>NW_026844294.1:167500-767500 GCF_029955315.1 Cylas formicarius
CGGCACCTATATAAAATCTGTTAAAAGTACGTTTACTCATTACCCATTTTTACCTGTAGGAACCAGCAATTGGGTGTACTCTGGGATTTACATCATCCATTGGAATTATCCATCCATTGTTGCTTTTTATAGCCTATAGAAACACGCGATACCTGCCAAAGTGTGTTCGTCAATAGCTATTATCTCCATCATAGACTCTTTGTTTTCTTTCTGCTCTAATAGATTACAAAATTGTCGCCATTTAGTTTTCTGGTATTGAAATTTTCAAGATTGCTAGTTTAATTGTTCTATTAAACAATCCAATGCACTTTTTCTTTGCTTATGTTGTTATAGACGGATCCACAGCAGTGGACGTTCGTCCGAGTTTTAGTTTATTTCGGGTATCGGCAACCCAAACTACCTCAGAGATCCAAAAACCAACAATTTGATTACCATATAAATACAGTTCCGCAATAATGCAAAAAGTTAATTTTGGTAAAACTATATTTTTTTTTATTTGTCCAATTTGTACAATTTTTAGAAACTGCCGAGGATATGATTACCTTAACTTATATACAGCATTTCGTTAAGTGTTGCTTTGGCCATGAAAATGTTACTACTTACCATAATATTAAAACACACTGTGGAATAAATTTTGGGCGTTGGTTGTCTTTAAATTCGAGAAATAAGAGAAAAATGAAAGTTTGCTATAAGAAAAATATTATATATTATTATGGTTTGTCGCTTACAACCCTGGCAAAAGGGCAGCAGCGGGCCAGCAAAAAAATCTCATCGAAAGTTAAAAACTTTTGGTTAGTTATTTCGCTCTTAAAAACGAACGAATGCAGCAAAACATAAACAAAAAAACAAAAAGTTGATAAAGAATACTTTCTCACCACAAATTTGTTATTTAAAGAAAAAATATTTTAAAATTAGATTAAATACATATACAAAAATTAAAATATTTCTCTTTGTAATAAATGTTAACCAGTTGCGTTATTTGCACCTGAGTAATATTATAAAACAAATTAATGGGAACTTCTATTCGATTACTGCAAATCTTGTGTGTCCTTACACTTACACATTAAGGATCCCCATATAAAAAAAACCGAAATATAAAATATATTACAAGAACCGTGGTTAAGATCGAATCACTTAATTGGTTAATTTGGTTTCGCCGGAACTGATTGCCATGCATTGTCTTCTCCACATCTCGGGTATTATAATTGAAGAACCGTAAAATCAGGAAAACAAAAGACCTGATGATAACTGGAAGAACGAAAAGTAGTCATTTTCTAGAAATTGAATCAGGTGAGATTTTGCCCCCGCTATTTGTAAATAGATTGTTTTCAGTGATAATCCAAATCAATAACACCAACCAACCAACTATCTAACCAACAACCAGAATATCGGATATTGTATTGTCCTGCTAGCTCACAATCAAACCTATGTAATATTTTTATTTATATTAGTGTACTTATTGATCTAGTGGTTTCGTTCCTATAAGCTTATTTTCAAACCAGGAAGTAGAATCCACGGTCTTATCTGTCTCAATCAGGTCACCTTACTTGTTCAACCACAAGACAGACGTTTAGACATTAATGTAAATAGTGGTTACGCTCCAACCGCTGAGAAATCATAAAATGAAATAGAACTGTTATAGGGACACCCCACTTAAAATTCTTCAGTTAGTTTTGAAATATCTTGCTACTTTCTGACATCTTCGTTCAAATTTTTATATTTTGGTGGAACTTCTTACTTTGCTCCTCACTCACGGCCCCAAGATTATCGGAAAGTAGTCCCGTTGAGGGGTAAAAAGTGTAGTTTTATACATATATTGCATCTCATTTCCCTAAAATTATCTATCGTGTTTTCCACAATGTATTTGTAATTTGGATATTTGTTGTTTCCTGCCAAACCTTGACACCAGTAAATGAAATGATTCAATCATGGTAGTCACAAAGTTTTGATGTTTCATTAATTACGTTATTTAAAGACTTACAAAAATTCTCTTCTTTTCTTTAATTTTGCGTCTGAGAGAGCGGGAAATTTTCCGAAGAGGTGGTAAGAGAATTTTTCGCGATTCAATAAGATTATCATTTTGATATGGGAGTTAGGTTAAAACCCTTTTTGAGCAGTTCTTTTTTACCCAATGTTGCTGTTTGTTTCTACTGTCCCTATCATTCAAAAACAGTAGTACGTCGTATATCCTGACTACTGACCTGGTAGAAGTACCACAATTTTTAAGTCACCACAAAGCACTGAACAATAGTGTATTTTATTTTCTCAAGCAGTAATTCCAGATTCTCTTGGATGTCAATCAATAAAAAGCTTCAAGTCCTCAAAATTGTAGTCTGTGCCAAATTTCATTATTAAATTAGGAATATGAATCATATGAATCAATATAGCCTATAAATTGTGACGTCTAGATGCTAAAATTTCGAATAGATTCTTAGGTAAACCTGAGTCAGTAAGTTTTCTTTGTGAAAATAACTGTGATTGCTGTGAAGCACTTCATATATCACAATACATAGCTACCAGGTTCAGAAAAACTGGTGGTATTATTTTTCTAAATTGGCTAGATTCTCAGGTATTGGGAGATCTGAGCCATGTGGCACTGGCCTAACTGCAAGCTTGAGGTTCGGATAAACAACGTTTTACAAATTTTTAATATTAAATTCACGAACATTGCACATCCAGAAATAGGCGATTTGTTAACTCTATATACTATATAACATGCTCTATAAGTATCCCAAAAGATAGGGTTCATTTTTTCCAATATCTTATTTCTTTACATACCTTACAAACTAATGTTTGTGGTTCCCAAAGTTTATCTTGATCAACAATTTTTACTTAACAGAAGTGTAGTATTGTTTTTTAAACGGGGCTGTAATTTGACGTCTAACTCTCTTGGCCACAAAAAAACACAAGTATAGTATTATCATTTTTAACAAGAACCTCAAGACACCACTGTTCTACTATTTTAAAAACAATAAATATGACATCTCAAAAATAATTTAAAAAATGTTGCACGACACAAACAAAAAAACATTTTACTTTTATTAGCTCAGTCCCCATATCTGTAAAAATATGAAAAACAGCAAATCACAAAATATTTGTTGCCCTGTATAATAGTGTAATTAAAAAATTTTAGTTTACTGAATTTTTCAAGTTTGCCTCCGAACAGTTTTGGTTGAAACTTCCTTCTTTTTTAGTTTTGGTTAGTTATTATATAAAAAACTAAAAAAGCGGCAAATGCCAACCAAAAATGAGCAAAATATAGTGCTGAGTTAAACTTAAAAATTAAATTTAGATTCGTTCTTTTATGTGTAACTAATGAATGTTTTTATTTTCAAACTATCTCAGCTTTAGATATTTTTTTTGATTTCTTTAATTTAGTTCTAATAAACAAATAAGATTTTTTCGGAAACCGATCGACGGATGACATCAAGACAAGAGATCATTTTTTATTTAATTTATTTTTTAAAAAGCTTACTATAAAAAGCTAAATATTCAATGTCAGATTTACGATGACCCCACTGGTGAAAATAAAAAAAAATCACCTACTTTAGGCCACCTCCAAATTTCTAAATCAGTTTAATTGAAGATTTTGAAACCCCGTTTCTTTTTATTTTCAACACACTACATATCAAAATTACTGCGATTGCTTAACTACGTTGAAATAAATCTTTTAAAATCGCAATCTTAAGGAGCACTAATGGCCAAAGATGAGCAGAAAATGTCAAGACTTATTGAGAGTCGAGAGAGTGAACTTTGTCAATTGAAAAGTCAAAAAACGAAATTTATGGTAATAAATCGCACCCCCAGCACTGAACAAATACCCAGCACTAAAGCTGTTGAGAACGTAGATGAAAAAATGTATCTGTGTGACCACAAAATGACGGTTCAAGTCAAGAAATTTAGAGAAATATATTAAAATAATATTTAAAAAATTATGGCAGTTATTTAGAAAAATCTACCTACATACATATATCATATTATATATTGTTTAAAAGAAATTTTATAAACTTTTTGAATTTTGCGTTTATGTCAGAATCGTTAATTTTAAATGACCCTCTATACTATGCAACACATTTATCTAGATAAATCTGACATAAGCGCATGTAGCAAACTTGCGAGTAGAAATGGCAGCTAAGTTAAAGTTTTAGTTTTATCACATTTTGGAGAAAAAAAATGATAAAATTGAACCTGAACTAGGTATTTATGGTAAACATTAAGCAAGCATAATGAGAAGAAAATAGTGAATCGAAAAATGTAATAAACGGTAAAAAAGAATGTTAAGTCATATTATTGTTGAAAGCGACGAGTGTAATATAAATTTTTAAATTTAGTTTGATAGGGACTCGAAATTCCAAGTACCCAATTTTGAAAAGCGAAACCTACCAAGGACGGCCACAAACTCGGTATACAGATATATATCTCTATTTATCATTTTTTCTTTTTTCAAGGAGTCCCTATATATAAAATTATATTTTTAAATATAATTAGAGAGCTGAGACCGGTCACCGGGTCGAAAGTACGAGATCTTCAGGAAAAGTCTTTAAGTATTCTTTATATAAATAACTCTACATAATAAGAGTTAAAAAAACACTACTCGTTATTAACAATACAGACTAATACAACGGTCGTAGAAAAAGTATAATATGCAACACGTTTGGCAAACTTTTTAAGTCACTCGATTATTAAACACTCTCTCCGCTGTTGCATAATGTACTATTATTCTATTCAAATATGTTGTACAGGGTGAGTCGAAATATAAGAAAAATATTGTGACTTTCATTAAGCTATTTTTTATTTTCGAGACTAATTTCTAAAATTTCTAAAAGAACCAATTTTTAAGGGCTTTAAAATTTATTATTAAAATAACATTTTCATTTATAAATTTCCCAATTTTTCACATATTTTGTTGAAACTATTATTTACTGTGGCGAGTTATATACATATAACTTGCATGTAGATTGTGTACATAAAAAGGTATAGTATTGTATCCCCAACTTTTCTCTATGTACGCCTATGCACTAAAAACTTATTTCGTTTAATAAACCTCTTACTTTACACAATTTTTCCTTCTTGTGTATTTTTTATGACAATTGTAATTTTTAAAATAACTTAATAAATTCAAAATTAAAAATAGGCTAGTAAATATTTTTTTATTTAATTGAGCATAAGAAAAGTTTTTCAAAAATAAAAATTTGATATTTAATTGGTATATTTAAATGCGTTTTGATAAAATGGTTTATTTTTTATATATCATTCAACTAGTTCTTAAAAGTACTATTAAAATTTACAGTAACGTACCTATTGAAAATTAGAAACTCACCGTAAGATATGATTCCCTTCATATGAAAAAACAGTAATATATATAATATATACATACAAAATTATTATACACAAAAAACTCTGATTACGACTTTTTTGAAAACACCCCAATAAAATACTTACTCGGGACGTACAAGAGATTCAAAATTTATAAATCACACTCAAAAAATACTGAAAATTACTTTGTAAATTTTACCGACAAAGAAAGTATCTAAAACTATGGCAAAATAGACTTAGTTTGGCCTTATAAGATTTCTATTCGAAATAGCTCTTGTTACATTCGCTTACTTAAAGTAACAATCCGCACTCAAGCAAACGTTATTTATTATTATAAAAAATGGGTAGGAACAGTTTGTTGGGATGAAAACAGAATTTAAACAGCTATACGAGGTAAAATCTCTGTATCAACTCGTTGCCGACTGACACTCGCGTCAGAACTGACAGCGCTCAAGGCCTACGATGGTACGTCCAGGTGGGCCTACTATGCGTGTTCGTTACATTCTGACTATGCCACTATACGTAAAAAACGCACAACCAAGCAAATAGATGAATAAAGAGACATCCAGGCCCACATAACCTCACTTTTTGGCTTCCCGGCCACGGGCCCCCCGGCCATGGGCCACTCGCCCATAGGCCATTCGCCCATAGGCCGCTCGCCCTAACCTAACCAAACCGTCGTCCGTGGTGCCATCCTAACCAAATCGTTGTCCGTAGTGCCAACCTAACCAAACCGTTGTCAGTGGTGCCAACCGTGGTCCGTGGTGCTAACCGTGGTCCGTGGTGCCAACCAAACCGTTGTCTTTGTCCGTTCGCCCGCGTACCGTTCTGGGGCCCCATCCGCGCGGGGGGGCGTAGCCCCCGCTGGTAGAGTCCCCGCCCCCCCCCCTTCGCCAACACCATCTCGGGGGGGGGGGGGCTGCCGCGAAAACCCATCCGTCGTTGAACGGTCACTTTAATGCCGAGCTAATTATGTACCGTCGGTTCCGTCCCGTTGCTGCTAGATGTCGCGCGCGCGCGCTCTCGACATTATTCCTATCAGCGGCTGCGTCACCGCGAGGCGCCCCGCGTGTCCAAGCTTAATTAAAGAAAACTATATATACAATAACAAATATTTATCGAGGAAGGTCTTCTTCTTCTTCTTTTTGCGTCCAGTTAATCGACCATCCCGGTGTTCCTGTTGATGACATTCTTGTTCCCGCAAAAAAAAAAAATCTTTAAACGAAACCAGAATCTAAATTTTCGATGAGGGAGAGTGCGGCATCACCCCGCATTACTTCAACCACCTCCCCCCTTGTATATATATAGACACTCCGTAATTTCATTTTGTCAGTATGTTATACTTTGCGTCCGGAAGCGGCCTCGTTAACACGCTGATAAATAAGTTACCTTTCGAACTACACTTTCCCGGTTATCAATTTTGCGGACCGGGGACGAAATTGAAAAAACGGCTTAGTCGCGGCGATAGCGGCGTGAATCCTTTATACGCGGCGTGTATTGCTTATTCGCAACACCAATCGCTCGAGGAGCGCCACAAAGCGAATAAAGAGTTGGAAAAGCGTGCGTGGGAGCGAGTAAAAGCGAAAGACGCGAAGTTTGGTGAAAAAGCGGGAGCGTTCCTTGTCACTGCCACAGTTAAGGCCAAATGCAAGCTCGGTATGGGCCAACCAAAGCAGCGGAAGCAGCAGCAGCAGAAACGACGTCGCTCGGGGCTAAAAAAAAGAAGGCGGGTGGGCGCAAGAAAATTAAAGTATCCCGCAAGCAGCGTAGCCCCGTTTCCTTTCGACAGGGGATCGTTAAAAAAATTCGCAACGCATTGAAGAAAAAACAATTGTTACACCACGATAATCCGACAACTTTAAAGCGCGGTGCGTCGGAGGCGCTTCGGGCGGGCAGAGACGCCGTCAAAAAGGCGGGCGGGCGTAAAAAAATTAAGGTGCCCGCATTATACCGTTCGAATCGAAAAAGAAGGGGGGAATTTTACCCCTTTTACCGTTATTGGGTGCCCTCGGGGCTTTGGGTTCGCTCTCGGGCGGTGCCGCTGCCATTGCCAAAACAGTCATCGATGTTCAAAACGCACGAAAGAAACTAGAGGAGGACATTCGACACGACCGCGCAATGGAAGAGATCGGGAAGACCGGTTTGGAGTTATTTTTGAAAAAGAGTCCGAGCGGCGGATTCGGTCTCTACCTGAAGAAGCAAAAAAACTTCCTATAAAGCTGCCCAGAAGAGCCCTATACGATATCGATTTAGTGGCGGCGGCACGCAAGTTAAAAATACCTTATTTTAGGGGTGTCTTTATGCGAGACACCTTACCCGAACGAATCAGATCGAAAGAGTGTGGTATAGTTAATTTGGACTTGAGTCGAAATCGAGGAACTCACTGGGTAGCCTACAAGAAGATGGGGACGGATGTCGACTATTTCGACAGTTTCGGTAACCTAAAACCGCCCGTCGAATTGGTTAAATACTTCGGCGGTAATGGCGTCAACATCTACTACAACCACGACCGATATCAAAAATTTACACAGTACAATTGCGGCCATTTATGCTTGCAATTTCTCTATAAAAGCGAGGGAGCGCGCGCCTCCCCCCAAAAGAGAACATGTCCGTCATCTTTACGTTGAAGGGACACAGTTCGGTTTTGTCCATCGACTTTGTCAATCCGCTGCATTTGGACGAAGGCGTAGAGTACGGTTTGGCTCTGATCGGATTCCACTCGTACAACAACATCCCCAACATTGAGAACGGCTCGAATAAGTTGTATTATTTCAACGAGGACAACCACGAAAATGTAATTAACATTCCGACCGGGTCGTACGAAATTAGTGACATTGAAAACTACATTAACGAGCATCTACCGAAAAAACATCCGGTCGACAAGAATGCAAAGTTAAAAGAAGAGATCTCGATCAAGCCCAACAACAATACGATAAACTTTGAAATCTATAGCGACACGTACGGGATAAACTTTAAAGATCACGACGACAGTATCGGAAAACTGTTGGGTTTTTCGCGGAAAATTCTGGAACCCCGCAGCGTGCACTGTTCCGATTTGCCTGTGGACATAATAAAAGTGAGAACCATACATATAGATAGCAACATAACGTCCGGAGCGTTCGACAACGACAGATCTTCGCACACAATTTACAAGTTTGCCTTGTCCGTGGATCCGGGGTACGCGATCGACGAAACCCCGAAATACCTAACTTACTTGCCGGTAAACAAGCGAGAAATCTACAACATTACGCTACACGTTCTGGATCAAAATTTCGAGCCGGTCAATTTCCGAGGCGAGGAAATCATCGTCAGATTGGAGTTGAAAAAGCTATCATAAATGTTGATTTTTAACGAGGTCGTCGAATATAAAGGTCCTAACAAACCGTCGGTAGAGTCAGTCACGAGACCGAGGGGTACCTGTAAAGGACGCCTTACACCGACGAACAAGCACTTTCTTCGTTCCCTGGGCTACGATGTTATCCAATCAAATTTTCGACATACACAGAAAACCAAAATATGACGAGTCGATTCAGCGCGTGGAAATTTGCACCTATCACCCGTTTGTGAAATCATTTCTCAACAATGACACAATCGAGATAACGATCAATCAAGGAGACGCGTGGTTGCTTATGCACGACGCCGCCATTTGTGTTAAAGGAACGCTAAAAAGGCTCACGGGAACCGACGATTTGGAGTTTGTAAACAATGCCGGAGCATTTTTTTTTTCGAAACTGTGACTTACGAGCTAAAAAAGCTCACGGGGACCGACGATTTGGAGTTTGTAAACAATGCCGGAGCATTTTTTTTTCGAAACTGTGACTTACGAGCTGAACGGATTCGAAGCATTTAGACGTCGCCGGCTGGAATTTCCCGCAACGAGTTATTCTCGACAAGGACGGATCTTTCAGCATGCGGATCCCATTGCGTCATTTTTTGAACATTTTCAACGATTATAATATGATAACGTGCGGAAAACAAACCGTAAGATTGGTACGGGCGAGACACAACAAAAATTGTATGGTTATTACTCCGAAGCCCGGCACCGCCGCCGTCATTTCCAGCGAGGCGACCACGGCGGAATTAAAAATTGATAGCGTCGATCTCAGGGTCAAACATATATTTCCAAACGACGAAATCAAATTGCAATTGTTGCAATCGATTCGAGCGGATCAGCCCATTCTGATACAGTACCGAAGATGGGAACTGCACGAACATCCAGCCCTGACCGCGGGCACTGTCAAAGAAATTTGGTCAGTGAAAACGTGCGCGGCGGTTGAGAGTCCCCGCTATGTGATCGTCGCGTTTCAAACAAATCGTAAAGATAATGAAAATAAAGACGCCACTTATTTCGATCACATCGATATTACAGATATACGACTAACGCTAAACGGAGAATATTACCCTCACGAACGCTCGCGCCTCGACTTTGACAAGAACGATTTTGTGGAGGCGCATCACAATTACACGGATTTCTATCCTAGTTGTAAGGGATGCGAGAAGAGATGCGCCCTGCTCAACTACGAAACGTTCAAAAGTCGAGCCGTATTCGTCATCGATTGTTCTAGAAGAAACGACAGTCTGAAATCCAGCACGGTCGACGTTAAGTTAGATATCGAGGCTACAAACGGATTTCCTGCAAATACGCGCGCCTATTGCGTCATCATTCACGATTGCATCGTGGAACACCGGCCGCTTAGCGAAATTGTCCGAACGTTGTCGTAATAATAAATACGAGGCAAATTTGATCGAGCGGCGCCAGTTCGTGGTACAAAGTTTGTGAAGTCAAAACATTTTGCGGTAAACATGCGGTTCGTGGTGGTCGACATGCAGGGATTCCAGCTGCAAGACGGCGGCGAGGGCTTCGTCGTCAAGGAGTTGGCGGCATGTAATGGCAGTCAAAGCTGCCATTTCATTTTCAAGCCGCCAAAGGAATATGGGCGGCTGTCCTCCGCCGACAAGCGGGGGTGCAGTGGTTGGAGGATCGCCTCCATGGATTGATATACAGCGGGGGATTTGTCGACTATGCGAGGGTGGACGACGTGATAAGAGGCTGGAGTGTCGGCGTGGAAGCCCACCATCATTAACGTGGAACAGTTTGACGACGGCGAGAAACGACGACGAGACGGCCACGACGCAACTGTACCTCCGCCGCCGCCGCCGCCAAAGTTTGAGAAAAAAGAGAGACCGAACTGTATGTTTCACAAGGGCGGAGGACGACGGATTTGAGCCCTAAATAATATTTTCGAATTATATTCATGGGTATACGCCAGTATAACCATTATTGAATAAAAAAAAATATTTTTTTTTTCAAAAAAAACTTTGTCGTTTTATTTTGATCTGCGCAACATGTATTATAAAAAAAAAACACGTAAATATGAATAAAAAATCATCTCCCACGTCCCCTCTATAAAAACGCTAGTTATGATCCGCGTATATTTAGTACTGCAGTTACTTTGTTCGAGAGCGGGGGAGACATAAATTTACTTTTTTTTTCCGATATTTTTGATTAAAAAATTGTATCCATTTTCGATAGGCATTTTTTTTTTAATTAACTTAACAACTTCGTTAATTTTGAATAGCATTTTGTCACTCAACTCGCCCGATTTGTGCGGTGACTCCCCCCTAGGTTAAAGTTAAAGATTTTTTTTTTACAGATAACTTCTAAGAATTCCCGACGAATTTTATGATTAACGAGGATTGGATCTGTGTGAAATGCAAAACATTTTTTTCTATACTATGTTTTTTTATTTTTCAAAAAATCTAAATATGAACTACAACTGTTGTTGGTATCCCAATCATCATCTGCTGTTGTGACTGGTCCCGTCCAATTTGTTGTCGTTTGATATGAACTACAACTGTTGTTGGTATCCACTCATCATCATCTGCTGTTGTGACTGGTCCCGTCCAATTGGTTGTCGTTTGTTGCTGTTTTTTTTGTTGCCTTTGAGCTTGCAAGGCGTACCACTGCCGGTCCTCTTCAATTTTTTCATTAAATCTTGCTACGTGTTGATTTAGCTGCTGCTCCTTCCATGCCGGCCACTCTTGTGGGTGTTTCTTCCAGACGTGATTTGTGGGGCGCCGCTTAAGCAACAGGTGTGATTCGTCGATGGGACAGAGAGCTAAATCTTTTGAAAAGAAGAAAAAAAATTAAAAAAATTAAGAAAAAATAAAATTCTTCAAAAACTTACCAGCAGCGGAGTAGCAGCAATAAGGACCTCCTTTATTCATTGACATATTGAAGTTGTTCGAAGAAGTGTTTTCGGAGCACGAATATACACACAATGTTTCGCCACGAATTGCGCCGCTCGATCAAATTTGCCTCGTATTTATTACGACAACGTTCGGACAACTTCGCTAAGCGGCCGGTGTTCCACGATGCAATCGTGAATCATGACGCAATAGGCACGCGTAATTGCAGGAAATATGTGGCACAAATTACGAGTACAACGAACTTTTTAAATAAATTGATCAACGCAGGACCCGTGGATTTCAGTCTATTAGGTATCAATTGTCCACGCGAGAAATTTTTTAAATAAATTGATCAACGCAGGACACGTGGATTTCAGTCTATTAGGCATCAATTGTCCACGCGAGAGCGTGTTTCAACAGATTATAAATTTGTTAATGAAACTGACGACTAGGGGGTGACCACGATGGATAAAATACTGTTGAGCCATCCGACGAACTTGAACAGCGAAGACCTGAAAGTGCTGCCGGCACAATACCTCATAGAACGGGTGAAACCCTACGAATTGTTAAATATGTGGCACAAATTACCGGGAAAACATCTGCCGTGTTTTGTGCATTACAACCGGCCTGACAGCAGAACCCATATCGACGGACCGGCTCCCTCGCAAAATCGGTGTTTTCATTGTTTGAGCGCTATAAAAAAGCGCTGACGACGTGGTGATCAGTGTCATTCGAGAACGCGATGGCTACGCTAAACGCCAGGTTTATTTTGTTGTCCACATTAGCGCAAAATATATTTTATATTCACAAACCCATCGGGGTAATTGAAGCATATGTGTGTTTCAAAAACGTCGATAATCGTAATTTTTCCTATTCATGGCCGGACACCTGGACGCCGATGCATCTGGCGGCGACGGACGGCAACCTGTTTGAGATTAAACTGCCAATGAGTGCAGTGCACCAAAATTATAAAGTTCGTTTGGTTTTCTCCGATCGCAGTTACGGAGATCAGGGAGAATGGCAAAGCATCGTAAGCAGTAGCAGCAGCAGCCGCAATGACTCTTTAAACAAAAACAACTCCAGAAGCGTCCAAGGCAGTGGTGACGACGACGACAAGCACTTTTCCCCGAATCAAAAACAAACTATTTTCATTTTGTTATACCTGATCGCGTCCAGTTCGCTACTTTTGCTATCAAAGTGTTTGGTCAAGATAACTAAAACTCAATGTGCCGTCCAATTTCGACGATAGGAGGGGGATGAAATGTATAAATACTGTGTAGGAGTTATAAAAACAATGTAAGTTTTGTGTGTGTGTTAGTTGACTGAACAACAACAACAACAACGATGGGTGGTGATTGGGATGCAACATTTAATAATCACAGAAGAATTAGAATTAGAAAAATAGCTGCAACGAGGAAGTTGGATCAAGGGTTTCGAATTGTTATTAATGATGGGGCTGTGGGCGCTCAGTCTGTTTATCACGTTCAAGATGCGTTGGCCTCCGGGTTAATAATTTTCTTGAGCTGTTTTACTCAATAAGTGTGTTATTAAAGTAATTTTTTGCTGCTGTATGTAACCCCTTTACAACTTATATAGCTTAAAGTCTAATTTAAAAAAAAATACTTCGCTATTACTAAATTATATATTTGGTTAAACATAAATTAAATATTTGAACACATAATTTAAACTATCAAATGAAAAACAGTGAAGGAGAATAATACAATCAAAAACTGTTTTTCTAGTACAAAAACACCCAAATTTAGGAAGCATTTACCAAAAAAAAATCACATTATTTAGTTCCAGTAGATCCAAATCCACCTTCACCTCTGACAGTGTCCCCTAATTCCTAAAATAATGAAAAGCAACTAATGCCAAACTTGGGAAAAATCATTTACTCACCTGTACTTCCTCCAAATCAGGATAGTAAATTTTTTCGCATATGAGTTGGGCAATTCTATCCCCACTTTTAATATCGAAATCTGAGTCGGAGTGGTTAAATAAAACTACCTTTAAAACGCCCCTATAATCCTCATCTACGACGCCGGCTAAAAAATGCTCGTTTTACTCGTCGCGTCTTCAGAAACAAATTCTAAGTATATACCTCCAACGTCAATAAAATTCTTCACAGCTAATCCAGATCTGGGTGCGATTCTTCCAGAACAGCCTTGCGGTAATTCGATTTTAAGGCCCGTGTCGACCAGAGCTTTGTCTCGTGCCGGTACCACACAATCCAGAGCACTTTTTAAATTTATTTAAAATTTATTTAACACCTTCGAAACGACGCGTAAAAATGAGACGTTTCTGACCCAGCTCTTTTTATTGTGGACCAAATGGGTGCCAAATTTACACGAAGGGAGGGGATGGAAAACGCGCCAAACGGACGAAACCGTTACAACGGAATTTCGCATTTTTATATTTCTATTTTACAAAGATTTGTAGATTTTAATTGAAGCAATACTTGATTACATTCTTGATTTTTATTACCCCTCACAGCTATCACGTACCATCAGTATATTAAACTGAAAAAAAATAAAATATATTAACACGCCACCGCTTCACGAAACTTCAATAGCGACTCCTTCCAATGCGCACGCTCTTCCGAATCGTTATTGGTCCTTTCAATCTCGTGATAAGGCTCCTTGCTATTGGTCCTAGGAATCACGTCACAATATTTCAGAACAAAATAACTACGTCTCGTTGGACAGAAATGGCGATTTCGAATTCCGGCAAAAATTGCATCCATATGCGTGGTGGCAGGCCGATTTGGCCCAGCTCGACCGATATGCTAAACAAAATAAAAACTTTAAATTTATATTGGTTGTTATCGATTGGTTTTTTTTTTTTTCAAAATACGTGTGGTGCGAACCGTTAAAAAGAAAAACCAGTAGGGATGTGACCAAGGCCTTCGCCAAAATTCTAAAAGTGGCACGGGATCGACACCCAAAAAACCTGCAAACGGATCTGGGCAAGGAATTAATCATTATAGTACGTACAGTAAGAAACAGGCTGCGATAGTCGAACGGGTAATAAGGACACTCAAAGAAAAATTGCATTGCGTACCGCTGGACAGACGTGCTGCCCTCTGTCGTTCAACAATACAACAAGAAACACAGAACGACGGGAATGAAACCTAATGCGGTGAATAAAAGTAACGCCGATTCACTTTTGAAGAGCGCTTTCAGTCACCTGAAAATATTCGAAGCTAGGAAATTGAAAGTGGGTGACGTGGGTTAGAATTAGTAAAGCGAAACACGTGTTTAACAAAGGATACACGCCGAATTGGACCACCAAACTATTGTGGTCAAAGTGCAGATCACGAACACGAAGAAGAATTGCAAAAAACGGCCAATCCTGACGTCTATCTCGTTGAAAAGGTTCTGCGCAGGCGCGGTAAAAAAGTTTTGGTACGCTGGTTGGGATTGGACAAGTCGCACGATTCGTGGATTGACGTCGCGAATGTATTATAAGTCTCAGTGTCGATGTAACAGTCGTGTCGGGCGCGCGTCATGGAGCAGCAGCAGCAGCAAATATCGCTCCCCGAAGAGTTCTACGAATTTTTAACGAGCTACGACATACATTATACGCCGCCGCCGCCAAAACCACCACCGGAAGTGCAACAACACCAAGTAAGAAAACCGTCAAAACGGCGCCGTAGTGCGACGACACCCCCAAAGGCTCGCAAAAAAAAAGAAAAAGCGAAGAAACGGTTCAGCAGCAGCAGCAGCAGCAGCATACCGGCTCATCCTCCTCCTCCGGTTGGTTCGATACGTTTATCGACGACGAAGAAAGAAGGGTGGTATGCGAAGCGTTCCAGTTGAAAATGGCTTTAGAGTCGCAGCTGGTGCGAAACGAGAACCGGATCAAAGAGACTGAAACTAAAATTGCCCTGCTGCAGAGCGAGTTACAAGTAGCGCGCCTTCACTCCGACGAATGCAGAAAAAAACTTAAACATTTTGCAAGTTTAGCGTCCTCTCTTTAGTGTTTTTTTTTATTTAGACACACAAACACTCCTTCAAACAACAACAACAACAACAAGAACAAAACCTGTTGAATCAGAAGTAAAAAAAAATACATATACATTTTACATTAAAATAAAAAAAAAGACTAACATAAGCCTAATTTTTACAAATATTTGTTATTATTAGGTCGCGATGAATATGTTTGTTTCTATTACTCTTGAGGTATGTTGAGGATTTGTGATGTCATTAATAGTTGAGAGATTATTCAATGCATTCTTATAACCTTAGAATACATAAAGAATCTATAAGAATCTGTGGTAAAACGTCAATTTGCAAACATTAATAAATGAAAGGTATGTAATGTTTAAACTTATTGTTTATATTACTGTTTCTAACCTCTATTTGTTTTTCAGTTATAGAAAGATACCACAATTTACTCTAAAATGGAATTATATAGAATATGAACAAGATAAATTAGAAAGTATATATTGATATTACACAACTTTTAAAAGTTTCATTGTCAAGAATCATTATAATTCGTTTAAAATTATTTTTATCGGATATGGATATTGGTATTGATATTGAAGGGGGGTGCACTCGTGGGCGTCCAAGCATTTAGGCCACCAGACCGCTCTAGAAGAACGTCCAAAATGCCACCCTTTCTATAGAAGGTTAGCAACTTCTTTGGGCTAGTAATACCATGCACTGAATCCCGATCGATCAGGGTCATTCCGAAGACTCCCAATCTTGCTCATGTTAAAGCAAAGCACTCGGTAAGCAGAAAATACGAGGCTTTCTCCCTTTTTATACAATCGGATATGGGTAAAGATCATTTATAAAATTTTGTCGACTGAAAATTAGTGTTTCATTGAAAGAATTGTAGTTACTTTTATATCAAGGAAATATCACGTGAATGATTAAATCATGTTTAAAAATATTTATCATTTTTAGATTGAATTTTTATGTTTAGTAGAGTTTTACAATTTTAAATTTCATTTACTGGAAAATTTCAATTATACATTTTTGCTGATGAAAATATTAATTATTGATTGCCATATTAAGATTATTATTTGACTGAAATTTAATTGTTAGTAATTTATAATAATGAAAGAAAGAAAATTGAACATTGTTTTAATTTATCAATGAATATATAAGGATTACCATTGATTAGTTATTAAAGATACATTTTAAAATGAATTTCATAAAATAATAACTTTGAATATACTTTTGTTTTTCAGGTCTTTTAATTTATTGTTTTCTATTTTCAGTAAATATGAAACTCCAAAATTAATACAAACAAGGAACTATCATCATGAAAAATCGTTATATTTCAACTGAGATGGTTTGAATCAAAGATAAATAAATGTGTCTCATAAAGTTATATTAATTAAAAATTGTTATCTAATGTAATGAAATTTAGTTATTTTTACCTGAAATCACCATCCAAAGTATTAGAAATTATGATAGACCCAACTACAGTCAAATGATGGTAAGAAAACATACATGTCTATAAATTTCAAGATTCTAAAAATATCGTTGATGATCGCATAAAGAACGTATTACTGGAATTTATTTCATAAAGAAACATACATTTTACAAATAAAAGGTATTTAATATAACAATCTTAATTTTTATGTGAAAATAATTTCCATAATCCCTAATTTATTATTGTTTTATCTCCGATGGTTGCAGGATTTACGAATTTGTGGAAAAATAATTAATGCAATACAAAAACCAGATGTTTTATCATAAAGAATATTTTCATTTTGACTAAAATAGTTTTCATTAAATGTAAATGAAGATACAATATTTTTCTAATATTTGGTCGAATATAATCGTGTAATTTATGAAATTTTTAAAATATTATCGTTGATGACATAAATACACTTTACAGATAACAGGTATTTAATATAGAATCTTTAAATTTTATGTGATTTTATTTTTTATAACCTCTAATTTATTTTTATTTCATTTATGATGATTATAGAATTTGAGAATTTGCGACAAATAATTGATACAATACATCATTTTATTTAATTAAATACATTATTTGGATAAAGAAATTTTAATTTAATAAGTAAGTCTTTAATATTTATTTTAGAAAATATATCAAATTAAATTCAATAATTATTTTACATATTATCCTATATTTTCAAGCTAAAAAACAAATATATACAAAGCGTAAATCTACACCATCTATCAAGCATTTTCGAAATTACAGATTCCTTTTTCTTTAAGAAAATAATGTAAAAGATTACAAATTACTTTCAAATATATTTTCCAACATATTTTCCAATAACAATACCTAAACATCATGATGAAATCAACAAAAATTGTAATGCCTTTGTATATAATTACTTCATTTATCCAATCAACAATAATATTACATAATCTTAATTCTAATATTAATAATGACAATTTTAAATTTATGACGTCATCAACAGTTGTAGGATGATTTGATGCGTCACTGGGATTTATTTCCAAGAGAAACAAATACATTTTACAAATTAAAGGTATTTAATATAACATTTTTAATTTTTATGCGATATTATTTTTCAAAACCTCTAAAATTTTTATGTGATAATAATTTCCATAATCTTTAATTTATTATTGTCTCCGATGGTTGCAAGATTTAAGAATTCGTGGAAAAATAATTAATGCAATACAAAAATCAGATGTTTTATCATAAAGAATCTTTTCATTTTGACTAAAATAGTTTTCATTAAATGTAAATGAAGATACAATATTTTTGTAATATTTCGTCGGACATAATTGTGTAATTTATGAAATTTTTAAAATATTATCGTTGATGCCATCAACAATACATCGCACGCACGCACGCACGCACACACCCACACACACGGGCGGCGGCCTATGGGCGAGCGGCCTATGGGCGAGCGGCCTATGGGCGAGCGGCCAGGGCGCAAAAAAGAAGAAGACCCATGACCGGGGGCCCGTGGCCGGGAAGCCAAAAAATGAGGTTATGTGGGCCTGGATGTCTCTTTATTCATCTACTCAAGCAACAAAAATCGTAACACGCTAGCTTTATTAACAAGGCGGATACGCCGTAAAAGCAAAATAAATTCGTAAAGAAAACTCCAAACTCTATCTATCTATCAGAAAGCAAAAAAGTAAGCTATTCAATTCTATAAAATAAAATACACCTTAAATAAACACACATATTTATAGCAAAAAAAATTATGCACTTTGTCAGTTCTGTAAAAAAAATATAGTACTTCAACAATCAAGTTATGATTTTCGTGGATTGTGGGACTAGGTCCTAGGAAATATAAAATGTTTCGGATCTATTTTGAAGTTCCCTCAATTCTATATGACAGAACACCCTTTTTAATTACATATGAAATTATGGGGTGAAAAATATTCAAAACTTTTTTCAGAATTAATTGCCTCTGGCCCGTCATCGATTACCATTTATTTCATTCCTTTATTTCATTTCTCTTATTTTCTTCCTACCTTTATTTTTCCTTACAAAGTTATTTGCCAGAATTTTTTGTTTTGTTTGGGTTAGGGACACCAAACATTATTCGTCATTTTTTTTTATATCTCGTTTGGAAAATTGCGCGAACTTAATTGGTCCCTCGTGTCCCATCAAGCCAATTAGCTACACCCAATTCTCCAGGAGATAAAAGTAAATAAGAAGAATAATACCCCGCGAAAGTAAACCCCGTAAAATCAGATCAGTGCCATAAAGTTCTAACAAAATAAAAATTTCTGCAAAATAATCTTCTGAGGAAAAATAATTAAAGAAAGAAAGATAAAATAGTCAAACGATCGGTAATGCCCTGAATGTTTTCAACCATATGTTATTAAAATGACGTTCGGGCAGGGCCAGTTTGAAAAGCTTCTATATAGAGGCGTAATGTCCCAAAAGAGAATAGCTTCTTTGTATTTTCTATTTCGGAATCCCATAACCCTAGGAATTTCAAATAAATCATACAGGAGGTATAAATGACTGAATAATGCATATCGTGAACATTTTCAGCAAGGAAATGTTCCAAACAACTTCAAGAAATCAGTAGTAATCAGTAGAAATCGGTCATTTAAGGCCAATAAGGCAATAAAGACTATTTGTATATATATAAGGACTATTTAGACTAGCTTAGCTTTGAAAAAAGGGTATTAGTATCAGTGATGCATTTAAACCTGTTGATTTCATTAAGACCGACCTGAAGAGAAACAAAAAATGCTTGGGGATCTTGCGAGGGCGTTCGACATACTGCCTCATGAGAGACTGTTAGGAGTTCTTAAGCACTACGGGTCTTTACCATCAAGTTAGAATAGAAAATATCTCGAGTAACTGTCAAACAAATCACCTGACCATTGCCAGGGCGCTGTCCTAGGCGCGCTACTATTTATTGCATATATTAATTCATTACTAGGAAATAAAATACAAGGCCTAATTATATCATACTCCGACGATACAGTTATGATTTTTAGTAATAACACATGCCAGGAAATTAAATCTAAACCAGAACGAGGGATTGAAATTGTAAGGATTGGTTAGGCTTAAATGTATTAACCCTCAAGGTCAATAAATCTAAATATGTTGCATTTTCTCTCATTGGCGTAAATAGCTTTAGACTTTAGCTCTTTACAATTACCAAGAGCAGGTTTATGAGGCGAATAACTTTAAATACTTGGGTATCATATTTGACAAAAATTTAAAGTGGTCCAATCACGTTACGTTAACTCAAGAAGAAATTTTATGAACTGCGAAAATTTATGAATAAAAACTTTTGATATCAATGGAATTTTTCGATATGCTATAGTTGTGATAGGGTGGTCTGTACACTAACTCGCTTCAACCTCTCAACATTTTCTTTGATGTTAGGATTATTTCATAAACTGGCAACAGCGCGGTTTGGCCGTGTAGTCAAGAAGACGAATGTGTCTAAATATAGAGGTTATGTTAAAAAGGTCGTTTTAGTATCCTTACATTTTTGTTGTACCGAGAATAAGCGTAACCGAATCTACGTTAAACGGGTAGTTTATCGCGGGTATACGCAACAACTATATTCCAAAAATTGATACTGGTTTAATATATTTTCCTTCTCTTTTTTGAATACGTGCAGTTAAAAACCGCACTTTTCAAACAAACACCAAAAGTAGGCAGACAAAAATCTGAGTTAAGAAAGTTTTTAAAGACCTTGCAACACATACATTTTTTGCAAATTGGCAAACATCGAAAAAAACCATTATATAATGAAAAAATACTTCAAAATATGACTTACGCTTATCTTGGCAGGTGCTTTACACTCGAACATGAAAAGTAAGCCGACTCTCAAAAGCCAAACTTCTCCCTGTTCGTGCGTCTAACAATCGACGAAGGATATTGAAATACAAACTTGAATAACCCATTCGTAGAATAGGAAAAATCTGCAATGAAATGAAAATAATTAATAAATATCCCCAAAGTAACTAAAATTAGCACTGCATAGCTTGAATTTTACAAATAGCCACTTATTTAGGCTACCCGAATAGAACAAAGCTTTTAGTCTCCTCTGAAATTACTCATTCATTCGCATTCGCAACAAACCATAAACAAAATGGATTATCACAGAGTAGAAACCTAGCACTATCATTAGTGAAATGGTCCAAAGCAAAATGGCTTGCTTTAAATTCTTCTTCCTTCAACAATGCCAAGTCGACTAAGAAATCCATGGAACACAGCCGGATGAACCCCATCATAGATCAAACATTAAAAAGGTCATCATTTTGCTTAATCGAATTTTAATATTCCGCAATAAACCCTAAGATGTTTTCGCAACAGTGCTATTCAAGACGACTGTAATAACCATAGATCTATCCATCATATAACTATGGACACAGGCCACTATTACCATTGTACTACTCTGTTCTATTGTCAAATCGAGGATTAACCATACCACAACCATAATTATAGATCAGGAATTATGAAAACCTTTTTCTATTATATGAGCGATAAACAGAAACAGGTAGGGTGCATCCTAACCTAGCATACAGACATTTCGTGGAACCTAAAATGACTTTTATCGAAAGCAGTTCTCGCGTCACAATAACGTGTATCAGATAAGAAAATGAGGCTTAAATGGTCGGTTAAATAGATCCTAGATTCACAATTTTAATGCTAGCATTCTCAATTCAATGCAGTAAATTATAGTAAACCATACTAAGAGGATGAAAATAACCAATATGCTTACATGTTTATAAGCCACCATGGGGATGGGAAAAACATGCCACTAAAATTAATTAATAGAGACAAAGTGCAAGAAACTATGAAGAATGTAGTGCAATCAATTCCAAAATTTTCATTTGGTTGTATTTATTTTATAACCTCTGGTTGAAAAGCTGGTTACTCCAGAATTTTATCATGATGATTTGTCAATAGATTGTAAGTCATTATAAAATTGTATTTGAATTAGTTTGCATATTTGATGAATAAGTGAATAAGGAACAAATGAATGTATAAAAGGACAAGGGAATTACTTAATTCTCTTAAATGCTTAATAACTGCAAACCTTCCTAGAGAGATTCAGACAAAATCTACATGTTATTATTATCATCAATAAAGTTGGAATTTTAGCTTGCGATAGATTTATTGAATCAATTTATTTTTCGTATAAATTTCAATTGGAAAAATGCAAAAGGATTTTTTTGCAATAAACTTTACTAAATTATGATGAATTTGGTGCCCTTTAATTTTTCTATTTTATAAGCGCGTCAACCATTGCGTTATCTGTTGTAGACCTGGGGAACTTTCGCTGGTTTGAAGGAGAATTATGTAGATCATGTTGAGATAGGGTGACGAAAATTGCCCTAAACTTAACTTAACGTAGTAGACGTGCCACTTGAACCTCTGTGTCCAAAATTGAGCAAAATTTCTCCATAAGCAATACAATCAATAATGTGTTATCGATTGGCCCACTCTATACAATTAAAATATGCAGAACGCAAAAGTAGATTATAAGAAGCAGTATATTACAAGTACAAATTAAAAAAAATAAATAAATAAAATCGGCATAAATTGAGGAACACTGATTAGGTGGCAAAATGCTTCCAAAGACTAACTTACCTCGATTCGAGGGGTTTCTGGAAATGTGAGGCAATGACAATTTTTTTTAAAATCCATCGTAGAGGAAGATTCCCATTCCAAACTCCCAATGAATCCAAAAATATGGGAAATCACAAATTAGTTACCAATTTTCATATCCCCGTCTTATTGGGGTAGCACTACCGGTCAAAAAAAAATCGGTCACACAAAAGAAAACTTCTCACAGCCCCAAGTTTCACTAGCGAGCGTACAAAATGCCGGGCGGTTGGACGATCAGTTTTATTAAAAAGGCTAACTAAATAAGCACAAAAAATCAGGGGAAAACGCCACTCTTGGCTACCTAGTCGACGGTACGCCACCAGTCGATCCATCAACCGAACTCTATCTGTGGTGGTGGCCGTATGGCCCGTGCCAAAGAATCGAGGTTGCGTCGACGATATAGAACTCGAACGCCATTTATAGTGATGACAGGATGGTCAGTCCCAGAAAATGGAGAAAGAATAGGTTAAGAAAACAAAGCAATGTTTATTAGGCCCGATAAGACGATGACGAATACCGAAGCAATGAAAAGCAAATGTGGTCTTAGAGTGTGACTTATGGTAATTGTTACGACTCCATCTAATGCGCAACTAATACTCTATTTTAGCATTAGTCTCTCTCAGTAAATCTGTGTCACCTAAAATAAAACCAAGCAAACAAAGGGCTACACACATCACCGTTGCAGAGTAAAATATTTAGGGTTCGGCAACACAATCGGCTGGGGAGTCCGAAACTAAGGAAACTGAGTCTACAAAATAACGAGTGGTTGTAAAGTGTGTTAAAATCGCAAAATCGATATGAACCTAATAAACAAGAACTTTTTGAATGTTAACAAACCCTCGCCAAATAGCGAAAGAAATGGACAGCGCAATTAATTCTAAAAGCTAGTTATAAAACTAATATTATGATAAGAAAATTATTACTAGATCCAAACAAAATAAACCCATTACTTCCAAATGTGCCAGTACTTTTACTATAAAAACACTAAATTTTACCATTGAAATATGAAACCGAAACAACATACATGTAATGTATAGTAAACTATTATCTCCCAAACCTTCTCGGCGATGGGTAACTCAGAAATTGTGACAATGACCACAGAAAAAGAACTTAAGAATTTTTACTACAAAAATTCCCGTCCTTTTAAACAGAAACACTCTGGGCTAAACCCAAACGAAATTATTTTTATATTAAACCCCAAAACAAAATTTGATTTACTTAAACCGAAAGTGAATAATAGCTTTAAATTTGCACAGAATTATGATTTTTTTTATATGACCTTTATGGCTTTCAATGGAAGAATTAGAACTGAATGCAGATGAATAGTAGAACGTAGAAACAATTGAAAGGCATGTGAGGCGAGTTACCGATCCTGTAAATATGGAATGGAAATTAATGTATGCATTAAGTATGCTAACAACATTCTCAAAAAGGTGGCTATTATTGAAAATAACACTGAGCGCAGCATACATATCAACATATACAAACATGTTTCCCAGCCACCTGTCTATAGGCAAAGTATTAACTCGCCAAAAAATCTAAGGTAACTACAGCTAGCTCTCCATTATCATTAACGGGAACCATGTCTCCCAAAATTTATCCAACTAGGCCATACCTGACAATCAAGTAGCTTGTAACTCCAATAGCACACTTACATTGTGTAAAACTAGTAGAATTAGTTTTTTTGTAAATGTTTGATGTAATAAATAAATGTGAATACTGCTCAAAGCATCCACATCTCTTTTATGGTTAATACAGTTGGCACACTGATGAATATAGCACATTTCTAGCACATTTTTTTCAGTATCTAGAATATAAGGATTGTTGTATGTTACTTGGTGGTCACGGTTATTCACATAGGAACTGAAGCTAGTAATCTTGGGCTTATGTTTACAGTCACAGTTGAGTTCAAAATTAGGTAAATTTCTTTTTAATTTTGTGTATCTTAAACATGCCGGACATTTCAGTCAATGTGACAACAGGGCGTTGTACGCCAAACCGACAAGGTCTACGTTTCTGCTAGGCTAGTAACAATTTTGTAGCGTTACGGGGTAGACGTTCACGGCATGGGTCGCGACGTCGCCGCAAAGTGAGATACAGTCCATTTATAGAAAAGAAAAATTCAATAAATATTAAGTGATTGAGGAAACGCTTGTATTATTGAAGAAACATAGTGGTCCATCGAACCGGATTGTGATCCATCGAGTGGAGAGTTTTCAATTGCGAGAATTATTGAGTGTTCCGCAAAAGTGAAAAACGAGCAAATTGCGAAGTACAGATTGTTGGATCGTCTGTATTCGCAAAGAAAATTGTGTGAAAATTGTGACGGAAACGTTTACGTGTCTGTAAACGAACGCCGGCAAGCAAAAAAGCGCAGCTGAGACAAGGCGGAGCGGCGCGGTGCACAAAGCATTGTTTGAAGGTGGTCGTTGCGGTGCCGTGGAGTTTATCGACGAGCGCGGCGCGGCGTTGCAAATTGCACGTGCGGGCCGTACGATCACGCAGCGTTGCTACGACGAGACGGAGGACGAGACAGTAAGGGCCGGACTTAGAAAAAAGTCGCCGTTAACCTGTAAGTCGATCCTTTTCAAACCTTTGTTGGATTTTGTAGTTTGTGGTCTCTATTTTGTGTGTAAAAAATCAGCAAAATGGCTGAGCAATGAAACCAATTAATTAGAAAGCGAGCTAGTGTAAAAGCGAGCTTATCTCAATTTAAAAGGTATTTAACAAATTTCAATGTGCAAACTGAAAGCGCATCTTCAGAAAAAGAAGTGTTTATGCAATTGCAATTTAGAACAGAGAAAATAATCGAGTTATTAGATATTTTTGAACAATATCAAAATGAAATTGAGGTAATATGTTCGGAAAACGATTTAGAGAGCCAATTTAATGAAAGGGAAGTTTTCCAAACAGAATTTTACAATATTGTCGCAAAGGCAAAAATTATTTTGGGTGATTTTAATGATACGAACAACAAAAATGAGTGTTTGCAAAATATTAGGCATTCGGATTCCAACTCTGTCATTTTTCAGGAAAATTTACGGCCAAATTCTAATGAAACGATGGGTGTACGATTACCTTTAATAAACTTACCAACGTTTGCTGGAAACTACTCAAAGTGGTTGGAATTTAGAGACACGTTTGATAGTTTAATTCACAAGAATAAGTCGATTGGCGACATTCAAAAGTTTCACTATTTGCGTGCATCACTTGAGGCTCCAGCAAAGGAGGTAATTCAATCATTAGAATTTAGCGCTTCAAATTATGAGATCGCGTGGGACATTTTGTGCAAAAGATATGACAACAAGCGTATTTTAGTGCAGAATCATATTACGGGGATTTACGATATACAGCCCATAAAATATGAATCCTCTTCTAGTTTGAGAAATTTAATTGATAACGTAGACAGGAACTTACGAGCCTTGGAAAATTTGGGAGAACCTGTTAAATTTTGGGACACGTTAATTTTGTATCATTTAGGCACTAAACTTGATCGCGTAACATTAAAGGAGTGGGAATCTTTTAAAATAAAAACAGAGATGCCTGAGTTAAAAGATTTTAAGCAATTTCTAAAAAGCCGTGCAGACTTGTTAGAGACCTTGGAAAACAATTCCGGGACAAAATTGAAGGAAAATTTTACCGGGCAAAAACAAAGGGTTTTTGTTGCTGGGGTTGAAAAAAGCAAGTGTGTTGTTTCTAAAAGCGGTCATGACATCAGCGAGTGTAAGAAATTTTTGGAGCTAACAACCAGCCAGAGAATTGCGCAAATAAAACGAAACAAATTATGCATGTGTTGTTTTTCGAACAAGCATTTTAGTTTTAATTGTCAAGGCAAAAAATGTTCGCAGTGTGGTTTGGGGCATAATGTTCTATTACATTTTTATAACCAACGCCAAACTGAACACGGCAGTGTTGAAAGTGCCCCAATTGCTGACGTGCAAAAGGCTGTAGAAGCGTCTTCAAAGGAAGGAAGTAAAACCTCTGTGGCGCTATCGAGTAGAAATTGTGGGACTCAAGGTCAGGTGTTACTTTCTACAGCGATTGTCAAAATAAAAGATGTGAGTGGCAATGTGCATCATTGCAAGGTTTTGTTAGATTCAGCTTCAATGAGCAATTTTATCACTGAAAAAATGTGTGACAGACTTCAGTTAAAAACAGAAGATGCGAATGTGTGTGTGGTTGGGATTGGTCAAAACACTGAAAAGATTTCGAGACGGTGTGAAGTAGAAATCAGTTCTCAGAAAGGTGATTTCCAAATTCCTATCAGTTGTTTAATAATTCCAAAAATTAGTGATGAGATTCTTTTGTGTGAAATTGAGTTAGGGCCAATAAATATTCCAGGAAATATTTATCTAGCAAACAGTGAATTTCATTCGCCTGATGAAGTGAATATGTTAATTGGTGCAGGTGTGTTCTGGAAACTCATAAGAGTAGGAAGAATCGAATTAGGGGAAAACAAACATGTCTTACAAAACACTTGGTTAGGATGGGTAGTAGCGGGCTACATCAGTGGACAAGGATATCTAGTCAAATCTAAGAAAACGGTGTGCAACCTAAGTATCGGTACAGAGGTACAAGACCAACTGGCCAAGTTTTGGGAACTAGAAGAGCCAGGTGGAGGTCAAATCGAGGGAATGACACGGGATGAAGTTGATTGTGAAAATTTGATTGTGTCAACAACAAGACGTGATGAGGATGGTCGATTTGTTGTTGCAATCCCATTGAAAATGAGTATTGAAAAGTTGGGAGATTCTCGAGAGATGGCATTGAGGAGATTTTACTCTTTGGAGAGGAAATTTGCCAGGGACAAACAACTACATGTAGATTATTGTGAATACATGAGAGAGTATGAACAGGTAGGTCACATGACTCAAGTAAGTGAGGACATCACGAATGAAAGGTGTTATTACTTACCACATCATGCTGTGAAAAATGAAAGAAGTTCTACAACAAGGTTAAGGGTTGTGTATGACGGCTCTGCACAATCAGACTCGGGTGTGTCACTTAACGATTTGCAATTTTCGGGGCCAAGAATTCAAGAGGATATCATTTCAATTTTGTTGAGGTTTAGACAACATGAAGTAGCATTTTGCGCAGATATCGCCAAAATGTACCGACAAGTATGGGTTAGGGAAGATCAACGCCATTTACAAAGGATACTGTGGAGAGAAAATCCAGCAGAAGAAGTCAAGGTCTACAATTTAAACACGGTGACGTTTGGATTAACCTCAATTCCATTTTTAGCGGTAAGGTGTTTGCTAGAACTGGCAAAAAATTGCGAACAAACGCAGATTTCAAAGGTAATTGGCAAGGACTTCTACGTTGATGATTTGATATCAGGGGCCTCGTCGATTCAAGAGGCACTTCAGATACGTAAGGGTGTTTGTGAGGTTTTAAAATCCTGGTGGGTTGAGCTCAGAAAGTTCAGTTCGAACAAGAAAGAGTTCTTGGAACAATTTGGAGTAAGGCCCAAGGCATAATTACAAACTCTTAATCTAGGAGAGCATCAACACAAAACTTTGGGATTGTATTGGGACTGTCAGGCAGATATCTTTACCTACAGGGTGAGGGAATTTTCAAGTAATTCAAGTACCACAAAACGGAAGATTCTGTCAGAAATTGCCCAGCTGTTCGATCCACTTGGGTTAGTCAGCCCATGTGTCGTCATTCCCAAAATTATTTTACAAAGATTGTGGATTCTCAAGTTGGATTGGGACGATGAAGTACCGACCAATATTGCCCAAGAGTGGAAACAATTTAAGCAGGAAACGGTGAAATTAAACATGCTGCATATTCCAAGACATGTAGGTAGCAACAATGCAGAGGACATCGAACTTCATGGATTTTGTGATGCTGCACAAGAAGCGTTTGGAGCATGTGTCTATGTCAGAAGTGTCACGAAAGATGGAAGTGTAGTCGTTCGCTTATTGTGTGCAAAAAGTAAAGTTGCCCCGATAAAGGCACTAACTATACCGAAATTGGAATTGTCAGGTGCATTATTACTTTCAAGGTTGATAAAAGAAGTACAAACTTCCATGACGTTAAATTTCAGGAAACTGTTTTTGTGGAGCGATTCTACAGTAACATTAAGTTGGATAAAAGCACCAGCAAATCAATTCCAAGCGTTTGTCGCAAATAGAGTATCTCAAATTCAGTCTATGACGGATCAAGACAATTGGCATTATGTGCGGTCAGAAGAAAACTCCGCAGACTTAGTATCCCGGGGACTTTTTCCTTCCAAGTTGTGTGGAAATAAATTGTGGTTTGAAGGTCCACAATGGTTGTCACAAGATTTCTTTCCAAATCAGGGTGTTAATGTACCTTTAGAGGAACTTCCAGAAAGGAGGAAGCGAGTAAAAGCTTTTTTGAATACAGAGAAGAATAGTCTAGAGATTTTTTCCAGATATTCCAGTTGGACAAAATTGAAACGTGTATTTGCATATTGCTTAAGGTTTACGGCACGTTGCAGAAAATTGGATAGTCACGAATCAAAGAATTTGACAGTGAAGGAACTCCAAGAGTCTGAAAAAATGTTAATAAAGTTATCACACGATGAATGTTTCGAAAATGAGCAGAAAATCTTGGATACCGGTGAGAAGATAAAAAAGGGTTGGTTGTCAAATTTAAATCCGTTTCTAGACGCCAACGGATTAATCAGAGTAGGCGGAAGACTAGCACTTTCAGAATTTAAATATGACAAAAAATTCCCAATTGTGTTAGACCCAAAACATCCATGTACAAAATTGATTGTTAAGGCAGAGCATTTGAGATTACTGCGCAAAGGCCCTCAATTAGTGCTCAGTTCATTAAGGGAAATTTATTGGCCACTAAAGGGCAGAAATGTTGTGAGAAAGGTGGTGCATGAATGGGTTGTGTGTTCGAAGGTTCAACCTAGGTTCTTTGAAATACAGATGGGAGACCTACCTAAGTCACGAGTGATCCCACAATTTCCATTCAATACCACAGGGGTATGTTTGTTTATTTATTTGTTTTTGCACACGTGCAATACATTTAGAGGCTGTAACAAGTCTGTCTACGCAAGCATTTGTTGCAATTTTCAGGAGATTCGTGTCTAGGAGGGGCAAACCAGAAAAAATGTTTTCAGACAATGGTAAAAATTTTGTGGGTGCTTAGACAGAACTGAGAGAGTTGGGAAAATTTTTGCGTAATAATCATGTCAGTTTAAAGACATTGATTGCGACAGAAGGAGTTAATTGGTCTGCAGGAAGGGACATTGGTGATCGTGAAAGAAGAAAATGTGCCTCCCTTGTGTTGGAAAATGGGATGCATCGTTCAGTTATACCCAGGAAAGGACAACATTAGTCGGGTGGCTGATGTAAAAACGAGTGAAGGTGTCATCAAACGTTCATTCGCAAAATTGTGTCCATTGTTTCACGAAAGTGGGTGAGAAAAAAACTCAGTTCAAGTGGTTTCAAAGGTTGTCTAAGACAAATTGATTTTCAAGAAATGTTTGTTTTGTTGTTTTTTTTTTTGAAAGAAGGTTCTTTCAAGGCTGAGGGTATGTTGAGTTCAAAATTATGTAAATTTCTTTTTAATTTTGTGTATCTTAAACATGCCGGACATTTCAGTCAATGTGACAACAGGGCGTTGTACGCCAAACCGACAAGGTCTACGTTTCTGCTAGGCTAGTAACAATTTTGTAGCGTTACGGGGTACACGTTCACGGCATCGGTCGCGACGTCGCCGCAAAGTGAGATACAGTCCATTTATAGAAAAGAAAAATTCAATAAATATTAAGTGATTGAGGAAACGCTTGTATTATTGAAGAAACAGTCACTTTTATGTACTGTAATTCTTTTTTTTTTTTTAATTTGGGATGTTTGCCTTATGTAAAGTTTCTCACATTCACATTGAAAACCTTAGACGACATAGGACTTTCTATTTATTGGCGTGGTGTCTTTTAGTTGAGAATAGAATAATCTGAGCGATCTACCATTATATTTTGCCATCTTCATATTTGAAGGTTGAAAGAGCCGCACAATTGATGGCCTTAATTAGTTAATATACATGAGTTTACCAAATTTAACTTCTAAATTGGTCAGCCAATCCTCCTGCACATGACGAGGGGGGAGGGTCCTGTAGTGTAGGCCTCACAGAATAAAAGTTTATTAATTAACCTGATGGAATATTTATTGTCCACAAGAAGAGTTCTCAATAACAGTAAGTTAAAAAGTTAGAAAGAACGGTGACAGATCTTGTAAACCCAAAAGAGCATTGATTTTTTGGTTCATGGGATGGTGAGAAGAGAAGGGGATATATCTACCAGAGCTGAACTCTTTACGATACCAATCTAAAATAATGACATTGTCCATCGTCCGAATAGCTTTTGAGTCTAAGAAAGGCACCGAACGAGCAGATTCAGTCTCCACAGTAAACACCAGACACGGATTGGATTAATTAAAAATGTTAAGTGTTGCATTGAATGAATTTTCGGAAAGTACATCAAACAAATCATCCACATATTGGCATAAAAGTGGAAATTTATAGTCAACTTTATCTACAATGAAATATAATAATTTATTCATCACAATTTCCGCGATCACTAGGGAGGCGGCACCACCCATCCGAAAAACCTTAATTTGTTGATAGTAATCGTTGTTAAAGGTGAAAAAAGTGTTACTATATAGGAAGCGAATCATATCAATAAACTGTTTTTTCGGAATATTACAATTGGGTTCAATCAAATTGAAATGCTCGTCTAAAATTGCCAATACTAACTCTAGGGTGATATTCGTAAAAAGCAAGCACAAAGCCCTGAGGTATTTGAACACCGTTAACAAGTTCGTCAAATTCGAACATGTTTCTAATTCTAAATTTATTGAATTCAGCGAGAGGCGCTCAAAATCTGACCAACGAAACATGTCAATGGCTGTGTAGTTTCTCCGACACAGGACACTATGGGACACAGTGGGCAGTCCTCTTAATGGATTTTCGGTAAGCCATAATACTTAGGGCTTGTTCTTTAATTTTTTTCACTGATGTTGACGATGTAGGGTCTCTATGGACTGGAATATACATGGCATTATCTCCTAGGAGTTCCAATAATTTTTGTATATATGATTCTCTAGACATGGTAACCATGACATTGCCCTTGTCAGACTTGGTAGTTAGTAGGTTAGAATTAGCTTTCAGAAAGTCTGATAAACCGGTCACAATCTGCGGTAGACATGTTGTGCATTTTTTTAATTACCTTTTGTGCTAGAAATTCAAGTTGTCTATGGTTAGTGTTGTTCAGTCGTTGAAGTATGCGCCACAAGTGTTGTGTGCCATCTTGTAGGTATCTGGGAGTCACGACGTCAGTGCCATATGTGATTCCAATCCTACGATAGAATTATCCCATTCTTACTCCTAGAAGCAAAGTGTAAATACAGTTAGGGGCTACTGGTAACTTGTTGCACAAAATAACTACGGGATCGCCCAATATTGACTAATATAGAGGGAGCAATAAAAGATGTAAATGCTCATTGCTCTTTTTATTGTTAAGTCAAGCTTTCGCCCAATTATTTAGGCTTTCTCAGGACACTAAAATGTAAAAGGGAAACACTCTATCACAAAAATAAGAAAAACTCACTGGGCTTGTCAATACATACATCAGCAGAGGGGCACAGTACCCCTTGCACAAACAGAGAACCACGTGTTAGCCATTAAAGTAAAGGCTGCACAGATTAAAATAGTAAAACAAAGGAAACTTATGCCTAGACAACGAGTCACTAATTAATAAGTAAAATAACCGGAAACGACAAAGACCCAACAAAAATGCAACCCAATTCGATTCTGTAGGGGATAATCTGCTCAACGGCATTTAAAAAGAAAAACAGACAAATTTAACAGTTGGGAAAATGGTCAGGCACATATAAAGAAAACGACATATCAAAGAACCAAAGACTCACCACGTTACAAAACCAAAAAATAAAAAGCAAAAAACCCACCAACGACCTTTAACTTCGAACTTACGTTTAACTACGCTGAAAAAAGTACTTTCCAACTATATTAAATAATTATTCTCATCTCCTAATGATAAAAACATTAAAAACTAAATATGAAGCTGGTAAAAACCTTTTACAGTATGTTACAACTTTACTGGATAAAGTTAGGACAAAGATTGTTGATTCTGGTATTCCAAAGTCTTTATTGGATGAGGCCTTAAAGTGTTGTATGAACTAAGTCGGACTCCAAATAGGGCGATAGTTAGAGTAGTGGCACCCTCTACAATTTGGCATGGGTGAAAATCTAAGCAAGCTTCAGCCTGGTATATTACTCTACCAAAGAATAATAGGTTAGATGCTAAATCAAAAACCAAAAAAATAACAATCAAATCTTTATGCCTATATGTGGCAATTTAGAGAATATCACCAACAAATGTAAAATCATGTTTAATCCCCATTTCTCAAATTGGAATCCTTTCATACAGAGGCTTGAGAGAAAAATGACAACACTGTATAATCAAACTAATGTCTAGGCCGCTAGCTTGCTTTTTCCAGAGCACTAGTTAAATCTTCTAGTTCTACAGGAATATTCTAAAATAACATTAACATAATTGAAATTTATTAATACCTATATACTCGATACTAATAATTTATCTACCTTGAAGCAGATCTATTCTATAAATTCCCTCAAGTTCCTTTCTCTCTCAGACATGCTTGCAACTCTTAATATTTCCGCCTTGTGGTTGGTCCTCCAAGTGTTTATGATTGTGTTGTCCCTTCCTGATGCTTAACATTTTGTTTCTGTACATTTAAGATATTATTTTCCAATAACTGAAATTTACATATATCTATTAATCTACAACCTACAAAGGATAATAATATAAAATGCGACATTTTTTGCGATAAACATGCAAAATGCCTCTTTTGAGCTATTATAAAATATTAAATCAATTTTACCTCGTGGAAAACTATTCGTTGAGGAGTTTTGATACCCCACCACCCTATGAATTTACCTTCTAAAATTAATTGCATTCCGGCTTTTAAACATTTAAACTATTAAATTTGATATCTCTATACAAATTGCTGGCTCTAACCTAAACATTCTGTTTATCAATTATGTCTCAGCAGAGACTAGACGCTTTTGATACAGACTTGGTCTGCTGCCCGATTTCTTGCAATTAAAAACTCCTTTTTATACAGTGACCAAGCATAGGTATTATTTTTCTTTGCCTAGAGTTGTGTCAATTCGTCTTGCGGAATACGGTTCTTTTGAATTGTTACAGATTGAAAAGAATGACAGAAACAGACTATAGAAAAGGAATTTGAGTATTGTTATAATATTTGTATATTATTGAGTTGCGATATCCTTGGTGGATTTACTTATGTGTTGAATTGAATATTGAATGAACTATCTATTTTCAGTCAGGTATTTAATTTACAGAAATTAATGTATTACTCGTCGAACCCAATACGTATCAATTATATTGATGATGCAGTAAAAAGCAGAAGACAGCTAACTATTATTATAGCTCAAACAGAAAATGTAGACACAACAATAATTCAAATTCAAATGAATCCGATTAAAAAGATTCGTCCTTTTCGTAATCAATCACTGATTGATTCGGTTGTCGTAAAATGAACGGTTCACACAACACTAACAACGCAATGACACCATCCTTGCGATCCCGGTGTAGACGCAAGGATAGTGAAAAAGAGCAAGTGTGGCAACACCACTACTCGTAATCTCTGTAAGCACAGGTGTAGTAAAATTATTTAATTGAAAAAACCTGTTCACCTTCAGCACACTTAGTGTACATCTGTAAGATACAGAAGAAATTGCACAACATTTTAAAAAAAAGCAATTTGGCAAGAGAAGGAAATTTACTTTGACAATTAGACTGCCACATTTTCGAAGTTATTTATATTATTGGAAAAGTATCTGATGAAAATTACAAGTATGTTTTTTATATAGTGTGCCGATTACTGCTGTTATAGTTAAAGTCTTATTTTAGTGGATACCACCTGGAAATGCCAATGTATCAAAATTTATAAAAGAAAAGCACCAGAAGAAAATACTAAAAAGTAAGAAATTTCTTTTGAAATTGAATTAAATTTCCCATATCCCTTTATTTCTACCTTTGTTTTTAGGATAAATAAGTTGGTCAGCAAAAGTTGTGCTTGTAGAAGAGATTTTCATGAAAAGATATTAAAAGGGATTAGTGAAGTGTAAGTGCTTTTCTTTATTGCAAGCTTTTTTGTTAATGTATTTTTTAGTCAACCACACACTAGTTCCAAGTGCAAATGTAAGATACATTTTAATAGGTTAAAGAAAAGACTGGGTGAGTAAATAGTTTTTGTTATTACTTGTTTAGTTTTCACAAATTTACTCCGTATGAAATTTCTAAGCTTAACTGCTGTGCCCGCTACTGCTCTATGGCTCATAAACCACTTAGCAACATGGTAGAATGCTCTGACAACCTTGTTAAAAAAGTTACATTAAATTCTCTATTAAAAAGGTTTGTTTGTCAACACTTGTTATTTTTGTCTATTAAAACACATTGAAATTTAGTTAATTGAAAATATTAATATATTAAGACAAAATACCAAAAAGTCAATTCTAAACACATATAGTTCTGAGCAACATCTCATAATACTTGCAAAATACTACTAAATATTTCTTATCCATATGTAAGCATTAAGTAAGTGTAGTGGTAGTCAAGAAATCTTTAGGTGAAGGAGTTCTCTTTAATTATGTTCTAACCAATACAATCTTTGTTTTGTTTGTTGTTTTTTTCAAACCAAGTTTATATTTATGAAAAATGTATTTGCGATTGAAGCAAGCTTTGGGATGTTTGAGCTATATTATGTTGTCCACATACTGAGGCTGGAAAATCAAATTTTCTGTCAATACATTTTTTTTGGAAAATACTCCCTAATAGAAGTAGAATGGCATGAAAAGAGGCAGTTAGCAACTTATGTCTATTTTACCGATTTGGACAACTTCATGTCAGTTTTGATTGGCCAATATATATATATATATATATATATATATATATATATATATATATATATATATATATATATATATATATATATATATATATATATATATATATATATATATATATATATATATATATATATATATATATATATATATATATATATATTTCATTTCCACCTCTTTTGAGCAGTTTGTCTGCAAATATCTATAGAACTGGTGAAATAATCTACAATAAAGGCTTTTGACGTTTGATAAAGCGCAAGTCCCATTTGTTTAAGAAACACTTTTAAATTTCTTTGATATGCAACCTCTGTGGGCTTGCAAGAATGCTGACAGGTAATTCAAGCAATGTTCAAGATATAATAAATTTGACTAAAATTAAGTGTTATTTTGTATTAGTGTCTGTTATAATTATGAAAGTATTTTTTAGTAAACAGATTATCAATTTGAAGTGCAAATGTCTTAAAATTTTTAAAGGAAACATACCAGAGAAACATATAAAAAAGTAAGAATTTTGTTTTGAAATTGAGTTTGCATTTCTTATATCCTTTTTTTCTACTTTTCTTTTTAGGAAAAGTAAGTTTGTCAGCAAAAGTTGTACTTGTAGAAGAGATGTTCATGAAAAGAGATTTGGAGGGATTAGTGAAGTGTAAGTCCTTTTTTTATTATATGCTTTTTTGTAAATATATTTCTTAGTCAACCACACACTAGTCACAAGGGCAAATGTAAGATAAATTTTAATTGGAGAATGGTTAAAGAAAATACTGGGTGAGTAAATTGTTTTTGTCTTTACTTGTTTAGTTTCAACAAATTTACTCTATATTAAACTCGTAAGTTTAACTACTGTACCTGCTGTTACTCTATGGGTATAATTAGCAACATAGGGGACCATCTTATTAAAAAAATGACTTCTAAGAGTGTTATTGATTTCCATTGTTTCTGTGTTATAAAGGTTGTTTGTCGACACCTGTTATTATTGTGTAGTTAAACAAAATGAAAATTAGTTAAGTGAAAATATTAATATATTAATTCAAAATACAAAAAAAGTCAATTCTAGACATATACATTTCTGGGCACTAGTCATGAGCATTTTAGTTAATTTCCCATATGTAAACAGTATTAGTATAAGTGTGGTAGTAGTAGTCTAGGAACCTTGAAGTGTAGGAGTTCTCTATTCTTTCTGTTTAAACATACTTTTTTCTCAAACCAAGTTTACGTTAATGATTACAAAAACGTATTCTACCAAGAAAGTTGTAAAAATATCTATAGAACTGGTTAAAGACTTTTGATATTTAATAAAGTGCAAGTCCCAATTGTTTGAGAAACACTTTTAAATTTTCTTTTGATGCAATCTCCGTGCGCTTGCAACAAAGCTGATAAGTAATTGAAGCAATGTCCAGGACATAACGCATATTCCTCATAGGATGGAGAAATAGCTGTGTAATAAAAGTGTCAAATTATGAATATTAAGTGTTATTTCGTATTAGTATATGGTATAGATGTAAAAATATTTTGTCATAAAATTTATAACGGAAAAGTGCCAGAACATAAAAAAATAAGAAGTCCAGTTTGAAATTCTAATTGCATTTTCTATATGTTTTTTTAGGAAAGATAAGTTTGTCAGCAGAAAGTGTGTTTGCAGAAGAGAGCGGAAGGGATTACAGTCAAATGTGATGTGTTTCAAATATAATTTAATATTTGCTTAATAGTTGAATTTGGCATTATCATTTTTTCTTTTTTTTTTTAAATATCTTCACAATTATGTAACTGGATCTCTATGTTTATTTCGTTTATATTGTATAATTTTTACCAAACAAAACTAACTTTATACTTATTTTTACCCAAGTGGCTTTCATGGGCCTTGAATATATAATTCACATAATAAAATTGTTTTTTAATTTTTATATAAAAGTTAATTTAAAACGGTTGAAGCCAAAATACGGAAAGCGCCGAATGATCAGTGGCCGCGGAAATTTTTAAAACAAACCTTAACATATAAACTATTTTTCACCTCCCTATATATCAAAATATAAAAACCTTTCTTCCTTTCTACTATCTATCTAAAAAATATTTGTTTGCACTCCCGTACGAGAGTTGCTATTGAGGGAAACTAAAAAACTGAAAATATTTTTTCCTACATTAATTGAAATTTACACACTTTCACTTATCGAGGATAATATCTATCAAGTGGATAATTTTTGTTTCCAGCAGAAATATTTGCTTAGACTCCCGTACGACGGTTAGGATTTAGATTTTATTGTATGTGGCCAATGTCTGGGCCTTCCTATTCCTTCCTGCATCAAATTTATCCCTCGTACAAAGGGAGGGGTATACTTTGTGAACCTCAGGTTTGGAGATTTCGGTCCCTAATTTTAAGGACCTGTTTCTTCCTACTGCCTTTTCTTCGGAGTCGTAATTTTCGTTTCCAGCATAAATATTCGCTTCCACTTCCGTTCGAGAGTAGAGTTGTAAACGTAGTAAAACTAAAAAATTGAAAAAAAAATTAATTTGTTTATTTTTACGCATTTTCATATCTTGGTAAAACTAGATCAAGAAAGTTATACTGTGCCATCAGGCAACCGATGCTACCAGGGAAATTCCATGGTTCGCGCGGGACTCTGTTCTATGGTAGCCATGGTAGTAGAAGGTCACGGAAATAAAGGTGTTAAAAAAACGTATATTCAGCGTATGTTATTTTAAAATGTTATAGACAATAACATGACATATACCAAAATTGTCTTGAAACAATTTAGTATGGAAAAGATCAAACCAGTTACAATACCTATGAAGAAAAACAGGTAGGTCATAACAAAAGAAACTGTGATGCTGTGGAAAGCATGATCTATTTACCAAACAAAACATACCATATAATCAGGCCATACTAAATTTAAATAGAATTGTAAAATATTTAGCAAAAACCAAAACAAAATATCCATTTTATAAAGGAAAAAGTTAGGAAAGGATTGTAGGAAAGTAGAGAATTTAATTTCGGAAAACAGTACAGCAGATGTTTATACTAACTCAAAACTCTAACTTTAAACAGTAAAAATTTTTAAACATCGGAATATGTTGGTAAGGTAATTCAAGGTAATAATTTCAAAAATTGTAATTTTTAATAATTATTCGAACACGGTGATGGGTAGTAATGAACTTATAGAAGTTTTTAGCCTCTGTAGTTAATTATTTTAAGTTCAACAAAAATGTAAGTAAATTTGTAAAAACCCATCACATACGATAAACAAAAATAAAATTCTTAAAGTTAATATAAAAATTATTATACTTATAGAAAAGCAGCCTAATTCATATTCCACATATTTCTGACGCGACACAAAAGTGTGAAACATGCAATTTTTTGATAAAATTGTTTTTTTAGACACCGTCGGCGTTGCAAAAATTACAAGTTCCTGGTCTTACTGAGGAGAGCAAGGTACTGGCGGGAGGCGAGCCTGGCCGACGATGTTACGCGGAGCGAGACTATTATGTCACCGTGGCCGCGCATAATCTATATAAATATCTCTCAATGCTACTCGCTGTTTGTTTTTGTTCGCAGCGAGACAATTGGGTCGTCCAGGTCGCATATAATTAAATTATTAAAGATAACCCGCAAACGTCAATAATTTTTTAAGATAGAAACTATAGTTTATGCGAGGAAGTATTGTCTGCAGGCACATCCGTTAAACTGATAAGAGGAAAGCTCTCCTTTATCGGTATCTGCTCATATAATCAGAGGGGCGGAAAAAATAAGCAATAGGCATAGTACATTTTATTGACTAAGACGTACATAGCTGAAAAAATCTAAAGCATTGAAGAAATCTAATGAGGTATGTATAGGGAAAGACGCCCTTCTGTCGAATAAGTTGAAATTCTATCGTTTAAATTTCGACTCAATTTGTCCAAGCTGGACGCCATGACTCGAAACGAATCTAAAAATCGGAGTTTTAAAAATACCTTTTTTCGATGTTGTCGACCAATACCTGTCTCGTAAAGAAAATGTAAAAAATCTTACCTTCCGGTAGGTAAGGTCTCGGGCGCTTGGCTTCGTCAGCAGCAATAGGGACGGCGGCGGGTCTTTTCGGGTCTTTGGTATTGGTCTTAAAGGGTGGCACCCCTGCGTCCTAGCACTTAGGAAACCACATGGGTCCGTTGTGCCCTCAGACCGCGCTAGAAGGCGTCCAGAATACCGCTCCTTCTATAGGTCAACAACTCCTTTAGCCCAATACCGTGCACTGAGTCCGGATCGATCAGAAGACTCCAAATCCTGCCCATGCCAAAACAGGTCCCTCGGTGAGCGGATGATACGGGGTCTCCTCCATTGGACACCACATATTTCTCGCGTTGATGACGTCGTATATCCCACCGCAAACGTCACAATGCCCGTGCCTGGCGAGCTGGTCTTTTCGGCTGAACTAGCGGTTGCAATATTCGCAGGCGAACATTATTTTTTTGCCTCTCACTCCCGAACTGTTCTAGTATCACTTAACACTTACTATTTTTATGCGGTGAAAACAAAAAAATCCAAAGAATGAAGACTGACTGTGGCGGTGGTCACATGTTAATAACGTCATTTCCTTCTCCGATAACGAAGTTAAAATAATGCAAACTTTCGAGTACGTTCCTTCCGGTTAATTAAGATTTTCTCCGGAAATGCTTATCATTACTGGGTCATATCTGTTTCGGATCTGTCGAAACCTTTTAGACGTTTTGAACATGTTCGAGAGCTGTTCCGCAGTTATTTTTAGACATAATTAAGATCTGACCAAAAGCGTCCTCTCAAATATTTGAAATAAAATGACTGGAAATATATTGTTGGGATTTTATTTTTTTATCACATTACAGTTTCTGAATATTTTTTACAATTTTATACAATATCTGCTAGACCCAAATTTTGAAAATATCCGCTTTTTACTTTGTATTCTTCGGCACGTAAGCGCAGTACTTAAAGATCGGCCTGAACAACTGCTATCTGAGTTTCGAGCTGCTGTATATTTTCTTCGCATTGCGTCAGCTGCTTTTCCAAATTGTATTTTAAATTGGACCCTCCACAAACTACCATTTTTTTTTGTCATCTTTAAAAGCCTCAAACCATTCTCCTTGTGCTTGCGGTAGAGATTTAATTTTTCTTCTTACTTCACACTTAACTGTGAACGGGGATGATATCTAGGTGACCATCATCCCTCCAGAAGGGGTCGTAGCAGCTGAAAAAGTAAGGTGTCTCACCTGTCGCTAATTACAGGTGTAGGTGTAATGTCACCTGACCTGTGGTAACCGTTAGGTGTAGGTGACACCTGTCGCTAATTACAGGTGTAGGTGTAATGTCACCTAACCTGTGGTAACCGTTAGGTGTAGGTGACACCTGTCGCTAATTACAGGTGTAATGTCACCTTACTTGTGTCGAACGTGAGGTGTAGGTGTGTATTCGCACCCATCGTTATTTTTATGACGTCACAGTGCCTTTCGGCACGCCGACCTCGTTAGAGGGTTAATTTTTTGATATGTTTAACACCTTAATCCATAATAATTCTTCCCTTTCAAACATTGAAAAATTTCAATTTTTATTGTCTTATTTGGTCGTATTGGTAGTATAGCTTACAATGCTCTCGTGAAGCGTTATTAAAAGATCGATTGATGTTAACCGATTATTGGCTGTCGATCTTACGGGCTCGGACTATGAAGAGTGACTCGGTTGTCGAACTGAGGAGATTGCTTTCAACATTTTCAGAGAATCTTGCAGCTATCGATAAATTCAATATCGACTTGTGGGATTTTACAAAATTCAATTTGCTTTTAGAGAAACTCAACTCGACTTTCAAGATGTCCCGTTAAGACCAATAGTTAGCGCACCCGGATCACCAACGTATTACTTGGTTAAACACTTGGCATCGCTGCTCCAACCACACATAGGACACGGCACCAGTTACATCAAGGACTCCACCGACTTCATGCGCAAGATTCAAGATATCAATATTGAACAAAACGACATCTTTGTGAGCTTCGACGTCGTCTCACTGTTTACCAAAGTACCTCTGAAGAGTTGCTTGGACATGGTGAACTGGATATTTCCTGTCGATATTTGCTGACTTTTTGAAGTCTGTCTGACCGGTAGCTATTTTGTGTTTAAGGGAAACTTCTACGAACAGGTGGATGGAGTGGCAATGGGAAGCCCATTAAACCCGGTTATAGCCAACTTATTTATTTTGAGGAAAAAGCGATCGAGACCTCAGAGTACAAGCCAGCAAAGTGGTTCCGGTGCGTGGATGACACCTTCATGATTTGGAAACATGGTATGGACAAGCTCAACAACTTTCTGCAGCATCTCAACAGTCAACATCCCAGCATCCAGTTTACTATGGAGACTGAAAATGACCAACAACTTGCATTCTTGGACGTACTAGTGAGGAAGCGAGGTAACAAGCTGGGCCACACAGTTTACAGAAAACCAACCCATACGGACAGATACCTGCATGCTCTATCCAACCATCACCCAAGTCAAAAGTATGGGGTTATCAGAACCCTGACAGAACGAGCCCGAAGGATTTGCGAACCGGAGAACCTCCAGATGGAATTTGAACACCTAAAAACTACGTTCCAGCGAAATGGCTACAACAAGAGGGAGATCGAAAGATCAATGAACTCAAGACCATCGAGATCACGGGATACCGAACAACGACCCTTCACCTCCCACGCATATCTGCCGTATATTCCGAGTGTCACCAACAGGATTGGCAGAGTAACGGCTATCACAACAGACTAGTCAGGGAAGCCATTGAGATACAAAAACATCCACACAATTTCAACAGAAAGGAGGAGACCCTTAGACTCAACCAAATCTGAAACCCGATCCTTAGGAACGCCCGAGCAGTACCGATCGATATCCCGAGACCAACCGAAGCGGAACAAGCCCCGCCCACCACCAATCGGCATAAATACAACCTGCGCAGGAGAAATCGTCAGTCTACGTCCAACATCGGAGTTGGAAGGACCTCTGAAGAAGCTCGCCACTCGTGCTAGCGAAACGTTAGGAAGTAATTCCAATCGACGACGGCCTTTAAACCCGAATCAAGATAATAGCTGAATGGGTCCTGTTCTGCGAAGGAAAAGACATAGAGTTACTGGTAAGCAAACTTAATAGAGCTCTAAAAACATTACAGAACTGACTAGAGAACAACAACCTCCCACTGTGTGCTGATAAATGTGAAGCCGCCTGGTTTACAAAAGGTAGGAGAAGAGTCCCGTCGGTAAATATGTAACGGTCTATTCTTCACCGTTAGCGCTTCCGCCAATTCGTCAAGAACCCTGGTAAAATTTTCGAACGGAAAGAACTCCTTAGTAACAGCCAATTTTTTATTTAGGATCTTATTGCATTTACAGGTACAGTTAGCACAAGCCATTAAAAGAATATTTCTAACGTAGTATTGGGAAATTCCGTGTAGTGGTGGTTATCTTCTTCCAACCCTGTATATAATGCCCCTGCGTCGTCTTTTTTGGCCTTGTGGCGGTATTACACGCCAGTGCATGTAGACACGTTTGCATACTTCCTTAGATTGAGACCTTAGTACTTCTTGGATGGCTAGAGGCTGCTCGGAGTTGTAACGGTCATTGTAGCCATTGCTTTCGTTCGTCCTGGTATATTCCTGCGACATCCCTCGCACTCGAGGCTCCGTAGCATTGCCTGTCTCTATTCTAGTTGTTGCTCCTTAAAAGGAGAGTGATCAAATCGGTATCCAAGGCTCTAAGAGAAGACATGCTCGTGGTTGTTTTAGGTTAGTTGGTTGCTGTTCCCTGTATCTGGTTTGTTATGCATAGAGGGAGCATTTTATTACTTACCTGGCTGTTATTTGTACACATCTCCTGGTTCTCGACGTAGAAGTGGAAGACTTTTAGTATTTGCTTTGCCGGCATTGTTTACGTCCTTCGCTTCGCTGACAGGTGTTTGGCAATGTTGCCATATGCCGTAGTTTCTTGGACCGTCGCGTGTATATTTTCTTCAATTTCTCTTGGGTATTCGGTCTCTCGAAAACAATTAATGTGATTCTTCTAAATATTTATTAATGTTTCGATCGTAATTTCGATCTTTTGCAAAATATTTTTATTTTGTATAGGTGACATATATAACAATTAATGACATTTAACGTTGTGTTAATATATTAAAAAAAAAAGTCAGCGAATATTTTATACAGATTGGAGTGGGATGCAAAACAGGTACGGATGTTTTTTATTATATTGGATAATTTAATTTTGTTAGTTTAAAATTTAAAAAAGTTAAATTGAATTGAATGTTTTTAATAACATTTTCTTCTAGATACTCCATAACAAGTTGTGCAACTATGCTTGAAATTGACATACCCGTGGCACAACCTTCGACTTGTTTATAGAACATGTTTTTATATTGAAAAAATGTGGATTTTAGTGTAAAATCTAAAGCCATTAAAAATTCATTGAGAGGAATATCTGTGTGTAATTTAATTTTATCCCGTTGTGTTTTAATTTGTCACGGTTCCGTTTTATTATTACCCTTTATTGGCGTATTTAAGATATTAATTTATTAAAGATTATTACTGCCGTATTATTTGGGCGAGAGTCCTTAGTCAACGTGGCTAACGCCGATTACTGGCTTAGCGCGGCTTCTGTGGGTTGGTAAAATACTGGTTGCATAGCTCACGAAAATTACAAATTCGGATTTGATTTCTGATGGGTTTCATTTTTTAACGTTATACAAAGCTGCTTTACAGCGAAGCAGTAGATTTTTCTATCGAAGTCCGTAGTAGTTCGGTTCCGGCTTTCTGAAGTATTGGTTTGGAAGTGTTAGGTTGGTATTGTGCCTAGGGTTATTTTGTTTTGCTAGTTTTCGATCGGTTCCTATTGTCAGGCCTCGATTCCCTTCAATTTTTGTGAAAGAAGCCAGAAGCTTGGTGAAGGTCATTGGAATTATGGTTGGAAATTTCCCGAGTTTGGGGATCGAGCCTTCCGCCGCGGCTACTGCGACTTGTTGCTTGGATGACCCTAACGGAGACTATACTAGCGATGGAAGTGACGATGGCAGAGATGAAGTTCCCAAGTACACATCGTCGCCAGAGGAAACTCACTATATGCCTCATGCATATGAGGCAGCGGAGGCCTTAGCCAGAGTGGGCTGCTCGCATAGGCATATAGGGTCAGAGCCCCGGTTGGGGATCGCCCCGTGTGTGAGGCGGGGAGCTCTCGAAGCCTGGGCGAGAGACCGGGCCGCGGTGGGCTGGAGAGTTGCTCGGGGAATGAGGCAGGCGAGGCTTATGATGGATGGGCCCGCCCTTCCTCGGACCAGGGAGCTGCTTAGACTGACCAGAAGAGAGTGTAGAGCACTAACAGGGGCGTACACAGGACATTGCTGGCTTAGAAGGCATCTTTGCTTGCTTGCTTGAGTGCCCTGCCTTGACATGGGCAAGATTGGGAGTTTTCGGAACGGCCCTGATCGATCCGGACTCAGTGCACGGTATTGGGCTGACCTTCTATAGGAGGGGCGGCATTCTGGACGCCCTCTAGAGCGGCCTGGGGGCACAACGGGCCCGTCTGGTGGCCTAAGTTCTTGGACGCCCCCCTTTAATACCAATACCAATACCAATACCAATAATGCCTCATGCATATTTCTCATTTTGTCTGAAATCATAAAATTTAGATCTTTAAGTCGACTTTCGAAATCGGCGTAGATTACAAATGGCGAAGTTTCTTTGTCGTCGGTACCGGATCAAAATCATTAATTTTTGTATAATGCTTATTTTAAAATAATATTAAATTGACATTTTTTTCGCGTTTGTCTTTAGTTAAACGGTCCGGTAACACTGAATAAAAACATTTACTGTGGTTTTGAATTTACTCTATAACATACACATTTAGGCAAATTCCGTTGGATTTATCAAATATATGAATTTGGTTTAGATTCACCGCCGTTGGACAGTTGTCATTTCATAATACGTTCTTAAAAAAGGATATGAAGTCGGTAAGTATTGTTGGCCACGTTCTTTTGCAGGAAAAAAAGACCACAGATTCGTTTAAATTCGTTCCTAAGTCGATTTTCGGTAGAAACATATTTCACTTCGGTCACGTCTTGGCCGTCGTTTTTTCTTTTTATGAATTCACCGCAGTCGCTTAAAATTTGTTCCTCTTTTTGTTTCAAAGTTATTGTTACACCCGTTAAAGCTCTTCTCTGGAAACAAGACCCGATCTGCTCCCGCAAAACCCTTTGTTTTATACATATTTGCGGGACTGTTGTTTTGCAAACCCAATCGAAAATGGCGATGATGCAAAATCATTTTTTTAATAGGGAATTGCTGTCTGCAATTTTCTTTGTATCATCTTACCTCTCGATCTCAGGGTAAGACACTGCCCAGGCTAGTTCACTAACAAAAAAGAAAAATTAATAAGGTAAAAAAAAATTACTAAATAGAAGCCCAAGTTGGAAGACGGTAAAGGGCACCTCGGTCAGTCCCAGAAGGTGGTAGGTAGGCGCCACGTGATTCAAAAAGCTAAACTTAACAACCCGAAGTTCCACCCGTGAAGGAAATAAACAAGTGAATCGCAAACAATAATTTATTCCCTCGAACCTGGTGGTAGGTGTAAGTGTCAAATCTCACTTTCAAGTTTTGGCGGTGCAAAACAAGGCTGCAAGAACAGGCCACTGAAGTTACAAAAACCTTAAGCTGTTCCGAACATTACACAGCTGTCTGTTAATGTTCCGGGAACCAAGCCAAGGTGGAATGTTGGCTCAGTACTCGCACTCAACACCCGCACGTGGGCAGTCCCAGCCTCCTACTCGATAGGGGAAACTCCACAACTAAATATGTAAAAACATTATTTGCCTAACAGGCCTGTAATAAAACAAGTTCGTATCTCATAGGGCGAAGCAGCTTTGTATTTCAAAATGAAGCCGCTTGTCCTACAGGGACGCATTGTATCCTGTATAAAGTGTCTTTCACGTCTCGCAGAACTTAAAGTCACGGCAAACTTTGTTAAATATCAAAATTTGTACAAATAATGGCGTTGTCGAATGATATTTTTTCAAATATCTCGCGCGCCCTGTAGAATTGACGAAATCTGAAACTCTTTCTCGACACAGTCTACGATACTGTTCAAATCAAATTAAGGGATCTTCAGAAGTTTTTCATTTATCCCCAATAATTTATCCAAAAAAACGGAAATTTTTAGGTTATTTTAGATTTTTTGTCCATAAACGACACACCCGGCACATAATTTAAACAATGTTCGATATAGAGGTAATAGCCCTGGAAGATGCAGTACGTAGTAATAGTAAATGACGTCATCGCGTTTAGATTGACAGCGTGAAATAGTGATTTTCATTTGGATGTTTTCAAATATCTCGAACAGTGTATGTGACGAAAACTGTAAATACAAAAGTTGTAGCTGTCGATGTGACCTGTAACACTGTTTAAACCAATTGACCATATTTTTGACGAATTTTGTTTTATATCTAATAATTTAATGACAAAAAGAATTTTTGTCTATAATTAAAAAACACTGTACATAATCAAAAAATGTTTGAAATTAAAGTTATAGTACCGAATCTTCCGCGTCTCTTATTAAAATAATTTGGCCGATCAAGTTAATAGTTTTCAAGAAATTTTGTTTTTTCTAGAAGAAAAAACCAGCCTTTTAGTTATGGTCAATTGTCCATATAAGGGGAACCTAATTTTCAGTTTTTTGCAATTTGCCGGCGCACCCTATCCATTTTTAATAAATCATCAAGAATAAATAATTTTCACCACCTCATACGTCTTCTGGGTCAAGAATTTTTTCGATCATCTATACTGTTTTTAATTTTTTAAAAATATTTACCGACCCCCTAGCCCCCGCCCCCTCCAAATTTCACTAAGTCGCATTAGGGTACTAAACTCTATATGGGGGCCAATATTGAAATAGCTGCAAATCTCGGACACTTATCGTGTTTCATAGCGATGTACGAAAAACAGAAGAAAATTGCAAAAAAAAGACAGACGCCAATATCTCGTGGCCGGTTCTGAAGTTATTCGCGTTTTTAGGAAGCGTCCACACAGAACGAATAACAGAGAACGGGCAAACAGACAATAAAAACTTTTTTTCTACGCTGATCATTTGTAAACCAAACGTTGCCGAGATATGAGTTACGTTGCCAAGCGCGTATACCTTCGAAAAAAATCGATTTCATCAAGATACGACCCGTTTTTGACGATTCAGCCAAAGGGAAGAAAAGTCCTTCGTTGAAGCAATGCCTTGATAAGAAGGTGAACTTAATTGAGCTAATTCCGGACATCTTACTCAGGTTCAGACAGTGCCAAATCAGGTTAAAAGCGGACATTTGTAAGGCATGTGTTCATCAAGATGACAGAGACTACCTTCGCTTCTTCAGAGGGCCGCAAAAAAATTTACAGACGATTTGTTTTTGGAGTCAACAATGGTCCTTTTTTGTTAGGGGCTACCATATTTTATATCTCGTTGTCTGGAAAGATGGGAGGGGAGTTGTCCGAAAGGTTTTATGTGAACAATTGTGTTTCGAGTGTGTTGATGTTGGCACCTTAAACAAGTTTATCGGAGAGTCGACTAGTGCCATGGCCGAAGCCCGTTTCGACTTACGAGTCTGGCAGTTCACGCATCAGCCAGTTAAAACGGACGTCTCATCAGAGTGTTCACTTACTCTTCTGCTAGGATGATTTTGTTATACGAGCAGCGATTTTTTGACTATTTCCAAAGACTGTATGGTAGAGTTGGGCAAGACAGCAAATGAAATTGTCGCCAAGAGATTGATGCTTTCATTGACGCAAAAAATGTTTTTAAAACAGCGATTTCTACACATTTAACTCGTTTTCCTAGAAAATTTAACGAGGTCTGGACATGTTTTGAAAAAAATGTTTCCGTAAAAATGCTACATCTATAGAAAAAGGAGAATAAGCGCTTGTGGAATGAATAATCTGGTTATAGTCGTACCTATCTATACGGTCAAAAGTTTGTCATCGAAACGGACCATAACCCACTAGTGTGGCTGTCAAAGTTAAAAGAACCCAATTATCGCCTTATTCTTTGGAGGCTTAATCTCGAGGAATTCGATTTCGAGATTAAATTCAAAAAATGAAAAGAAAACTTCGCAGCAGATAGACATAAATGCTTTGCACGAAGACGAAACACAATCTAACATCCCCGATGTCGACGGTACAGTCGCTAATCTAGCTTTTATTATTTCTTTTTCCTGTTTGGCAGTAAATAATTAAAACGTCATTCGGGCATTACGTTGTCATTTATTTATATCAATTAAACTAACAAATTCTATTATGACAATGAGAACGATTGAGTATTACATAATATATTAACTAAATAATTGTCAGTTGGGCCGTGGAACCATCTACAATTTGGCTTGGGTTTGATGCTTGACTTAGTGTAAAGTGAATCTCAGTATTATATAGATCGCGATGAGGATGGAACAGAATTTCCAAAGCACCCACGTGCAGAAAATGAAATTGCACTCGTCTATCTCAATATGATCGCCGAAATCTAAAATCAGTGAATTTTCGGGAAGTACATCAAACAAATCATCCACATATTGGCATAAAAGTGGAAATTTATAATCAACTTTATCTACAATGAAATATAATAATTTATTCATCACAATTTCCGCGATCAATAGGGAGGCGGCACCACCCATCGGCAGACCCTTAATTTGTTGATAGTAATCGTTGTTAAAGGTGAAAAAAGTGTTACTATATAGGAAGCGAATCATATCAATAAACTGTTTTTTCGGAATATTACAATTGGGTTCAATCAAATTGAAATGCTCGTCTAAAATTGCCAATACTAACTCTAGGGTGATATTCGTAAAAAGAGACACCACATCAAAAGAAGCAAGCACAAAGCCCTGAGGTATTTGAACACCGTTAACAAGTTCGTCAAATTCGAATGTGTTTCTAATTCTAAATTTATTGAATTCAGCGAAAGAGGCGCTCAATGGCAAAGAAAATGAATCTTCGGCCTGCCTAAGTCCTTTGATCTTTTTAAAATTATTCCCCTTAATTTTATTAAAAATCGAATTGTATTGAATGTTCGGTGTGAATAAAAAATCATCTAATATTAAAAGGAAGGTTTTTTCCACGTAGAAAGTCTGTATGTCGCCTCAAAGTACGTTCAAGTGTCATGTTGTGCATTTTTTTAGTTACCTTTTGTGTTCAGTTGTGAAGGTATGCGCCACAGTTGTTGTGTGCCATCTTGTAGATATCTGGGAGGCACGACGTCAGTGCCATATGTGATTCCAATCCTACGATAGAATTATCCCATTCTTACTCCTAGAAGCAAAGTGTAAATACAGTTAGGGGCTACTGGTAACTTGTTGCACAAAATAACTACGGGATCGCCCAATATTGACTAATATAGAGGGATCAATAAAAGATGTAAATGCTCATTGAATAGTGGCTTTTTATTGTTAAGTCAAGCTTTCGTCCAAGTATTTAGGCTTCCTCGGGACACTAGAATGTAATTAAACTCTAACAGCAGAGGGGGCACAGTACCCCTTGCACAAACAGAGAACCACGTGTTAGCCATTAAAGTAAAGGCTGCACAGATTAAAATAGTAAAACAAAGGAAACTTATGCCTAGACAACGAGTCACTAATCAATAAGTCAAATAACCGTAAACGACAAAGACCCAACAAAAATGCAACGCAATTCTATTCTGTCTGGTGGTCTGGTGATAATCTGCTCAACGACATTTAAAAAAAAAAACGACAAATTTGACAGTTGGAAAAATTTTCAGGCACATATAAAGAAAACTTGATAAATCAAAGAATCACCACCTTACAAAACCAAAGAATAAAAAGCAAAAAACCCACCACCGACCATTATCTTCGAACTTACCTTTAACCACGGTGAAAAACGCACAGACAATAATTTTAGTATTCGACTAGATCACAGACCCACAAAATTTTTTCACCTAAACCAACACTACAGGGCTTTTCTTGAATAGCAATCTGCTCAAACCGCGACTCAGGTAGAGAGTTAAGATTGTTAAGTTGTTTACAGATCTCTATAGACTCTCGCATTTTTCGTTGGTAGAAGAATTGATTACATGCAAGAATGTTAGTCGTTATTTAAAATAGAAAGATGAGACCTCTCACAAAACACTATGGCAATACTATAACATATTAAATTTCAAAAGTTTTAAAGTTTTAAGCCACAGTTTTTGAAACACGGTTACTACGGCACTTTTGACTTTTGAATATTACAATTGGGTTCAATCAAATTGAAATGCTCGTCGAAAATTGCCAATACTAATTCTAGGGTGATATTCGTAAAAAGAGACACCACATCAAAAGAAGCAAGCACAAAGCCCTGAGGTATTTGAACACCGTTAACAAGTTCGTCAAATTCGAACGTGTTTCTAATTCTAAATTTATTGAATTCAGGCGCTCAAAATCTGACCAACGAAACATGTCAATGGCTGTGTAGTTTCTCCGACACAAGACACTATAGGACACAGTGGGCAGTCCTCTTTATGGACTTTCGGTAAGCCATAATACTTTGGGCATACACGGTTTTATGTGATAAGTTTTTTTGAGATGGCTTCTTCAATATACCCTTGTTCTTTAATTTTTTTCACTAATGTATTACATTTATTTTTTGTTGAGGACGTAGGGTCTCTATGGACTGGAATATACGTTGCATTATCTCCAAGGAGTTCCAATGATTTTTGTATATATGATTCTCTAGACATGGCAACCGTGACCCTTGTCAGACTTGGTAATTGGTAGGTTAGAGTTAGCTCAGAAATTCCCTTGTCCGTCTCTCAATGTCTCAATGGCTAGAAAACCACAAACTTCAGCAAGTATTTTTTGTGCTAGAAATGTTCTTAAACCATTTAACATAATCGGCAAAGAAAATGAATCTTCGGCCTGCCTAAGTCCTTTGATCTTTTTTAAATTATTCCCCTTAATTTAATAAAATCGAATTGAATTGAATGTTCTGTGTGAATAAAAAATCATCTAAAATATTAAAAGGAAGGTTCTTTCCACGTAGAAAGTCTGATAAACCGGTCACAATCTGCGGTAGACATGTTGTGCATTTTTTTAGTTACCTTTTGTGCTAGAAATTCAAGTTGTCTATGGTTAGTGTTGTTCAGTCGTTGAAGTATGCGCCACAATTGTTGTGTGCCATCTTGTAGGTATCTGGGAGTCACGACGTCAGTGCCATATGTGATTCCAATCCTCCGATAGAATTATCCCATTCTTACTCCTAGAAGCAAAGAGTAAATACAGTAAGGGGCTACTGGTAACTTGTTGCACAAAATAACTGTGGGATCGCCCAATATTGACTAATATAGAGGGAGCAATAAAAGATGTAAATGCTCATTGCTCTTTTTATTGTTAAGTCCAGCTTTCGCCCAATTATTTAGGCTTTCTCAGGACACTAAAATGTAAAAGGGAAACACTCTATCACAAAAATAAGAAAAATACACTGGGCTTGTCAATACATACATCAATTAAACTCTAACAGCAGAGGGGACACAGTACCCCTTGCACAAACAGAGAACCACGTGTTAGCCATTAAAGTAAAGGCTGCACAGATTAAAATAGTAAAACAAAGGAAACTTATGCCTAGAAGAGTCACTAATTAATAACTAAAATAACCGGAAACGACAAAGACCCAACAAAAATGCAACCCAATTCGATTCTGTAGGGAATAGTCTGCTCAACGGCATTCAAAAAGAAAAACAGACAAATTTAACAGTTGGGAAAATGGTCAGGCACATATAAAGAAAACGACATATCAAAGAACCAAAGACTCACCACGTTACAAAAGCAAAAAACCCACCAACGACCTTTAACTTCGAACTTACGTTTAACTACGCTGAAAAAAGTACTTTCCAACTATATTAAATAATTATTCTCATCTCCTAATGATAAAAACATTAAAAACTAAATATGAAGCTGGTAAAAACCTTTTACAGTATGTTACAACTTTACTGGATAAAGTTAGGACAAAGATTGTTGATTCTGGTATTCCACCTTAAAGTGTTGTATGAACTAAGTCGGACTCCAAATAGGGCGATAGTTAGAGTAGTGGCACCCTCTACAATTTGGCATGGGTGAAAATCTAAGCAAGCTTCAGCCTGGTATATTACTCTACCAAAGAATAATAGGTTAGATGCTAAATCAAAAACCAAAAAAATAACAATCAAATCTTTATGCCTATATGTGGCAATTTAGAGAATATCACCAACAAATGTAAAATCATGTTTAATCCCCATTTCTCAAATTGGAATCCTTTCATACAGAGGCTTGAGAGAAAAATGACAACACTGTATAATCAAACTAATGTCTAGGCCGCTAGCTTGCTTTTTCCAGAGCACTAGTTAAATCTTCTAGTTCTACAGGAATATTCTAAAATAACATTAACATAATTGAAATTTATTAATACCTATATACTCGATACTAATAATTTATCTACCTTGAAGCAGATCTATTCTATAAATTCCCTCAAGTTCCTTTCTCTCTCAGACATGCTTGCAACTCTTAATATTTCCGCCTTGTGGTTGGTCCTCCAAGTGTTTATGATTGTGTTGTCCCTTCCTGATGCTTAACATTTTGTTTCTGTACATTTAAGATATTATTTTCCAATAACTGAAATTTACATATATCTATTAATCTACAACCTACAAAGGATAATAATATAAAATGCGACATTTTTTGCGATAAACATGCAAAATGCCTCTTTTGAGCTATTATAAAATATTAAATCAATTTTACCTCGTGGAAAACTATTCGTTGAGGAGTTTTGATACCCCACCACCCTATGAATTTACCTTCTAAAATTAATTGCATTCCGGCTTTTAAACATTTAAACTATTAAATTTGATATCTCTATACAAATTGCTGGCTCTAACCTAAACATTCTGTTTATCAATTATGTCTCAGCAGAGACTAGACGCTTTTGATACAGACTTGGTCTGCTGCCCGATTTCTTGCAATTAAAAACTCCTTTTTATACAGTGACCAAGCATAGGTATTATTTTTCTTTGCCTAGAGTTGTGTCAATTCGTCTTGCGGAATACGGTTCTTTTGAATTGTTACAGATTGAAAAGAATGACAGAAACAGACTATAGAAAAGGAATTTGAGTATTGTTATAATATTTGTATATTATTGAGTTGCGATATCCTTGGTGGATTTACTTATGTGTTGAATTGAATATTGAATGAACTATCTATTTTCAGTCAGGTATTTAATTTACAGAAATTAATGTATTACTCGTCGAACCCAATACGTATCAATTATATTGATGATGCAGTAAAAAGCAGAAGACAGCTAACTATTATTATAGCTCAAACAGAAAATGTAGACACAACAATAATTCAAATTCAAATGAATCCGATTAAAAAGATTCGTCCTTTTCGTAATCAATCACTGATTGATTCGGTTGTCGTAAAATGAACGGTTCACACAACACTAACAACGCAATGACACCATCCTTGCGATCCCGGTGTAGACGCAAGGATAGTGAAAAAGAGCAAGTGTGGCAACACCACTACTCGTAATCTCTGTAAGCACAGGTGTAGTAAAATTATTTAATTGAAAAAACCTGTTCACCTTCAGCACACTTAGTGTACATCTGTAAGATACAGAAGAAATTGCACAACATTTTAAAAAAAAGCAATTTGGCAAGAGAAGGAAATTTACTTTGACAATTAGACTGCCACATTTTCGAAGTTATTTATATTATTGGAAAAGTATCTGATGAAAATTACAAGTATGTTTTTTATATAGTGTGCCGATTACTGCTGTTATAGTTAAAGTCTTATTTTAGTGGATACCACCTGGAAATGCCAATGTATCAAAATTTATAAAAGAAAAGCACCAGAAGAAAATACTAAAAAGTAAGAAATTTCTTTTGAAATTGAATTAAATTTCCCATATCCCTTTATTTCTACCTTTGTTTTTAGGATAAATAAGTTGGTCAGCAAAAGTTGTGCTTGTAGAAGAGATTTTCATGAAAAGATATTAAAAGGGATTAGTGAAGTGTAAGTGCTTTTCTTTATTGCAAGCTTTTTTGTTAATGTATTTTTTAGTCAACCACACACTAGTTCCAAGTGCAAATGTAAGATACATTTTAATAGGTTAAAGAAAAGACTGGGTGAGTAAATAGTTTTTGTTATTACTTGTTTAGTTTTCACAAATTTACTCCGTATGAAATTTCTAAGCTTAACTGCTGTGCCCGCTACTGCTCTATGGCTCATAAACCACTTAGCAACATGGTAGAATGCTCTGACAACCTTGTTAAAAAAGTTACATTAAATTCTCTATTAAAAAGGTTTGTTTGTCAACACTTGTTATTTTTGTCTATTAAAACACATTGAAATTTAGTTAATTGAAAATATTAATATATTAAGACAAAATACCAAAAAGTCAATTCTAAACACATATAGTTCTGAGCAACATCTCATAATACTTGCAAAATACTACTAAATATTTCTTATCCATATGTAAGCATTAAGTAAGTGTAGTGGTAGTCAAGAAATCTTTAGGTGAAGGAGTTCTCTTTAATTATGTTCTAACCAATACAATCTTTGTTTTGTTTGTTGTTTTTTTCAAACCAAGTTTATATTTATGAAAAATGTATTTGCGATTGAAGCAAGCTTTGGGATGTTTGAGCTATATTATGTTGTCCACATACTGAGGCTGGAAAATCAAATTTTCTGTCAATACATTTTTTTTGGAAAATACTCCCTAATAGAAGTAGAATGGCATGAAAAGAGGCAGTTAGCAACTTATGTCTATTTTACCGATTTGGACAACTTCATGTCAGTTTTGATTGGCCAATATATATATATATATATATATATATATATATATATATATATATATATATATATATATATATATATATATATATATATATATATATATATATATATATATATATATATATATATATATATATATATATATATATATATATATATATTTCATTTCCACCTCTTTTGAGCAGTTTGTCTGCAAATATCTATAGAACTGGTGAAATAATCTACAATAAAGGCTTTTGACGTTTGATAAAGCGCAAGTCCCATTTGTTTAAGAAACACTTTTAAATTTCTTTGATATGCAACCTCTGTGGGCTTGCAAGAATGCTGACAGGTAATTCAAGCAATGTTCAAGATATAATAAATTTGACTAAAATTAAGTGTTATTTTGTATTAGTGTCTGTTATAATTATGAAAGTATTTTTTAGTAAACAGATTATCAATTTGAAGTGCAAATGTCTTAAAATTTTTAAAGGAAACATACCAGAGAAACATATAAAAAAGTAAGAATTTTGTTTTGAAATTGAGTTTGCATTTCTTATATCCTTTTTTTCTACTTTTCTTTTTAGGAAAAGTAAGTTTGTCAGCAAAAGTTGTACTTGTAGAAGAGATGTTCATGAAAAGAGATTTGGAGGGATTAGTGAAGTGTAAGTCCTTTTTTTATTATATGCTTTTTTGTAAATATATTTCTTAGTCAACCACACACTAGTCACAAGGGCAAATGTAAGATAAATTTTAATTGGAGAATGGTTAAAGAAAATACTGGGTGAGTAAATTGTTTTTGTCTTTACTTGTTTAGTTTCAACAAATTTACTCTATATTAAACTCGTAAGTTTAACTACTGTACCTGCTGTTACTCTATGGGTATAATTAGCAACATAGGGGACCATCTTATTAAAAAAATGACTTCTAAGAGTGTTATTGATTTCCATTGTTTCTGTGTTATAAAGGTTGTTTGTCGACACCTGTTATTATTGTGTAGTTAAACAAAATGAAAATTAGTTAAGTGAAAATATTAATATATTAATTCAAAATACAAAAAAAGTCAATTCTAGACATATACATTTCTGGGCACTAGTCATGAGCATTTTAGTTAATTTCCCATATGTAAACAGTATTAGTATAAGTGTGGTAGTAGTAGTCTAGGAACCTTGAAGTGTAGGAGTTCTCTATTCTTTCTGTTTAAACATACTTTTTTCTCAAACCAAGTTTACGTTAATGATTACAAAAACGTATTCTACCAAGAAAGTTGTAAAAATATCTATAGAACTGGTTAAAGACTTTTGATATTTAATAAAGTGCAAGTCCCAATTGTTTGAGAAACACTTTTAAATTTTCTTTTGATGCAATCTCCGTGCGCTTGCAACAAAGCTGATAAGTAATTGAAGCAATGTCCAGGACATAACGCATATTCCTCATAGGATGGAGAAATAGCTGTGTAATAAAAGTGTCAAATTATGAATATTAAGTGTTATTTCGTATTAGTATATGGTATAGATGTAAAAATATTTTGTCATAAAATTTATAACGGAAAAGTGCCAGAACATAAAAAAATAAGAAGTCCAGTTTGAAATTCTAATTGCATTTTCTATATGTTTTTTTAGGAAAGATAAGTTTGTCAGCAGAAAGTGTGTTTGCAGAAGAGAGCGGAAGGGATTACAGTCAAATGTGATGTGTTTCAAATATAATTTAATATTTGCTTAATAGTTGAATTTGGCATTATCATTTTTTCTTTTTTTTTTTAAATATCTTCACAATTATGTAACTGGATCTCTATGTTTATTTCGTTTATATTGTATAATTTTTACCAAACAAAACTAACTTTATACTTATTTTTACCCAAGTGGCTTTCATGGGCCTTGAATATATAATTCACATAATAAAATTGTTTTTTAATTTTTATATAAAAGTTAATTTAAAACGGTTGAAGCCAAAATACGGAAAGCGCCGAATGATCAGTGGCCGCGGAAATTTTTAAAACAAACCTTAACATATAAACTATTTTTCACCTCCCTATATATCAAAATATAAAAACCTTTCTTCCTTTCTACTATCTATCTAAAAAATATTTGTTTGCACTCCCGTACGAGAGTTGCTATTGAGGGAAACTAAAAAACTGAAAATATTTTTTCCTACATTAATTGAAATTTACACACTTTCACTTATCGAGGATAATATCTATCAAGTGGATAATTTTTGTTTCCAGCAGAAATATTTGCTTAGACTCCCGTACGACGGTTAGGATTTAGATTTTATTGTATGTGGCCAATGTCTGGGCCTTCCTATTCCTTCCTGCATCAAATTTATCCCTCGTACAAAGGGAGGGGTATACTTTGTGAACCTCAGGTTTGGAGATTTCGGTCCCTAATTTTAAGGACCTGTTTCTTCCTACTGCCTTTTCTTCGGAGTCGTAATTTTCGTTTCCAGCATAAATATTCGCTTCCACTTCCGTTCGAGAGTAGAGTTGTAAACGTAGTAAAACTAAAAAATTGAAAAAAAAATTAATTTGTTTATTTTTACGCATTTTCATATCTTGGTAAAACTAGATCAAGAAAGTTATACTGTGCCATCAGGCAACCGATGCTACCAGGGAAATTCCATGGTTCGCGCGGGACTCTGTTCTATGGTAGCCATGGTAGTAGAAGGTCACGGAAATAAAGGTGTTAAAAAAACGTATATTCAGCGTATGTTATTTTAAAATGTTATAGACAATAACATGACATATACCAAAATTGTCTTGAAACAATTTAGTATGGAAAAGATCAAACCAGTTACAATACCTATGAAGAAAAACAGGTAGTTCATAACAAAAGAAACTGTGATGCTGTGGAAAGCATGATCTATTTACCAAACAAAACATACCATATAATCAGGCCATACTAAATTTAAATAGAATTGTAAAATATTTAGCAAAAACCAAAACAAAATATCCATTTTATAAAGGAAAAAGTTAGGAAAGGATTGTAGGAAAGTAGAGAATTTAATTTCGGAAAACAGTACAGCAGATGTTTATACTAACTCAAAACTCTAACTTTAAACAGTAAAAATTTTTAAACATCGGAATATGTTGGTAAGGTAATTCAAGGTAATAATTTCAAAAATTGTAATTTTTAATAATTATTCGAACACGGTGATGGGTAGTAATGAACTTATAGAAGTTTTTAGCCTCTGTAGTTAATTATTTTAAGTTCAACAAAAATGTAAGTAAATTTGTAAAAACCCATCACATACGATAAACAAAAATAAAATTCTTAAAGTTAATATAAAAATTATTATACTTATAGAAAAGCAGCCTAATTCATATTCCACATATTTCTGACGCGACACAAAAGTGTGAAACATGCAATTTTTTGATAAAATTGTTTTTTTAGACACCGTCGGCGTTGCAAAAATTACAAGTTCCTGGTCTTACTGAGGAGAGCAAGGTACTGGCGGGAGGCGAGCCTGGCCGACGATGTTACGCGGAGCGAGACTATTATGTCACCGTGGCCGCGCATAATCTATATAAATATCTCTCAATGCTACTCGCTGTTTGTTTTTGTTCGCAGCGAGACAATTGGGTCGTCCAGGTCGCATATAATTAAATTATTAAAGATAACCCGCAAACGTCAATAATTTTTTAAGATAGAAACTATAGTTTATGCGAGGAAGTATTGTCTGCAGGCACATCCGTTAAACTGATAAGAGGAAAGCTCTCCTTTATCGGTATCTGCTCATATAATCAGAGGGGCGGAAAAAATAAGCAATAGGCATAGTACATTTTATTGACTAAGACGTACATAGCTGAAAAAATCTAAAGCATTGAAGAAATCTAATGAGGTATGTATAGGGAAAGACGCCCTTCTGTCGAATAAGTTGAAATTCTATCGTTTAAATTTCGACTCAATTTGTCCAAGCTGGACGCCATGACTCGAAACGAATCTAAAAATCGGAGTTTTAAAAATACCTTTTTTCGATGTTGTCGACCAATACCTGTCTCGTAAAGAAAATGTAAAAAATCTTACCTTCCGGTAGGTAAGGTCTCGGGCGCTTGGCTTCGTCAGCAGCAATAGGGACGGCGGCGGGTCTTTTCGGGTCTTTGGTATTGGTCTTAAAGGGTGGCACCCCTGCGTCCTAGCACTTAGGAAACCACATGGGTCCGTTGTGCCCTCAGACCGCGCTAGAAGGCGTCCAGAATACCGCTCCTTCTATAGGTCAACAACTCCTTTAGCCCAATACCGTGCACTGAGTCCGGATCGATCAGAAGACTCCAAATCCTGCCCATGCCAAAACAGGTCCCTCGGTGAGCGGATGATACGGGGTCTCCTCCATTGGACACCACATATTTCTCGCGTTGATGACGTCGTATATCCCACCGCAAACGTCACAATGCCCGTGCCTGGCGAGCTGGTCTTTTCGGCTGAACTAGCGGTTGCAATATTCGCAGGCGAACATTATTTTTTTGCCTCTCACTCCCGAACTGTTCTAGTATCACTTAACACTTACTATTTTTATGCGGTGAAAACAAAAAAATCCAAAGAATGAAGACTGACTGTGGCGGTGGTCACATGTTAATAACGTCATTTCCTTCTCCGATAACGAAGTTAAAATAATGCAAACTTTCGAGTACGTTCCTTCCGGTTAATTAAGATTTTCTCCGGAAATGCTTATCATTACTGGGTCATATCTGTTTCGGATCTGTCGAAACCTTTTAGACGTTTTGAACATGTTCGAGAGCTGTTCCGCAGTTATTTTTAGACATAATTAAGATCTGACCAAAAGCGTCCTCTCAAATATTTGAAATAAAATGACTGGAAATATATTGTTGGGATTTTATTTTTTTATCACATTACAGTTTCTGAATATTTTTTACAATTTTATACAATATCTGCTAGACCCAAATTTTGAAAATATCCGCTTTTTACTTTGTATTCTTCGGCACGTAAGCGCAGTACTTAAAGATCGGCCTGAACAACTGCTATCTGAGTTTCGAGCTGCTGTATATTTTCTTCGCATTGCGTCAGCTGCTTTTCCAAATTGTATTTTAAATTGGACCCTCCACAAACTACCATTTTTTTTTGTCATCTTTAAAAGCCTCAAACCATTCTCCTTGTGCTTGCGGTAGAGATTTAATTTTTCTTCTTACTTCACACTTAACTGTGAACGGGGATGATATCTAGGTGACCATCATCCCTCCAGAAGGGGTCGTAGCAGCTGAAAAAGTAAGGTGTCTCACCTGTCGCTAATTACAGGTGTAGGTGTAATGTCACCTGACCTGTGGTAACCGTTAGGTGTAGGTGACACCTGTCGCTAATTACAGGTGTAGGTGTAATGTCACCTAACCTGTGGTAACCGTTAGGTGTAGGTGACACCTGTCGCTAATTACAGGTGTAATGTCACCTTACTTGTGTCGAACGTGAGGTGTAGGTGTGTATTCGCACCCATCGTTATTTTTATGACGTCACAGTGCCTTTCGGCACGCCGACCTCGTTAGAGGGTTAATTTTTTGATATGTTTAACACCTTAATCCATAATAATTCTTCCCTTTCAAACATTGAAAAATTTCAATTTTTATTGTCTTATTTGGTCGTATTGGTAGTATAGCTTACAATGCTCTCGTGAAGCGTTATTAAAAGATCGATTGATGTTAACCGATTATTGGCTGTCGATCTTACGGGCTCGGACTATGAAGAGTGACTCGGTTGTCGAACTGAGGAGATTGCTTTCAACATTTTCAGAGAATCTTGCAGCTATCGATAAATTCAATATCGACTTGTGGGATTTTACAAAATTCAATTTGCTTTTAGAGAAACTCAACTCGACTTTCAAGATGTCCCGTTAAGACCAATAGTTAGCGCACCCGGATCACCAACGTATTACTTGGTTAAACACTTGGCATCGCTGCTCCAACCACACATAGGACACGGCACCAGTTACATCAAGGACTCCACCGACTTCATGCGCAAGATTCAAGATATCAATATTGAACAAAACGACATCTTTGTGAGCTTCGACGTCGTCTCACTGTTTACCAAAGTACCTCTGAAGAGTTGCTTGGACATGGTGAACTGGATATTTCCTGTCGATATTTGCTGACTTTTTGAAGTCTGTCTGACCGGTAGCTATTTTGTGTTTAAGGGAAACTTCTACGAACAGGTGGATGGAGTGGCAATGGGAAGCCCATTAAACCCGGTTATAGCCAACTTATTTATTTTGAGGAAAAAGCGATCGAGACCTCAGAGTACAAGCCAGCAAAGTGGTTCCGGTGCGTGGATGACACCTTCATGATTTGGAAACATGGTATGGACAAGCTCAACAACTTTCTGCAGCATCTCAACAGTCAACATCCCAGCATCCAGTTTACTATGGAGACTGAAAATGACCAACAACTTGCATTCTTGGACGTACTAGTGAGGAAGCGAGGTAACAAGCTGGGCCACACAGTTTACAGAAAACCAACCCATACGGACAGATACCTGCATGCTCTATCCAACCATCACCCAAGTCAAAAGTATGGGGTTATCAGAACCCTGACAGAACGAGCCCGAAGGATTTGCGAACCGGAGAACCTCCAGATGGAATTTGAACACCTAAAAACTACGTTCCAGCGAAATGGCTACAACAAGAGGGAGATCGAAAGATCAATGAACTCAAGACCATCGAGATCACGGGATACCGAACAACGACCCTTCACCTCCCACGCATATCTGCCGTATATTCCGAGTGTCACCAACAGGATTGGCAGAGTAACGGCTATCACAACAGACTAGTCAGGGAAGCCATTGAGATACAAAAACATCCACACAATTTCAACAGAAAGGAGGAGACCCTTAGACTCAACCAAATCTGAAACCCGATCCTTAGGAACGCCCGAGCAGTACCGATCGATATCCCGAGACCAACCGAAGCGGAACAAGCCCCGCCCACCACCAATCGGCATAAATACAACCTGCGCAGGAGAAATCGTCAGTCTACGTCCAACATCGGAGTTGGAAGGACCTCTGAAGAAGCTCGCCACTCGTGCTAGCGAAACGTTAGGAAGTAATTCCAATCGACGACGGCCTTTAAACCCGAATCAAGATAATAGCTGAATGGGTCCTGTTCTGCGAAGGAAAAGACATAGAGTTACTGGTAAGCAAACTTAATAGAGCTCTAAAAACATTACAGAACTGACTAGAGAACAACAACCTCCCACTGTGTGCTGATAAATGTGAAGCCGCCTGGTTTACAAAAGGTAGGAGAAGAGTCCCGTCGGTAAATATGTAACGGTCTATTCTTCACCGTTAGCGCTTCCGCCAATTCGTCAAGAACCCTGGTAAAATTTTCGAACGGAAAGAACTCCTTAGTAACAGCCAATTTTTTATTTAGGATCTTATTGCATTTACAGGTACAGTTAGCACAAGCCATTAAAAGAATATTTCTAACGTAGTATTGGGAAATTCCGTGTAGTGGTGGTTATCTTCTTCCAACCCTGTATATAATGCCCCTGCGTCGTCTTTTTTGGCCTTGTGGCGGTATTACACGCCAGTGCATGTAGACACGTTTGCATACTTCCTTAGATTGAGACCTTAGTACTTCTTGGATGGCTAGAGGCTGCTCGGAGTTGTAACGGTCATTGTAGCCATTGCTTTCGTTCGTCCTGGTATATTCCTGCGACATCCCTCGCACTCGAGGCTCCGTAGCATTGCCTGTCTCTATTCTAGTTGTTGCTCCTTAAAAGGAGAGTGATCAAATCGGTATCCAAGGCTCTAAGAGAAGACATGCTCGTGGTTGTTTTAGGTTAGTTGGTTGCTGTTCCCTGTATCTGGTTTGTTATGCATAGAGGGAGCATTTTATTACTTACCTGGCTGTTATTTGTACACATCTCCTGGTTCTCGACGTAGAAGTGGAAGACTTTTAGTATTTGCTTTGCCGGCATTGTTTACGTCCTTCGCTTCGCTGACAGGTGTTTGGCAATGTTGCCATATGCCGTAGTTTCTTGGACCGTCGCGTGTATATTTTCTTCAATTTCTCTTGGGTATTCGGTCTCTCGAAAACAATTAATGTGATTCTTCTAAATATTTATTAATGTTTCGATCGTAATTTCGATCTTTTGCAAAATATTTTTATTTTGTATAGGTGACATATATAACAATTAATGACATTTAACGTTGTGTTAATATATTAAAAAAAAAAGTCAGCGAATATTTTATACAGATTGGAGTGGGATGCAAAACAGGTACGGATGTTTTTTATTATATTGGATAATTTAATTTTGTTAGTTTAAAATTTAAAAAAGTTAAATTGAATTGAATGTTTTTAATAACATTTTCTTCTAGATACTCCATAACAAGTTGTGCAACTATGCTTGAAATTGACATACCCGTGGCACAACCTTCGACTTGTTTATAGAACATGTTTTTATATTGAAAAAATGTGGATTTTAGTGTAAAATCTAAAGCCATTAAAAATTCATTGAGAGGAATATCTGTGTGTAATTTAATTTTATCCCGTTGTGTTTTAATTTGTCACGGTTCCGTTTTATTATTACCCTTTATTGGCGTATTTAAGATATTAATTTATTAAAGATTATTACTGCCGTATTATTTGGGCGAGAGTCCTTAGTCAACGTGGCTAACGCCGATTACTGGCTTAGCGCGGCTTCTGTGGGTTGGTAAAATACTGGTTGCATAGCTCACGAAAATTACAAATTCGGATTTGATTTCTGATGGGTTTCATTTTTTAACGTTATACAAAGCTGCTTTACAGCGAAGCAGTAGATTTTTCTATCGAAGTCCGTAGTAGTTCGGTTCCGGCTTTCTGAAGTATTGGTTTGGAAGTGTTAGGTTGGTATTGTGCCTAGGGTTATTTTGTTTTGCTAGTTTTCGATCGGTTCCTATTGTCAGGCCTCGATTCCCTTCAATTTTTGTGAAAGAAGCCAGAAGCTTGGTGAAGGTCATTGGAATTATGGTTGGAAATTTCCCGAGTTTGGGGATCGAGCCTTCCGCCGCGGCTACTGCGACTTGTTGCTTGGATGACCCTAACGGAGACTATACTAGCGATGGAAGTGACGATGGCAGAGATGAAGTTCCCAAGTACACATCGTCGCCAGAGGAAACTCACTATATGCCTCATGCATATGAGGCAGCGGAGGCCTTAGCCAGAGTGGGCTGCTCGCATAGGCATATAGGGTCAGAGCCCCGGTTGGGGATCGCCCCGTGTGTGAGGCGGGGAGCTCTCGAAGCCTGGGCGAGAGACCGGGCCGCGGTGGGCTGGAGAGTTGCTCGGGGAATGAGGCAGGCGAGGCTTATGATGGATGGGCCCGCCCTTCCTCGGACCAGGGAGCTGCTTAGACTGACCAGAAGAGAGTGTAGAGCACTAACAGGGGCGTACACAGGACATTGCTGGCTTAGAAGGCATCTTTGCTTGCTTGCTTGAGTGCCCTGCCTTGACATGGGCAAGATTGGGAGTTTTCGGAACGGCCCTGATCGATCCGGACTCAGTGCACGGTATTGGGCTGACCTTCTATAGGAGGGGCGGCATTCTGGACGCCCTCTAGAGCGGCCTGGGGGCACAACGGGCCCGTCTGGTGGCCTAAGTTCTTGGACGCCCCCCTTTAATACCAATACCAATACCAATACCAATAATGCCTCATGCATATTTCTCATTTTGTCTGAAATCATAAAATTTAGATCTTTAAGTCGACTTTCGAAATCGGCGTAGATTACAAATGGCGAAGTTTCTTTGTCGTCGGTACCGGATCAAAATCATTAATTTTTGTATAATGCTTATTTTAAAATAATATTAAATTGACATTTTTTTCGCGTTTGTCTTTAGTTAAACGGTCCGGTAACACTGAATAAAAACATTTACTGTGGTTTTGAATTTACTCTATAACATACACATTTAGGCAAATTCCGTTGGATTTATCAAATATATGAATTTGGTTTAGATTCACCGCCGTTGGACAGTTGTCATTTCATAATACGTTCTTAAAAAAGGATATGAAGTCGGTAAGTATTGTTGGCCACGTTCTTTTGCAGGAAAAAAAGACCACAGATTCGTTTAAATTCGTTCCTAAGTCGATTTTCGGTAGAAACATATTTCACTTCGGTCACGTCTTGGCCGTCGTTTTTTCTTTTTATGAATTCACCGCAGTCGCTTAAAATTTGTTCCTCTTTTTGTTTCAAAGTTATTGTTACACCCGTTAAAGCTCTTCTCTGGAAACAAGACCCGATCTGCTCCCGCAAAACCCTTTGTTTTATACATATTTGCGGGACTGTTGTTTTGCAAACCCAATCGAAAATGGCGATGATGCAAAATCATTTTTTTAATAGGGAATTGCTGTCTGCAATTTTCTTTGTATCATCTTACCTCTCGATCTCAGGGTAAGACACTGCCCAGGCTAGTTCACTAACAAAAAAGAAAAATTAATAAGGTAAAAAAAAATTACTAAATAGAAGCCCAAGTTGGAAGACGGTAAAGGGCACCTCGGTCAGTCCCAGAAGGTGGTAGGTAGGCGCCACGTGATTCAAAAAGCTAAACTTAACAACCCGAAGTTCCACCCGTGAAGGAAATAAACAAGTGAATCGCAAACAATAATTTATTCCCTCGAACCTGGTGGTAGGTGTAAGTGTCAAATCTCACTTTCAAGTTTTGGCGGTGCAAAACAAGGCTGCAAGAACAGGCCACTGAAGTTACAAAAACCTTAAGCTGTTCCGAACATTACACAGCTGTCTGTTAATGTTCCGGGAACCAAGCCAAGGTGGAATGTTGGCTCAGTACTCGCACTCAACACCCGCACGTGGGCAGTCCCAGCCTCCTACTCGATAGGGGAAACTCCACAACTAAATATGTAAAAACATTATTTGCCTAACAGGCCTGTAATAAAACAAGTTCGTATCTCATAGGGCGAAGCAGCTTTGTATTTCAAAATGAAGCCGCTTGTCCTACAGGGACGCATTGTATCCTGTATAAAGTGTCTTTCACGTCTCGCAGAACTTAAAGTCACGGCAAACTTTGTTAAATATCAAAATTTGTACAAATAATGGCGTTGTCGAATGATATTTTTTCAAATATCTCGCGCGCCCTGTAGAATTGACGAAATCTGAAACTCTTTCTCGACACAGTCTACGATACTGTTCAAATCAAATTAAGGGATCTTCAGAAGTTTTTCATTTATCCCCAATAATTTATCCAAAAAAACGGAAATTTTTAGGTTATTTTAGATTTTTTGTCCATAAACGACACACCCGGCACATAATTTAAACAATGTTCGATATAGAGGTAATAGCCCTGGAAGATGCAGTACGTAGTAATAGTAAATGACGTCATCGCGTTTAGATTGACAGCGTGAAATAGTGATTTTCATTTGGATGTTTTCAAATATCTCGAACAGTGTATGTGACGAAAACTGTAAATACAAAAGTTGTAGCTGTCGATGTGACCTGTAACACTGTTTAAACCAATTGACCATATTTTTGACGAATTTTGTTTTATATCTAATAATTTAATGACAAAAAGAATTTTTGTCTATAATTAAAAAACACTGTACATAATCAAAAAATGTTTGAAATTAAAGTTATAGTACCGAATCTTCCGCGTCTCTTATTAAAATAATTTGGCCGATCAAGTTAATAGTTTTCAAGAAATTTTGTTTTTTCTAGAAGAAAAAACCAGCCTTTTAGTTATGGTCAATTGTCCATATAAGGGGAACCTAATTTTCAGTTTTTTGCAATTTGCCGGCGCACCCTATCCATTTTTAATAAATCATCAAGAATAAATAATTTTCACCACCTCATACGTCTTCTGGGTCAAGAATTTTTTCGATCATCTATACTGTTTTTAATTTTTTAAAAATATTTACCGACCCCCTAGCCCCCGCCCCCTCCAAATTTCACTAAGTCGCATTAGGGTACTAAACTCTATATGGGGGCCAATATTGAAATAGCTGCAAATCTCGGACACTTATCGTGTTTCATAGCGATGTACGAAAAACAGAAGAAAATTGCAAAAAAAAGACAGACGCCAATATCTCGTGGCCGGTTCTGAAGTTATTCGCGTTTTTAGGAAGCGTCCACACAGAACGAATAACAGAGAACGGGCAAACAGACAATAAAAACTTTTTTTCTACGCTGATCATTTGTAAACCAAACGTTGCCGAGATATGAGTTACGTTGCCAAGCGCGTATACCTTCGAAAAAAATCGATTTCATCAAGATACGACCCGTTTTTGACGATTCAGCCAAAGGGAAGAAAAGTCCTTCGTTGAAGCAATGCCTTGATAAGAAGGTGAACTTAATTGAGCTAATTCCGGACATCTTACTCAGGTTCAGACAGTGCCAAATCAGGTTAAAAGCGGACATTTGTAAGGCATGTGTTCATCAAGATGACAGAGACTACCTTCGCTTCTTCAGAGGGCCGCAAAAAAATTTACAGACGATTTGTTTTTGGAGTCAACAATGGTCCTTTTTTGTTAGGGGCTACCATATTTTATATCTCGTTGTCTGGAAAGATGGGAGGGGAGTTGTCCGAAAGGTTTTATGTGAACAATTGTGTTTCGAGTGTGTTGATGTTGGCACCTTAAACAAGTTTATCGGAGAGTCGACTAGTGCCATGGCCGAAGCCCGTTTCGACTTACGAGTCTGGCAGTTCACGCATCAGCCAGTTAAAACGGACGTCTCATCAGAGTGTTCACTTACTCTTCTGCTAGGATGATTTTGTTATACGAGCAGCGATTTTTTGACTATTTCCAAAGACTGTATGGTAGAGTTGGGCAAGACAGCAAATGAAATTGTCGCCAAGAGATTGATGCTTTCATTGACGCAAAAAATGTTTTTAAAACAGCGATTTCTACACATTTAACTCGTTTTCCTAGAAAATTTAACGAGGTCTGGACATGTTTTGAAAAAAATGTTTCCGTAAAAATGCTACATCTATAGAAAAAGGAGAATAAGCGCTTGTGGAATGAATAATCTGGTTATAGTCGTACCTATCTATACGGTCAAAAGTTTGTCATCGAAACGGACCATAACCCACTAGTGTGGCTGTCAAAGTTAAAAGAACCCAATTATCGCCTTATTCTTTGGAGGCTTAATCTCGAGGAATTCGATTTCGAGATTAAATTCAAAAAATGAAAAGAAAACTTCGCAGCAGATAGACATAAATGCTTTGCACGAAGACGAAACACAATCTAACATCCCCGATGTCGACGGTACAGTCGCTAATCTAGCTTTTATTATTTCTTTTTCCTGTTTGGCAGTAAATAATTAAAACGTCATTCGGGCATTACGTTGTCATTTATTTATATCAATTAAACTAACAAATTCTATTATGACAATGAGAACGATTGAGTATTACATAATATATTAACTAAATAATTGTCAGTTGGGCCGTGGAACCATCTACAATTTGGCTTGGGTTTGATGCTTGACTTAGTGTAAAGTGAATCTCAGTATTATATAGATCGCGATGAGGATGGAACAGAATTTCCAAAGCACCCACGTGCAGAAAATGAAATTGCACTCGTCTATCTCAATATGATCGCCGAAATCTAAAATCAGTGAATTTTCGGGAAGTACATCAAACAAATCATCCACATATTGGCATAAAAGTGGAAATTTATAATCAACTTTATCTACAATGAAATATAATAATTTATTCATCACAATTTCCGCGATCAATAGGGAGGCGGCACCACCCATCGGCAGACCCTTAATTTGTTGATAGTAATCGTTGTTAAAGGTGAAAAAAGTGTTACTATATAGGAAGCGAATCATATCAATAAACTGTTTTTTCGGAATATTACAATTGGGTTCAATCAAATTGAAATGCTCGTCTAAAATTGCCAATACTAACTCTAGGGTGATATTCGTAAAAAGAGACACCACATCAAAAGAAGCAAGCACAAAGCCCTGAGGTATTTGAACACCGTTAACAAGTTCGTCAAATTCGAATGTGTTTCTAATTCTAAATTTATTGAATTCAGCGAAAGAGGCGCTCAATGGCAAAGAAAATGAATCTTCGGCCTGCCTAAGTCCTTTGATCTTTTTAAAATTATTCCCCTTAATTTTATTAAAAATCGAATTGTATTGAATGTTCGGTGTGAATAAAAAATCATCTAATATTAAAAGGAAGGTTTTTTCCACGTAGAAAGTCTGTATGTCGCCTCAAAGTACGTTCAAGTGTCATGTTGTGCATTTTTTTAGTTACCTTTTGTGTTCAGTTGTGAAGGTATGCGCCACAGTTGTTGTGTGCCATCTTGTAGATATCTGGGAGGCACGACGTCAGTGCCATATGTGATTCCAATCCTACGATAGAATTATCCCATTCTTACTCCTAGAAGCAAAGTGTAAATACAGTTAGGGGCTACTGGTAACTTGTTGCACAAAATAACTACGGGATCGCCCAATATTGACTAATATAGAGGGATCAATAAAAGATGTAAATGCTCATTGAATAGTGGCTTTTTATTGTTAAGTCAAGCTTTCGTCCAAGTATTTAGGCTTCCTCGGGACACTAGAATGTAATTAAACTCTAACAGCAGAGGGGGCACAGTACCCCTTGCACAAACAGAGAACCACGTGTTAGCCATTAAAGTAAAGGCTGCACAGATTAAAATAGTAAAACAAAGGAAACTTATGCCTAGACAACGAGTCACTAATCAATAAGTCAAATAACCGTAAACGACAAAGACCCAACAAAAATGCAACGCAATTCTATTCTGTCTGGTGGTCTGGTGATAATCTGCTCAACGACATTTAAAAAAAAAAACGACAAATTTGACAGTTGGAAAAATTTTCAGGCACATATAAAGAAAACTTGATAAATCAAAGAATCACCACCTTACAAAACCAAAGAATAAAAAGCAAAAAACCCACCACCGACCATTATCTTCGAACTTACCTTTAACCACGGTGAAAAACGCACAGACAATAATTTTAGTATTCGACTAGATCACAGACCCACAAAATTTTTTCACCTAAACCAACACTACAGGGCTTTTCTTGAATAGCAATCTGCTCAAACCGCGACTCAGGTAGAGAGTTAAGATTGTTAAGTTGTTTACAGATCTCTATAGACTCTCGCATTTTTCGTTGGTAGAAGAATTGATTACATGCAAGAATGTTAGTCGTTATTTAAAATAGAAAGATGAGACCTCTCACAAAACACTATGGCAATACTATAACATATTAAATTTCAAAAGTTTTAAAGTTTTAAGCCACAGTTTTTGAAACACGGTTACTACGGCACTTTTGACTTTTGAATATTACAATTGGGTTCAATCAAATTGAAATGCTCGTCGAAAATTGCCAATACTAATTCTAGGGTGATATTCGTAAAAAGAGACACCACATCAAAAGAAGCAAGCACAAAGCCCTGAGGTATTTGAACACCGTTAACAAGTTCGTCAAATTCGAACGTGTTTCTAATTCTAAATTTATTGAATTCAGGTGCTCAAAATCTGACCAACGAAACATGTCAATGGCTGTGTAGTTTCTCCGACACAAGACACTATAGGACACAGTGGGCAGTCCTCTTTATGGACTTTCGGTAAGCCATAATACTTTGGGCATACACGGTTTTATGTGATAAGTTTTTTTGAGATGGCTTCTTCAATATACCCTTGTTCTTTAATTTTTTTCACTAATGTATTACATTTATTTTTTGTTGAGGACGTAGGGTCTCTATGGACTGGAATATACGTTGCATTATCTCCAAGGAGTTCCAATGATTTTTGTATATATGATTCTCTAGACATGGCAACCGTGACCCTTGTCAGACTTGGTAATTGGTAGGTTAGAGTTAGCTCAGAAATTCCCTTGTCCGTCTCTCAATGTCTCAATGGCTAGAAAACCACAAACTTCAGCAAGTATTTTTTGTGCTAGAAATGTTCTTAAACCATTTAACATAATCGGCAAAGAAAATGAATCTTCGGCCTGCCTAAGTCCTTTGATCTTTTTTAAATTATTCCCCTTAATTTAATAAAATCGAATTGAATTGAATGTTCTGTGTGAATAAAAAATCATCTAAAATATTAAAAGGAAGGTTCTTTCCACGTAGAAAGTCTGATAAACCGGTCACAATCTGCGGTAGACATGTTGTGCATTTTTTTAGTTACCTTTTGTGCTAGAAATTCAAGTTGTCTATGGTTAGTGTTGTTCAGTCGTTGAAGTATGCGCCACAATTGTTGTGTGCCATCTTGTAGGTATCTGGGAGTCACGACGTCAGTGCCATATGTGATTCCAATCCTCCGATAGAATTATCCCATTCTTACTCCTAGAAGCAAAGAGTAAATACAGTAAGGGGCTACTGGTAACTTGTTGCACAAAATAACTGTGGGATCGCCCAATATTGACTAATATAGAGGGAGCAATAAAAGATGTAAATGCTCATTGCTCTTTTTATTGTTAAGTCCAGCTTTCGCCCAATTATTTAGGCTTTCTCAGGACACTAAAATGTAAAAGGGAAACACTCTATCACAAAAATAAGAAAAATACACTGGGCTTGTCAATACATACATCAATTAAACTCTAACAGCAGAGGGGACACAGTACCCCTTGCACAAACAGAGAACCACGTGTTAGCCATTAAAGTAAAGGCTGCACAGATTAAAATAGTAAAACAAAGGAAACTTATGCCTAGAAGAGTCACTAATTAATAACTAAAATAACCGGAAACGACAAAGACCCAACAAAAATGCAACCCAATTCGATTCTGTAGGGAATAGTCTGCTCAACGGCATTCAAAAAGAAAAACAGACAAATTTAACAGTTGGGAAAATGGTCAGGCACATATAAAGAAAACGACATATCAAAGAACCAAAGACTCACCACGTTACAAAAGCAAAAAACCCACCAACGACCTTTAACTTCGAACTTACGTTTAACTACGCTGAAAAAAGTACTTTCCAACTATATTAAATAATTATTCTCATCTCCTAATGATAAAAACATTAAAAACTAAATATGAAGCTGGTAAAAACCTTTTACAGTATGTTACAACTTTACTGGATAAAGTTAGGACAAAGATTGTTGATTCTGGTATTCCAAAGTCTTTATTGGATGAGGCCTTAAAGTGTTGTATGAACTAAGTCGGACTCCAAATAGGGCGATAGTTAGAGTAGTGGCACCCTCTACAATTTGGCATGGGTGAAAATCTAAGCAAGCTTCAGCCTGGTATATTACTCTACCAAAGAATAATAGGTTAGATGCTAAATCAAAAACCAAAAAAATAACAATCAAATCTTTATGCCTATATGTGGCAATTTAGAGAATATCACCAACAAATGTAAAATCATGTTTAATCCCCATTTCTCAAATTGGAATCCTTTCATACAGAGGCTTGAGAGAAAAATGACAACACTGTATAATCAAACTAATGTCTAGGCCGCTAGCTTGCTTTTTCCAGAGCACTAGTTAAATCTTCTAGTTCTACAGGAATATTCTAAAATAACATTAACATAATTGAAATTTATTAATACCTATATACTCGATACTAATAATTTATCTACCTTGAAGCAGATCTATTCTATAAATTCCCTCAAGTTCCTTTCTCTCTCAGACATGCTTGCAACTCTTAATATTTCCGCCTTGTGGTTGGTCCTCCAAGTGTTTATGATTGTGTTGTCCCTTCCTGATGCTTAACATTTTGTTTCTGTACATTTAAGATATTATTTTCCAATAACTGAAATTTACATATATCTATTAATCTACAACCTACAAAGGATAATAATATAAAATGCGACATTTTTTGCGATAAACATGCAAAATGCCTCTTTTGAGCTATTATAAAATATTAAATCAATTTTACCTCGTGGAAAACTATTCGTTGAGGAGTTTTGATACCCCACCACCCTATGAATTTACCTTCTAAAATTAATTGCATTCCGGCTTTTAAACATTTAAACTATTAAATTTGATATCTCTATACAAATTGCTGGCTCTAACCTAAACATTCTGTTTATCAATTATGTCTCAGCAGAGACTAGACGCTTTTGATACAGACTTGGTCTGCTGCCCGATTTCTTGCAATTAAAAACTCCTTTTTATACAGTGACCAAGCATAGGTATTATTTTTCTTTCCATGGTTAATTTAAGGCGTGCCTAGAGTTGTGTCAATTCGTCTTGCGGAATACGGTTCTTTTGAATTGTTACAGATTGAAATGAATGACAGAAACAGACTATAGAAAAGGAATTTGAGTATTGTTATAATATTTGTATATTATTGAGTTGCGATATCCTTGGTGGATTTACTTATGTGTTGAATTGAATATTGAATGAACTATCTATTTTCAGTCAGGTATTTAATTTACAGAAATTAATGTATTACTCGTCCAACCCAATACGTATCAATTATATTGATGATGCAGTAAAAAGCAGAAGACAGCTAACTATTATTATAGCGCAAACAGAAAATGTAGACACAACAATAATTCAAATTCAAATGAATCCGATTGAAAAGATTCGTCCTTTTCGTAATCGATCACTGATTGATTCGGTTGTCGTAAAATGAACGGTTCACACAACACTAACGACGCAATGACACCATCCTTGCGATCCCGGTGTAGGCGCAAGGATAGTGAAAAAGAGCAAGTGTGGCAACACCACTACTCGTAATCTCTGTAAGCACAGGTGTAGTAAAATTATTTAATTGATTAAACCTGTTCACCTTCAGCACACTTAGTGTACATCTGTAGGATACAGAAGAAATTGCACAACATTTAAAAAAAAAGCAATTTGGCAAGAGAAGGAAATTTACTTTGACAATTAGACTGCCACATTTTCGAAGTTATTTATATTATTGGAAAAGTATCTGATGAAAATTACAAGTATGTTTTTTATATAGTGTGCCGATTACTGCTGTTATAGTTAAAGTCTTATTTTAGTGGATACCACCTGGAAATGCCAATGTATCAAAATTTATAAAAGAAAAGCACCAGAAGAAAATACTAAAAAGTAAGAAATTTCTTTTGAAATTGAATTAAATTTCCCATATACCTTTATTTCTACCTTTGTTTTTAGGATAAATAAGTTGGTCAGCAAAAGTTGTGCTTGTAGAAGAGATTTTCATGAAAAGATATTAAAAGGGATTAGTGAAGTGTAAGTGCTTTTCTTTATTGCAAGCTTTTTTGTTAATGTATTTTTTAGTCAACCACACACTAGTTCCAAGTGCAAATGTAAGATACATTTTAATAGGAGAATGGTTAAAGAAAAGACTGGGTGAGTAAATAGTTTTTGTTATTACTTGTTTAGTTTTCACAAATTTACTCCGTATGAAATTTCTAAGCTTAACTGCTGTGCCCGCTACTGCTCTATGGCTCATAAACCACTTAGCAACATGGTAGAATGCTCTGACAACCTTGTTAAAAAAGTTACATTAAATTCTCTATTAAAAAGGTTTGTTTGTCAACACTTGTTATTTTTGTCTATTAAAACACATTGAAATTTAGTTAATTGAAAATATTAATATATTAAGACAAAATACCAAAAAGTCAATTCTAAACACATATAGTTCTGAGCAACATCTCATAATACTTGCAAAATACTACTAAATATTTCTTATCCATATGTAAGCATTAAGTAAGTGTAGTAGTAGTCAAGAAATCTTTAGGTGAAGGAGTTCTCTTTAATTATGTTCTAACCAATACAATCTTTGTTTTGTTTGTTGTTTTTTTCAAACCAAGTTTATATTTATGAAAAATGTATTTGCGATTGAAGCAAGCTTTGGGATGTCTGAGCTATATTATGTTGTCCACATACTGAGGCTGGAAAATCAAATTTTCTGTCAATACATTTTTTTTGGAAAATACTCCCTAATAGAAGTAGAATGGCATGAAAAGAGGCAGTTAGCAACTTATGTCTATTTTACCGATTTGGACAACTTCATGTCAGTTTTGATTGGCCAATATATATATATATATATATATATATATATATATATATATATATATATATATATATATATATATATATATATATATATATATATATTCATTTCCACCTCTTTTGAGCAGTTTGTCTGCAAATATCTATAGAACTGGTGAAATAATCTACAATAAAGGCTTTTGACGTTTGATAAAGCGCAAGTCGCATTTGTTTAAGAAACACTTTTAAATTTCTTTGATATGCAACCTCTGTGGGCTTGCAAGAATGCTGATAGGTAATTCAAGCAATGTTCAAGATATAATAAATTTGACTAAAATTAAGTGTTATTTTGTATTAGTGTCTGTTATAATTATGAAAGTATTTTTTAGTAAACAGATTATCAATTTGAAGTGCAAATGTCTTAAAATTTTTAAAGGAAACATACCAGAGAAACATATAAAAAAGTAAGAATTTTGTTTTGAAATTGAGTTTGCATTTCTTATATCCTTTTTTTCTACTTTTCTTTTTAGGAAAAGTAAGTTTGTCAGCAAAAGTTGTACTTGTAGAAGAGATGTTCATGAAAAGAGATTTGGAGGGATTAGTGAAGTGTAAGTCCTTTTTTTATTATATGCTTTTTTGTAAATATATTTCTTAGTCAACCACACACTAGTCACAAGGGCAAATGTAAGATAAATTTTAATTGGAGAATGGTTAAAGAAAATACTGGGTGAGTAAATTGTTTTTGTCTTTACTTGTTTAGTTTCAACAAATTTACTCTATATTAAACTCGTAAGTTTAACTACTGTACCTGCTGTTACTCTATGGTTATAATTAGCAACATAGGGGACCATCTTATTAAAAAAATGACTTCTAAGAGTGTTATTGATTTCCATTGTTTCTGTGTTATAAAGGTTGTTTGTCGACACCTCTTATTATTGTGTAGTTAAACAAAATGAAAATTAGTTAAGTGAAAATATTAATATATTAATTCAAAATACAAAAAAAGTCAATTCTAGACATATACATTTCTGGGCACTAGTCATGAGCATTTTAGTTAATTTCCCATATGTAAACAGTATTAGTATAAGTGTGGTAGTAGTAGTCTAGGAACCTTGAAGTGTAGGAGTTCTCTATTCTTTCTGTTTAAACATACTTTTTTCTCAAACCAAGTTTACGTTAATGATTACAAAAACTTATTCTACCAAGAAAGTTGTAAAAATATCTATAGAACTGGTTAAAGACTTTTGATATTTAATAAAGTGCAAGTCCCAATTGTTTGAGAAACACTTTTAAATTTTCTTTTGATGCAATCTCCGTGCGCTTGCAACAAAGCTGATAAGTAATTGAAGCAATGTCCAGGACATAACGCATATTCCTCATAGGATGGAGAAATAGCAGCGTAATAAAAGTGTCAAATTATGAATATTAAGTGTTATTTCGTATTAGTATATGGTATAGATGTAAAAATATTTTGTCATAAAATTTATAACGGAAAAGTGCCAGAACATAAAAAAATAAGAAGTCCAGTTTGAAATTCTAATTGAATTGTCTATATGTTTTTTTAGGAAAGATAAGTTTGTCGGCAGAAAGTGTGTTTGCAGAAGAGAGCGGAAGGGATTACAGTCAAATGTGATGTGTTTCAAATATAATTTAATATTTGCTTAATAGTTGAATTTGGCATTATAATTTTTTTTTTAAATATCTTCACAATTACGTAACTGGGTCTCTATGTTTATTTCGTTTATATTTTATAATTTTTACCAAAGAAAACTAACTTTATATTTATTTTTACCCAAGTGGCTTTTATGGGCCTTGAATATATAATTCACATAATAAAATTGTTTTTTAATTTTTATATAAAAGTTAATTTAAAACGGTTGAAGCCAAAATACGGAAAGCGCCGAATGATCAGTGGCCGCGGAAATTTTTAAAACAAACCTTAACATATAAACTATTTTTCACCTCCCTATATATCAAAATATAAGAACCTTTCTTCCTTTCTACTATCTATCAAAAAAATATTTGTTTGCACTCCCGTACAAGAGTTGCTATTGAGGGAAACTAAAAAACTGAAAATATTTTTTCCTACATTAATTGAAATTTACACACTTTCACTTATCGAGGATAATATCTATCAAGTGGATAATTTTTGTTTCCAGCAGAAATATTTGCTTAGACTCCCGTACGACGGTTAGGATTTAGATTTTATTGTATGTGGCCAATGTCTGGGCCTTCCTATTCCTTCCTGCATCAAATTTATCCCTCGTACAAAGGGAGGGGTATACTTTGTGAACCTCAGGTTTGGAGATTTCGGTCCCTAATTTTAAGGACCTGTTTCTTCCTACTGCCTTTTCTTCGGAGTCGTAATTTTCGTTTCCAGCATAAATATTCGCTTCCACTTCCGTACGAGAGTAGAGTTGTAAACGTAGTAAAACTAAAAAATTGAAAAAAAAATTAATTTGTTTATTTTTACGCATTTTCAAATCTTGGTAAAACTAGATCAAGAAAGTTATACTGTGCCATCAGGCAACCGATGCTACCAGGGAAATTCCATGGTTCGCGCGGGACTCTGTTCTATGGTAGCCGTGGTAGTAGAAGGTCACGGAAATAAAGGTGTTAAAAAAACGTATATTCAGCGTATGTTATTTTAAAATGTTATAGACAATAACATGACATATACCAAAATTGTCTTGAAACAATTTAGTATGGAAAAGATCAAACCAGTTACAATACCTACGAAGAAAAACAGGTAGGTCATAACAAAAGAAACTGTGATGCTGTGGAAAGCATGATCTATTTACCAAACAAAACATACCATATAATCAGGCCATACTAAATTTAAATAGAATTGTAAAATATTTAGCAAAAACCAAAACAAAATATCCATTTTATAAAGGAAAAAGTTAGGAAAGGATTGTAGGAAAGTAGAGAATTTAATTTCGGAAAACAGTACAGCAGATGTTTATACTAACTTTAAACTCTAACTTTAAACAGTAAAAATTTTTAAACATCGGAATATGTTGGTAAAGTAATTTAAGGTAATAATTTCAAAAATTGTAATTTTTAATAATTATTCGAACACGGTGATGGGTAGTAATGAACTTATAGAAGTTTTTAGCCTCTGTAGTTAATTATTTTAAGTTCAACAAAAATGTAAGTAAATTTGTAAAAACCCATCACATACGATAAACAAAAATAAAATTCTTAAAGTTAATATAAAAATTATTATACTTATAGAAAGAAAAGCAGCCTAATCTTATTAAAGATGGCAAAATTAACTTCATATTCCACATATTTCTGACGCGACACAAAAGTGTGAAACATGCAATTTTTTGATAAAATTGTTTTTTTAGACACCGTCGGCGTTGCAAAAATTACAAGTGCCTGGTCTTACTGAGGAGAGCAAGGTACTCGCGGGAGGCGAGCCTGACCGACGATGTTACGCGGAGCGAGACTATTATGTCACCGTGGCCGCGCATAATCTATATAAATATCTCTCTCGCTGTTTGTTTTTGTTCGCAGCGAGACAATTGGGTCGTCCAGGTCGCATATAATTAAATTATTAAAGATAACCCGCAAACGTCAATAATTTTTTAAGATAGAAACTATAGTTTATTTACGGCACGTCGCAAATACGCCGCTTACGCGAGCAATATGCGAGGAAGTATTGTCTGCAGGCACATCCGTTAAACTGATAAGAGGAAAGCTCGCCTTTATTGGTATCTGCTCATATATTCAGAGGGGCGGAAAAAATAAGCAATAGGCATAGTACATTTTATTGACTAAGACGTACATAGCTGAAAAAATCTAAAGCATTGAAGAAATCTAATGAGGTATGTATAGGGAAAGACGCCCTTCTGTCGAATAAGTTGAAATTCTATCGTTTAAATTTCGACTCAATTTGTCCAAGCTGGACGCCATGACTCGAAACGAATCTAAAAATCGGAGTTTTAAAAATACCTTTTTTCGATGTTGTCGACCAATACCTGTCTCGTAAAGAAAATGTAAAAAATTTTACCTTCCGGTAGGTAAGGTCTCGGGCGCTTGGCTTCGTCAGCAGCAATAGGGACGGCGGCGGGTCTTTTCGGGTCTTTGGTATTGGTCTTAAAGGGTGGCACCCCTGCGTCCTAGCACTTAGGAAACCACATGGGTCCGTTGTGCCCTCAGACCGCGCTAGAAGGCGTCCAGAATACCGATCCTTCTATAGGTCAACAACTCCTTTAGCCCAATACCGTGCACTGAGTCCGGATCGATCAGAAGACTCCAAATCCTGCCCATGCCAAAACAGGTCCCTCGGTGAGCGGATGATACGGGGTCTCCTCCATTGGACACCTCATATTTCTCGCGTTGATGACGTCGTATATCCCACCGCATACGTCACAATGCCCGTGCCTCGCGAGCTGGTCTTTTCGGCTGAACTAGCGGTTGCAATATTCGCAGGCGAACATTATTTTTTTGCCTCTCACTCCCGAACTGTTCTAGTATCACTTAACACTTACTATTTTTATGCGGTGAAAACAAAAAAATCCAAAGAATGAAGACTGACTGTGGCGGTGGTCACATGTTAATAACGTTATTTCCTTCTCCGATAACGAAGTTAAAATAATGCAAACTTTCGAGTACGTTCCTTCCTTCCGGTTAATTAAGATTTTCTCCGGAAATGCTTATCATTACTGGGTCATATCTGTTTCGGATCTGTCGAAACCTTTTAGACGTTTTGAACATGTTCGAGAGCTGTTCCGCAGTTATTTTTAGACATAATTTAGATCTGACCAAAAGCGTCCTCTCAAATATTTGAAATAAAATGACTGGAAATATATTGTTGGGATTTTATTTTTTTATCACATTACAGTTACTGAATATTTTTTACAATTTTATACAATATCTGCTAGACCAAAATTTTGAAAATATCCGCTTTTTACTGTGTATTCTTCGGCACGTAAGCGCAGTACTAAAAGATCGGCCTGAACAACTGCTATCTGAGTTTCGAGCTGCTGGATATTTTCTTCGCAAACTACCACTTTTTTTTGTCATCTTTAAAAGCCTCAAACCATTCTCCTTGTGCTTGCGGTAGAGATTTAATTTTTCTTCTTTTATCTCGGCAATTGCACCAATAGGTTTGCCTTTTAGAATATCAGTAGTTATCTACACACTTAACTGTGACCGGGGATGATATCTAGGTGACCATCATCCCTCCAGAAGGGGTCGTAGCAGCTGAAAAAGTAAGGTGTCTCACCTGTCGCTAATTACAGGTGTAGGTGTAATGTCACCTGACCTGTGGTAACCGTTAGGTGTAGGTGACCCCTGTCGCTAATTACAGGTGTAATGTCACCTTACCTGTGTCGAACGTGAGGTGTAGGTGTGTATTCGCACCCATCGTTATTTTTATGACGTCACAGTGCCTTTCGGCACGCCGACCTCGTTAGAGAGTTAATTTTTCGCGTTAGTGCCTTTTGGCAATTCCGACCCCGCTAGGGGGTTAGTTTTCGCGTTAGTGCCTTTTTGGCAATTCCGACCCCGCTAGACGGTTAGTTTTCGCGTTAGTGCCTTTTTGGCGGTTCCAACCCCGCTTGAGGGGTAGTTTTCGCGTTAGTGCCTTTAAGGCAATTCCGGCCCTGCTAGGTGTAGTTTTTGCGTTAGTGCCTCTTTGGTAAACTCACTCCCGGTAAAAAAGGGGTTTGTTAGAAAAATAAATTTAGTAGTGCCTTTTTGGCACTACGAGGGAAATAAATGGGCGTATTTTTGAGAGGAGAAAAAACCGACCGGTGTCGCGGTCGGGATTTGAATTTCGAATCTTCGGATAAGCGCCGCCGACGCGCTGTTCCTATAGCCTAACTCGGCTTACATGGGATAGCCGACGACGACTCGTTTATTTCGCGGCGGCGACGATAAGAGAATTCAATTAAACTTATTAAATAAACACGCTTCGATAAAATGTATGATTTATTGACATTTACAAAGTATTGACATCCGATATGTTTAAATTTGCTAATCGGGGAAATATTAGAAATGCGCGAAATAAATAAACATATTTTAATTAACTTACAATGTATCTGGTTAAGGGTTGAATAACATTTTTTGGTAACTTTATAATTTTTTTCCTTTGAGTTGAGTATACAACACCCCCACCATACCCAACCTTGGTTAAGCCTCGAGAAAAGACAGACTTGCGTGAGGGTCTGTAGTGCGATCCACGAAAAAACAAGCTCTCTTCCGTGACCGGTTCGCGAAAACCCCGCCCTCTGTTCCTTACCACCCCCCAATGCTTCAGAAAATACCCCTAAGGAGACCCAGCCGGGCAGACGACGACGCGGGAAACCATCAAGGTGGGTGATTAATCGTTTCGGGTGTTGTATGTCCTACCGTTTTCTTGCCGCTCTTTCCCGTTTAAGTTTTGAGGGTGATTTACAACCACCTTCCCCCAACCCTTCACATATTGCTCCTTCTCCCAGGATTAGAATCAGTCTTTTGGATTTTTAGAGTCATTCACAAACTTTAGTAATTTAATGTTCGCTATCGTGAACAGGTTAGCAAAAAACGTGTAAAGTTTGGAGCGCAAAAAAGCGGTCTCAGAAAAAGCGTTTACCGTCGATTCGAATTGCGGCCGTCTTCTTTATTTGATTCGTTCTAAACTTATTTTCTGGGTGCTCAAATTCTTCTTCCTTTTAATTTACAGCGGGTACTCTGTAGCTTTTGGAAAGAAGAATTTTGTTCAAAACGATTTCGAGACTTAGGTGTGCATTTGTTGATTCTGTGGTGGAGCATTGCACGCGGCGGTTTAACCTCCGTTTGCTCCCGACAGAATCCCTTGTATTCGTCCTCAAAAGTTTGATATCGGTTTCCACTGTGTGGACTTAGTGTTTTTAGTGTTCAGTGCATGTTTTAAAGTGATAATCGTCGTCGGCCCCGTCGTTTTTCCCTGTTCACGCCGGTATGGAGGCCGGATGGGCCCGGATGGTCCGCGGTGGAAGCGGGGGGAAGCCGATTTTTTTTGGTATCGGTCAGAATCGTTTTTTGCTAGCTGAGCAAATTATTGGTTATTCTTCTTCTTTGTACGTGGTGGTCAATGACCAGAAGCGAAAATCCTCGACGGAAGTCGGCAATGGGCGAATGATCCTAGCAGTCGTGCCCAACATTTTTTTGTGAAACGCATAATTGAATTGAATTGTGTGCATTTGTTTACAAAACGATTTAGAATGTCGGAAATGGATACATTTAGTGCTAAGCGGGATTTAACACTTAGACGCTTTAACGATATATTGTTAGCGGGTGAGAAAGCTCGCGTTGAACCCGATGATGATGAAATTTTATGCAATTTTATGGATGTCAAGTTTAGCTAGCACTTTTGAGTCCTTGCAATTGGAAGTAATCTCCTTAGCGAATGATTCGGAAAGAGATCGACAGTTTGCGGTTCAAGATCACTTTCATCAATTGCATTATTCAATTCGATCTATTGCCAAGCGATTATTTGAGAAAGTGGAACCTAAGGCTCACCGGCACCATCGTAGTTAGTCGAGACTCGCAAAGAAATAGTAATCTCCGACTCCCCCGTATTGCCATTCCGAAATTTGATGGTGACTTGAAAAATTGGCCTACATTTTTTGATATGTTTAACACCTTAATCCATAATAATTCTTCCCTTTCAAACATTGAAAAATTTCAATTTTTATTGTCTTATTTGGTCGTATTGGTAGTATAGCTTACAATGCTCTCGTGAAGCGTTATTAAAAGATCGATTGATGTTAACCGATTATTGGCTGTCGATCTTACGGGCTCGGACTATGAAGAGTGACTCGGTTGTCGAACTGAGGAGATTGCTTTCAACATTTTCAGAGAATCTTGCAGCTATCGATAAATTCAATATCGACTTGTGGGATTTTACAAAATTCAATTTGCTTTTAGAGAAACTCAACTCGACTCTCAAGATGTCCCGTTAAGACCAATAGTTAGCGCACCCGGATCACCAACGTATTACTTGGTTAAACACTTGGCATCGCTGCTCCAACCACACATAGGACACGGCACCAGTTACATCAAGGACTCCACCGACTTCATGCGCAAGATTCAAGATATCAATATTGAACAAAACGACATCTTTGTGAGCTTCGACGTCGTCTCACTGTTTACCAAAGTACCTCTGAAGAGTTGCTTGGACATGGTGAACTGGATATTTCCTGTCGATATTTGCTGACTTTTTGAAGTCTGTCTGACCGGTAGCTATTTTGTGTTTAAGGGAAACTTCTACGAACAGGTGGATGGAGTGGCAATGGGAAGCCCATTAAACCCGGTTATAGCCAACTTATTTATTTTGAGGAAAAAGCGATCGAGACCTCAGAGTACAAGCCAGCAAAGTGGTTCCGGTGCGTGGATGACACCTTCATGATTTGGAAACATGGTATGGACAAGCTCAACAACTTTCTGCAGCATCTCAACAGTCAACATCCCAGCATCCAGTTTACTATGGAGACTGAAAATGACCAACAACTTGCATTCTTGGACGTACTAGTGAGGAAGCGAGGTAACAAGCTGGGCCACACAGTTTACAGAAAACCAACCCATACGGACAGATACCTGCATGCTCTATCCAACCATCACCCAAGTCAAAAGTATGGGGTTATCAGAACCCTGACAGAACGAGCCCGAAGGATTTGCGAACCGGAGAACCTCCAGATGGAATTTGAACACCTAAAAACTACGTTCCAGCGAAATGGCTACAACAAGAGGGAGATCGAAAGATCAATGAACTCAAGACCATCGAGATCACGGGATACCGAACAACGACCCTTCACCTCCCACGCATATCTGCCGTATATTCCGAGTGTCACCAACAGGATTGGCAGAGTAACGGCTATCACAACAGACTAGTCAGGGAAGCCATTGAGATACAAAAACATCCACACAATTTCAACAGAAAGGAGGAGACCCTTAGACTCAACCAAATCTGAAACCCGATCCTTAGGAACGCCCGAGCAGTACCGATCGATATCCCGAGACCAACCGAAGCGGAACAAGCCCCGCCCACCACCAATCGGCATAAATACAACCTGCGCAGGAGAAATCGTCAGTCTACGTCCAACATCGGAGTTGGAAGGACCTCTGAAGAAGCTCGCCACTCGTGCTAGCGAAACGTTAGGAAGTAATTCCAATCGACGACGGCCTTTAAACCCGAATCAAGATAATAGCTGAATGGGTCCTGTTCTGCGAAGGAAAAGACATAGAGTTACTGGTAAGCAAACTTAATAGAGCTCTAAAAACATTACAGAACTGACTAGAGAACAACAACCTCCCACTGTGTGCTGATAAATGTGAAGCCGCCTGGTTTACAAAAGGTAGGAGAAGAGTCCCGTCGGTAAATATGTAACGGTCTATTCTTCACCGTTAGCGCTTCCGCCAATTCGTCAAGAACCCTGGTAAAATTTTCGAACGGAAAGAACTCCTTAGTAACAGCCAATTTTTTATTTAGGATCTTATTGCATTTACAGGTACAGTTAGCACAAGCCATTAAAAGAATATTTCTAACGTAGTATTGGGAAATTCCGTGTAGTGGTGGTTATCTTCTTCCAACCCTGTATATAATGCCCCTGCGTCGTCTTTTTTGGCCTTGTGGCGGTATTAAACGCCAGTGCATGTAGACACGTTTGCATACTTCCTTAGATTGAGACCTTAGTACTTCTTGGATGGCTAGAGGCTGCTCGGAGTTGTAACGGTCATTGTAGCCATTGCTTTCGTTCGTCCTGGTATATTCCTGCGACATCCCTCGCACTCGAGGCTCCGTAGCATTGCCTGTCTCTATTCTAGTTGTTGCTCCTTAAAAGGAGAGCGATCAAATCGGTATCCAAGGCTCTAAGAGAAGACATGCTCGTGGTTGTTTTAGGTTAGTTGGTTGCTGTTCCCTGTATCTGGTTTGTTATGCATAGAGGGAGCATTTTATTACTTACCTGGCTGTTATTTGTACACATCTCCTGGTTCTCGACGTAGAAGTGGAAGACTTTTAGTATTTGGTTTGCCGGCATTGTTTACGTCCTTCGCTTCGCTGACAGGTGTTTGGCAATGTTGCCATATGCCGTAGTTTCTTGGACCGTCGCGTGTATATTTTCTTCAATTTCTCTTGGGTATTCGGTCTCTCGAAAACAATTAATGTGATTCTTCTAAATATTTATTAATGTTTCGATCGTAATTTCGATCTTTTGCAAAATATTTTTATTTTGTATAGGTGACATATATAACAATTAATGACATTTAACGTTGTGTTAATATATTAAAAAAAAAAGTCAGCGAATATTTTATACAGATTGGAGTGGGATGCAAAACAGGTACGGATGTTTTTTATTATATTGGATAATTTAATTTTGTTAGTTTAAAATTTAAAAAAGTTAAATTGAATTGAATGTTTTTAATAACATTTTCTTCTAGATACTCCATAACAAGTTGTGCAACTATGCTTGAAATTGACATACCCGTGGCACAACCTTCGACTTGTTTATAGAACATGTTTTTATATTGAAAAAATGTGGATTTTAGTGTAAAATCTAAAGCCATTAAAAATTCATTGAGAGGAATATCTGTGTGTAATTTAATTTTATCCCGTTGTGTTTTAATTTGTCACGGTTCCGTTTTATTATTACTCTTTATTGGCGTATTTAAGATATTAATTTATTAAAGATTATTACTGCCGTATTATTTGGGCGAGAGTCCTTAGTCAACGTGGCTAACGCCGATTACTGGCTTAGCGCGGCTTCTGTGGGTTGGTAAAATACTGGTTGCATAGCTCACGAAAATTACAAATTCGGATTTGATTTCTGATGGGTTTCATTTTTTAACGTTATACAAAGCTGCTTTACAGCGAAGCAGTAGATTTTTCTATCGAAGTCCGTAGTAGTTCGGTTCCGGCTTTCTGAAGTATTGGTTTGGAAGTGTTAGGTTGGTATTGTGCCTAGGGTTATTTTGTTTTGCTAGTTTTCGATCGGTTCCTATTGTCAGGCCTCGATTCCCTTCAATTTTTGTGAAAGAAGCCAGAAGCTTGGTGAAGGTCATTGGAATTATGGTTGGAAATTTCCCGAGTTTGGGGATCGAGCCTTCCGCCGCGGCTACTGCGACTTGTTGCTTGGATGACCCTAACGGAGACTATACTAGCGATGGAAGTGACGATGGCAGAGATGAAGTTCCCAAGTACACATCGTCGTCAGAGGAAACTCACTATATGCCTCATGCATATGAGGCAGCGGAGGCCTTAGCCAGAGTGGGCTGCTCGCATAGGCATATAGGGTCAGAGCCCCGGTTGGGGATCGCCCCGTGTGTGAGGCGGGGAGCTCTCGAAGCCTGGGCGAGAGACCGGGCCGCGGTGGGCTGGAGAGTTGCTCGGGGAATGAGGCAGGCGAGGCTTATGATGGATGGGCCCGCCCTTCCTCGGACCAGGGAGCTGCTTAGACTGACCAGAAGAGAGTGTAGAGCACTAACAGGGGCGTACACAGGACATTGCTGGCTTAGAAGGCATCTTTGCTTGCTTGCTTGAGTGCCCTGCCTTGACATGGGCAAGATTGGGAGTTTTCGGAACGGCCCTGATCGATCCGGACTCAGTGCACGGTATTGGGCTGACCTTCTATAGGAGGGGTGGCATTCTGGACGCCCTCTAGAGCGGCCTGGGGGCACAACGGGCCCGTCTGGTGGCCTAAGTTCTTGGACGCCCCCCTTTAATACCAATACCAATACCAATAATGCCTCATGCATATTTCTCATTTTGTCTGAAATCATAAAATTTAGATCTTTAAGTCGACTTTCGAAATCGGCGTAGATTACAAATGGCGAAGTTTCTTTGTCGTCGGTACCGGATCAAAATCATTAATTTTTGTATAATGCTTATTTTAAAATAATATTAAATTGACATTTTTTTCGCGTTTGTCTTTAGTTAAACGGTCCGGTAACACTGAATAAAAACATTTACTGTGGTTTTGAATTTACTCTATAACATACACATTTAGGCAAATTCCGTTGGATTTATCAAATATATGAATTTGGTTTAGATTCACCGCCGTTGGACAGTTGTCATTTCATAATACGTTCTTAAAAAAGGATATGAAGTCGGTAAGTATTGTTGGCCACGTTCTTTTGCAGGAAAAAAAGACCACAGATTCGTTTAAATTCGTTCCTAAGTCGATTTTCGGTAGAAACATATTTCACTTCGGTCACGTCTTGGCCGTCGTTTTTTCTTTTTATGAATTCACCGCAGTCGCTTAAAATTTGTTCCTCTTTTTGTTTCAAAGTTATTGTTACACCTGCAATTTTCTTTGTATCATCTTACCTCTCGATCTCAGGGTAAGACACTGCCCAGGCTAGTTCACTAACAAAAAAGAAAAATTAATAAGGTAAAAAAAAATTACTAAATAGAAGCCCAAGTTGGAAGACGGTAAAGGGCACCTCGGTCAGTCCCAGAAGGTGGTAGGTAGGCGCCACGTGATTCAAAAAGCTAAACTTAACAACCCGAAGTTCCACCCGTGAAGGAAATAAACAAGTGAATCGCAAACAATAATTTATTCCCTCGAACCTGGTGGTAGGTGTAAGTGTCAAATCTCACTTTCAAGTTTTGGCGGTGCAAAACAAGGCTGCAAGAACAGGCCACTGAAGTTACAAAAACCTTAAGCTGTTCCGAACATTACACAGCTGTCTGTTAATGTTCCGGGAACCAAGCCAAGGTGGAATGTTGGCTCAGTACTCGCACTCAACACCCGCACGTGGGCAGTCCCAGCCTCCTACTCGATAGGGGAAACTCCACAACTAAATATGTAAAAACATTATTTGCCTAACAGGCCTGTAATAAAACAAGTTCGTATCTCATAGGGCGAAGCAGCTTTGTATTTCAAAATGAAGCCGCTTGTCCTACAGGGACGCATTGTATCCTGTATAAAGTGTCTTTCACGTCTCGCAGAACTTAAAGTCACGGCAAACTTTGTTAAATATCAAAATTTGTACAAATAATGGCGTTGTCGAATGATATTTTTTCAAATATCTCGCGCGCCCTGTAGAATTGACGAAATCTGAAACTCTTTCTCGACACAGTCTACGATACTGTTCAAATCAAATTAAGGGATCTTCAGAAGTTTTTCATTTATCCCCAATAATTTATCCAAAAAAACGGAAATTTTTAGGTTATTTTAGATTTTTTGTCCATAAACGACACACCCGGCACATAATTTAAACAATGTTCGATATAGAGGTAATAGCCCTGGAAGATGCAGTACGTAGTAATAGTAAATGACGTCATCGCGTTTAGATTGACAGCGTGAAATAGTGATTTTCATTTGGATGTTTTCAAATATCTCGAACAGTGTATGTGACGAAAACTGTAAATACAAAAGTTGTAGCTGTCGATGTGACCTGTAACACTGTTTAAACCAATTGACCATATTTTTGACGAATTTTGTTTTATATCTAATAATTTAATGACAAAAAGAATTTTTGTCTATAATTAAAAAACACTGTACATAATCAAAAAATGTTTGAAATTAAAGTTATAGTACCGAATCTTCCGCGTCTCTTATTAAAATAATTTGGCCGATCAAGTTAATAGTTTTCAAGAAATTTTGTTTTTTCTAGAAGAAAAAACCAGCCTTTTAGTTATGGTCAATTGTCCATATAAGGGGAACCTAATTTTCAGTTTTTTGCAATTTGCCGGCGCACCCTATCCATTTTTAATAAATCATCAAGAATAAATAATTTTCACCACCTCATACGTCTTCTGGGTCAAGAATTTTTTCGATCATCTATACTGTTTTTAATTTTTTAAAAATATTTACCGACCCCCTAGCCCCCGCCCCCTCCAAATTTCACTAAGTCGCATTAGGGTACTAAACTCTATATGGGGGCCAATATTGAAATAGCTGCAAATCTCGGACACTTATCGTGTTTCATAGCGATGTACGAAAAACAGAAGAAAATTGCAAAAAAAAGACAGACGCCAATATCTCGTGGCCGGTTCTGAAGTTATTCGCGTTTTTAGGAAGCGTCCACACAGAACGAATAACAGAGAACGGGCAAACAGACAATAAAAACTTTTTTTCTACGCTGATCATTTGTAAACCAAACGTTGCCGAGATATGAGTTACGTTGCCAAGCGCGTATACCTTCGAAAAAAAATCGATTTCATCAAGATACGACCCGTTTTTGACGATTCAGCCAAAGGGAAGAAAAGTCCTTCGTTGAAGCAATGCCTTGATAAGAAGGTGAACTTAATTGAGCTAATTCCGGACATCTTACTCAGGTTCAGACAGTGCCAAATCAGGTTAAAAGCGGACATTTGTAAGGCATGTGTTCATCAAGATGACAGAGACTACCTTCGCTTCTTCAGAGGGCCGCAAAAAAATTTACAGACGATTTGTTTTTGGAGTCAACAATGGTCCTTTTTTGTTAGGGGCTACCATATTTTATATCTCGTTGTCTGGAAAGATGGGAGGGGAGTTGTCCGAAAGGTTTTATGTGAACAATTGTGTTTCGAGTGTGTTGATGTTGGCACCTTAAACAAGTTTATCGGAGAGTCGACTAGTGCCATGGCCGAAGCCCGTTTCGACTTACGAGTCTGGCAGTTCACGCATCAGCCAGTTAAAACGGACGTCTCATCAGAGTGTTCACTTACTCTTCTGCTAGGATGATTTTGTTATACGAGCAGCGATTTTTTGACTATTTCCAAAGACTGTATGGTAGAGTTGGGCAAGACAGCAAATGAAATTGTCGCCAAGAGATTGATGCTTTCATTGACGCAAAAAATGTTTTTAAAACAGCGATTTCTACACATTTAACTCGTTTTCCTAGAAAATTTAACGAGGTCTGGACATGTTTTGAAAAAAATGTTTCCGTAAAAATGCTACATCTATAGAAAAAGGAGAATAAGCGCTTGTGGAATGAATAATCTGGTTATAGTCGTACCTATCTATACGGTCAAAAGTTTGTCATCGAAACGGACCATAACCCACTAGTGTGGCTGTCAAAGTTAAAAGAACCCAATTATCGCCTTATTCTTTGGAGGCTTAATCTCGAGGAATTCGATTTCGAGATTAAATTCAAAAAATGAAAAGAAAACTTCGCAGCAGATAGACATAAATGCTTTGCACGAAGACGAAACACAATCTAGCATCCCCGATGTCGACGGTACAGTCGCTAATCTAGCTTTTATTATTTCTTTTTCCTGTTTGGCAGTAAATAATTAAAACGTCATTCGGGCATTACGTTGTCATTTATTTATATCAATTAAACTAACAAATTCTATTATGACAATGAGAACGATTGAGTATTACATAATATATTAACTAAATAATTGTCAGTTGGGCCGTGGAACCATCTACAATTTGGCTTGGGTTTGATGCTTGACTTAGTGTAAAGTGAATCTCAGTATTATATAGATCGCGATGAGGATGGAACAGAATTTCCAAAGCACCCACGTGCAGAAAATGAAATTGCACTCGTCTATCTCAATATGATCGCCGAAATCTAAAATCAGTGAATTTTCGGGAAGTACATCAAACAAATCATCCACATATTGGCATAAAAGTGGAAATTTATAATCAACTTTATCTACAATGAAATATAATAATTTATTCATCACAATTTCCGCGATCAATAGGGAGGCGGCACCACCCATCGGCAGACCCTTAATTTGTTGATAGTAATCGTTGTTAAAGGTGAAAAAAGTGTTACTATATAGGAAGCGAATCATATCAATAAACTGTTTTTTCGGAATATTACAATTGGGTTCAATCAAATTGAAATGCTCGTCTAAAATTGCCAATACTAACTCTAGGGTGATATTCGTAAAAAGAGACACCACATCAAAAGAAGCAAGCACAAAGCCCTGAGGTATTTGAACACCGTTAACAAGTTCGTCAAATTCGAATGTGTTTCTAATTCTAAATTTATTGAATTCAGCGAAAGAGGCGCTCAATGGCAAAGAAAATGAATCTTCGGCCTGCCTAAGTCCTTTGATCTTTTTAAAATTATTCCCCTTAATTTTATTAAAAATCGAATTGTATTGAATGTTCGGTGTGAATAAAAAATCATCTAATATTAAAAGGAAGGTTTTTTCCACGTAGAAAGTCTGTATGTCGCCTCAAAGTACGTTCAAGTGTCATGTTGTGCATTTTTTTAGTTACCTTTTGTGTTCAGTTGTGAAGGTATGCGCCACAGTTGTTGTGTGCCATCTTGTAGATATCTGGGAGGCACGACGTCAGTGCCATATGTGATTCCAATCCTACGATAGAATTATCCCATTCTTACTCCTAGAAGCAAAGTGTAAATACAGTTAGGGGCTACTGGTAACTTGTTGCACAAAATAACTACGGGATCGCCCAATATTGACTAATATAGAGGGATCAATAAAAGATGTAAATGCTCATTGAATAGTGGCTTTTTATTGTTAAGTCAAGCTTTCGTCCAAGTATTTAGGCTTCCTCGGGACACTAGAATGTAATTAAACTCTAACAGCAGAGGGGGCACAGTACCCCTTGCACAAACAGAGAACCACGTGTTAGCCATTAAAGTAAAGGCTGCACAGATTAAAATAGTAAAACAAAGGAAACTTATGCCTAGACAACGAGTCACTAATCAATAAGTCAAATAACCGTAAACGACAAAGACCCAACAAAAATGCAACGCAATTCTATTCTGTCTGGTGGTCTGGTGATAATCTGCTCAACGACATTTAAAAAAAAAAACGACAAATTTGACAGTTGGAAAAATTTTCAGGCACATATAAAGAAAACTTGATAAATCAAAGAATCACCACCTTACAAAACCAAAGAATAAAAAGCAAAAAACCCACCACCGACCATTATCTTCGAACTTACCTTTAACCACGGTGAAAAACGCACAGACAATAATTTTAGTATTCGACTAGATCACAGACCCACAAAATTTTTTCACCTAAACCAACACTACAGGGCTTTTCTTGAATAGCAATCTGCTCAAACCGCGACTCAGGTAGAGAGTTAAGATTGTTAAGTTGTTTACAGATCTCTATAGACTCTCGCATTTTTCGTTGGTAGAAGAATTGATTACATGCAAGAATGTTAGTCGTTATTTAAAATAGAAAGATGAGACCTCTCACAAAACACTATGGCAATACTATAACATATTAAATTTCAAAAGTTTTAAAGTTTTAAGCCACAGTTTTTGAAACACGGTTACTACGGCACTTTTGACTTTTGAATATTACAATTGGGTTCAATCAAATTGAAATGCTCGTCGAAAATTGCCAATACTAATTCTAGGGTGATATTCGTAAAAAGAGACACCACATCAAAAGAAGCAAGCACAAAGCCCTGAGGTATTTGAACACCGTTAACAAGTTCGTCAAATTCGAACGTGTTTCTAATTCTAAATTTATTGAATTCAGGTGCTCAAAATCTGACCAACGAAACATGTCAATGGCTGTGTAGTTTCTCCGACACAAGACACTATAGGACACAGTGGGCAGTCCTCTTTATGGACTTTCGGTAAGCCATAATACTTTGGGCATACACGGTTTTATGTGATAAGTTTTTTTGAGATGGCTTCTTCAATATACCCTTGTTCTTTAATTTTTTTCACTAATGTATTACATTTATTTTTTGTTGAGGACGTAGGGTCTCTATGGACTGGAATATACGTTGCATTATCTCCAAGGAGTTCCAATGATTTTTGTATATATGATTCTCTAGACATGGCAACCGTGACCCTTGTCAGACTTGGTAATTGGTAGGTTAGAGTTAGCTCAGAAATTCCCTTGTCCGTCTCTCAATGTCTCAATGGCTAGAAAACCACAAACTTCAGCAAGTATTTTTTGTGCTAGAAATGTTCTTAAACCATTTAACATAATCGGCAAAGAAAATGAATCTTCGGCCTGCCTAAGTCCTTTGATCTTTTTTAAATTATTCCCCTTAATTTAATAAAATCGAATTGAATTGAATGTTCTGTGTGAATAAAAAATCATCTAAAATATTAAAAGGAAGGTTCTTTCCACGTAGAAAGTCTGATAAACCGGTCACAATCTGCGGTAGACATGTTGTGCATTTTTTTAGTTACCTTTTGTGCTAGAAATTCAAGTTGTCTATGGTTAGTGTTGTTCAGTCGTTGAAGTATGCGCCACAATTGTTGTGTGCCATCTTGTAGGTATCTGGGAGTCACGACGTCAGTGCCATATGTGATTCCAATCCTCCGATAGAATTATCCCATTCTTACTCCTAGAAGCAAAGAGTAAATACAGTAAGGGGCTACTGGTAACTTGTTGCACAAAATAACTGTGGGATCGCCCAATATTGACTAATATAGAGGGAGCAATAAAAGATGTAAATGCTCATTGCTCTTTTTATTGTTAAGTCCAGCTTTCGCCCAATTATTTAGGCTTTCTCAGGACACTAAAATGTAAAAGGGAAACACTCTATCACAAAAATAAGAAAAATACACTGGGCTTGTCAATACATACATCAATTAAACTCTAACAGCAGAGGGGACACAGTACCCCTTGCACAAACAGAGAACCACGTGTTAGCCATTAAAGTAAAGGCTGCACAGATTAAAATAGTAAAACAAAGGAAACTTATGCCTAGAAGAGTCACTAATTAATAACTAAAATAACCGGAAACGACAAAGACCCAACAAAAATGCAACCCAATTCGATTCTGTAGGGAATAGTCTGCTCAACGGCATTCAAAAAGAAAAACAGACAAATTTAACAGTTGGGAAAATGGTCAGGCACATATAAAGAAAACGACATATCAAAGAACCAAAGACTCACCACGTTACAAAAGCAAAAAACCCACCAACGACCTTTAACTTCGAACTTACGTTTAACTACGCTGAAAAAAGTACTTTCCAACTATATTAAATAATTATTCTCATCTCCTAATGATAAAAACATTAAAAACTAAATATGAAGCTGGTAAAAACCTTTTACAGTATGTTACAACTTTACTGGATAAAGTTAGGACAAAGATTGTTGATTCTGGTATTCCAAAGTCTTTATTGGATGAGGCCTTAAAGTGTTGTATGAACTAAGTCGGACTCCAAATAGGGCGATAGTTAGAGTAGTGGCACCCTCTACAATTTGGCATGGGTGAAAATCTAAGCAAGCTTCAGCCTGGTATATTACTCTACCAAAGAATAATAGGTTAGATGCTAAATCAAAAACCAAAAAAATAACAATCAAATCTTTATGCCTATATGTGGCAATTTAGAGAATATCACCAACAAATGTAAAATCATGTTTAATCCCCATTTCTCAAATTGGAATCCTTTCATACAGAGGCTTGAGAGAAAAATGACAACACTGTATAATCAAACTAATGTCTAGGCCGCTAGCTTGCTTTTTCCAGAGCACTAGTTAAATCTTCTAGTTCTACAGGAATATTCTAAAATAACATTAACATAATTGAAATTTATTAATACCTATATACTCGATACTAATAATTTATCTACCTTGAAGCAGATCTATTCTATAAATTCCCTCAAGTTCCTTTCTCTCTCAGACATGCTTGCAACTCTTAATATTTCCGCCTTGTGGTTGGTCCTCCAAGTGTTTATGATTGTGTTGTCCCTTCCTGATGCTTAACATTTTGTTTCTGTACATTTAAGATATTATTTTCCAATAACTGAAATTTACATATATCTATTAATCTACAACCTACAAAGGATAATAATATAAAATGCGACATTTTTTGCGATAAACATGCAAAATGCCTCTTTTGAGCTATTATAAAATATTAAATCAATTTTACCTCGTGGAAAACTATTCGTTGAGGAGTTTTGATACCCCACCACCCTATGAATTTACCTTCTAAAATTAATTGCATTCCGGCTTTTAAACATTTAAACTATTAAATTTGATATCTCTATACAAATTGCTGGCTCTAACCTAAACATTCTGTTTATCAATTATGTCTCAGCAGAGACTAGACGCTTTTGATACAGACTTGGTCTGCTGCCCGATTTCTTGCAATTAAAAACTCCTTTTTATACAGTGACCAAGCATAGGTATTATTTTTCTTTCCATGGTTAATTTAAGGCGTGCCTAGAGTTGTGTCAATTCGTCTTGCGGAATACGGTTCTTTTGAATTGTTACAGATTGAAATGAATGACAGAAACAGACTATAGAAAAGGAATTTGAGTATTGTTATAATATTTGTATATTATTGAGTTGCGATATCCTTGGTGGATTTACTTATGTGTTGAATTGAATATTGAATGAACTATCTATTTTCAGTCAGGTATTTAATTTACAGAAATTAATGTATTACTCGTCCAACCCAATACGTATCAATTATATTGATGATGCAGTAAAAAGCAGAAGACAGCTAACTATTATTATAGCGCAAACAGAAAATGTAGACACAACAATAATTCAAATTCAAATGAATCCGATTGAAAAGATTCGTCCTTTTCGTAATCGATCACTGATTGATTCGGTTGTCGTAAAATGAACGGTTCACACAACACTAACGACGCAATGACACCATCCTTGCGATCCCGGTGTAGGCGCAAGGATAGTGAAAAAGAGCAAGTGTGGCAACACCACTACTCGTAATCTCTGTAAGCACAGGTGTAGTAAAATTATTTAATTGATTAAACCTGTTCACCTTCAGCACACTTAGTGTACATCTGTAGGATACAGAAGAAATTGCACAACATTTAAAAAAAAAGCAATTTGGCAAGAGAAGGAAATTTACTTTGACAATTAGACTGCCACATTTTCGAAGTTATTTATATTATTGGAAAAGTATCTGATGAAAATTACAAGTATGTTTTTTATATAGTGTGCCGATTACTGCTGTTATAGTTAAAGTCTTATTTTAGTGGATACCACCTGGAAATGCCAATGTATCAAAATTTATAAAAGAAAAGCACCAGAAGAAAATACTAAAAAGTAAGAAATTTCTTTTGAAATTGAATTAAATTTCCCATATACCTTTATTTCTACCTTTGTTTTTAGGATAAATAAGTTGGTCAGCAAAAGTTGTGCTTGTAGAAGAGATTTTCATGAAAAGATATTAAAAGGGATTAGTGAAGTGTAAGTGCTTTTCTTTATTGCAAGCTTTTTTGTTAATGTATTTTTTAGTCAACCACACACTAGTTCCAAGTGCAAATGTAAGATACATTTTAATAGGAGAATGGTTAAAGAAAAGACTGGGTGAGTAAATAGTTTTTGTTATTACTTGTTTAGTTTTCACAAATTTACTCCGTATGAAATTTCTAAGCTTAACTGCTGTGCCCGCTACTGCTCTATGGCTCATAAACCACTTAGCAACATGGTAGAATGCTCTGACAACCTTGTTAAAAAAGTTACATTAAATTCTCTATTAAAAAGGTTTGTTTGTCAACACTTGTTATTTTTGTCTATTAAAACACATTGAAATTTAGTTAATTGAAAATATTAATATATTAAGACAAAATACCAAAAAGTCAATTCTAAACACATATAGTTCTGAGCAACATCTCATAATACTTGCAAAATACTACTAAATATTTCTTATCCATATGTAAGCATTAAGTAAGTGTAGTAGTAGTCAAGAAATCTTTAGGTGAAGGAGTTCTCTTTAATTATGTTCTAACCAATACAATCTTTGTTTTGTTTGTTGTTTTTTTCAAACCAAGTTTATATTTATGAAAAATGTATTTGCGATTGAAGCAAGCTTTGGGATGTCTGAGCTATATTATGTTGTCCACATACTGAGGCTGGAAAATCAAATTTTCTGTCAATACATTTTTTTTGGAAAATACTCCCTAATAGAAGTAGAATGGCATGAAAAGAGGCAGTTAGCAACTTATGTCTATTTTACCGATTTGGACAACTTCATGTCAGTTTTGATTGGCCAATATATATATATATATATATATATATATATATATATATATATATATATATATATATATATATATATATATATATATATATATATATTCATTTCCACCTCTTTTGAGCAGTTTGTCTGCAAATATCTATAGAACTGGTGAAATAATCTACAATAAAGGCTTTTGACGTTTGATAAAGCGCAAGTCGCATTTGTTTAAGAAACACTTTTAAATTTCTTTGATATGCAACCTCTGTGGGCTTGCAAGAATGCTGATAGGTAATTCAAGCAATGTTCAAGATATAATAAATTTGACTAAAATTAAGTGTTATTTTGTATTAGTGTCTGTTATAATTATGAAAGTATTTTTTAGTAAACAGATTATCAATTTGAAGTGCAAATGTCTTAAAATTTTTAAAGGAAACATACCAGAGAAACATATAAAAAAGTAAGAATTTTGTTTTGAAATTGAGTTTGCATTTCTTATATCCTTTTTTTCTACTTTTCTTTTTAGGAAAAGTAAGTTTGTCAGCAAAAGTTGTACTTGTAGAAGAGATGTTCATGAAAAGAGATTTGGAGGGATTAGTGAAGTGTAAGTCCTTTTTTTATTATATGCTTTTTTGTAAATATATTTCTTAGTCAACCACACACTAGTCACAAGGGCAAATGTAAGATAAATTTTAATTGGAGAATGGTTAAAGAAAATACTGGGTGAGTAAATTGTTTTTGTCTTTACTTGTTTAGTTTCAACAAATTTACTCTATATTAAACTCGTAAGTTTAACTACTGTACCTGCTGTTACTCTATGGTTATAATTAGCAACATAGGGGACCATCTTATTAAAAAAATGACTTCTAAGAGTGTTATTGATTTCCATTGTTTCTGTGTTATAAAGGTTGTTTGTCGACACCTCTTATTATTGTGTAGTTAAACAAAATGAAAATTAGTTAAGTGAAAATATTAATATATTAATTCAAAATACAAAAAAAGTCAATTCTAGACATATACATTTCTGGGCACTAGTCATGAGCATTTTAGTTAATTTCCCATATGTAAACAGTATTAGTATAAGTGTGGTAGTAGTAGTCTAGGAACCTTGAAGTGTAGGAGTTCTCTATTCTTTCTGTTTAAACATACTTTTTTCTCAAACCAAGTTTACGTTAATGATTACAAAAACTTATTCTACCAAGAAAGTTGTAAAAATATCTATAGAACTGGTTAAAGACTTTTGATATTTAATAAAGTGCAAGTCCCAATTGTTTGAGAAACACTTTTAAATTTTCTTTTGATGCAATCTCCGTGCGCTTGCAACAAAGCTGATAAGTAATTGAAGCAATGTCCAGGACATAACGCATATTCCTCATAGGATGGAGAAATAGCAGCGTAATAAAAGTGTCAAATTATGAATATTAAGTGTTATTTCGTATTAGTATATGGTATAGATGTAAAAATATTTTGTCATAAAATTTATAACGGAAAAGTGCCAGAACATAAAAAAATAAGAAGTCCAGTTTGAAATTCTAATTGAATTGTCTATATGTTTTTTTAGGAAAGATAAGTTTGTCGGCAGAAAGTGTGTTTGCAGAAGAGAGCGGAAGGGATTACAGTCAAATGTGATGTGTTTCAAATATAATTTAATATTTGCTTAATAGTTGAATTTGGCATTATAATTTTTTTTTTAAATATCTTCACAATTACGTAACTGGGTCTCTATGTTTATTTCGTTTATATTTTATAATTTTTACCAAAGAAAACTAACTTTATATTTATTTTTACCCAAGTGGCTTTTATGGGCCTTGAATATATAATTCACATAATAAAATTGTTTTTTAATTTTTATATAAAAGTTAATTTAAAACGGTTGAAGCCAAAATACGGAAAGCGCCGAATGATCAGTGGCCGCGGAAATTTTTAAAACAAACCTTAACATATAAACTATTTTTCACCTCCCTATATATCAAAATATAAGAACCTTTCTTCCTTTCTACTATCTATCAAAAAAATATTTGTTTGCACTCCCGTACAAGAGTTGCTATTGAGGGAAACTAAAAAACTGAAAATATTTTTTCCTACATTAATTGAAATTTACACACTTTCACTTATCGAGGATAATATCTATCAAGTGGATAATTTTTGTTTCCAGCAGAAATATTTGCTTAGACTCCCGTACGACGGTTAGGATTTAGATTTTATTGTATGTGGCCAATGTCTGGGCCTTCCTATTCCTTCCTGCATCAAATTTATCCCTCGTACAAAGGGAGGGGTATACTTTGTGAACCTCAGGTTTGGAGATTTCGGTCCCTAATTTTAAGGACCTGTTTCTTCCTACTGCCTTTTCTTCGGAGTCGTAATTTTCGTTTCCAGCATAAATATTCGCTTCCACTTCCGTACGAGAGTAGAGTTGTAAACGTAGTAAAACTAAAAAATTGAAAAAAAAATTAATTTGTTTATTTTTACGCATTTTCAAATCTTGGTAAAACTAGATCAAGAAAGTTATACTGTGCCATCAGGCAACCGATGCTACCAGGGAAATTCCATGGTTCGCGCGGGACTCTGTTCTATGGTAGCCGTGGTAGTAGAAGGTCACGGAAATAAAGGTGTTAAAAAAACGTATATTCAGCGTATGTTATTTTAAAATGTTATAGACAATAACATGACATATACCAAAATTGTCTTGAAACAATTTAGTATGGAAAAGATCAAACCAGTTACAATACCTACGAAGAAAAACAGGTAGGTCATAACAAAAGAAACTGTGATGCTGTGGAAAGCATGATCTATTTACCAAACAAAACATACCATATAATCAGGCCATACTAAATTTAAATAGAATTGTAAAATATTTAGCAAAAACCAAAACAAAATATCCATTTTATAAAGGAAAAAGTTAGGAAAGGATTGTAGGAAAGTAGAGAATTTAATTTCGGAAAACAGTACAGCAGATGTTTATACTAACTTTAAACTCTAACTTTAAACAGTAAAAATTTTTAAACATCGGAATATGTTGGTAAAGTAATTTAAGGTAATAATTTCAAAAATTGTAATTTTTAATAATTATTCGAACACGGTGATGGGTAGTAATGAACTTATAGAAGTTTTTAGCCTCTGTAGTTAATTATTTTAAGTTCAACAAAAATGTAAGTAAATTTGTAAAAACCCATCACATACGATAAACAAAAATAAAATTCTTAAAGTTAATATAAAAATTATTATACTTATAGAAAGAAAAGCAGCCTAATCTTATTAAAGATGGCAAAATTAACTTCATATTCCACATATTTCTGACGCGACACAAAAGTGTGAAACATGCAATTTTTTGATAAAATTGTTTTTTTAGACACCGTCGGCGTTGCAAAAATTACAAGTGCCTGGTCTTACTGAGGAGAGCAAGGTACTCGCGGGAGGCGAGCCTGACCGACGATGTTACGCGGAGCGAGACTATTATGTCACCGTGGCCGCGCATAATCTATATAAATATCTCTCTCGCTGTTTGTTTTTGTTCGCAGCGAGACAATTGGGTCGTCCAGGTCGCATATAATTAAATTATTAAAGATAACCCGCAAACGTCAATAATTTTTTAAGATAGAAACTATAGTTTATTTACGGCACGTCGCAAATACGCCGCTTACGCGAGCAATATGCGAGGAAGTATTGTCTGCAGGCACATCCGTTAAACTGATAAGAGGAAAGCTCGCCTTTATTGGTATCTGCTCATATATTCAGAGGGGCGGAAAAAATAAGCAATAGGCATAGTACATTTTATTGACTAAGACGTACATAGCTGAAAAAATCTAAAGCATTGAAGAAATCTAATGAGGTATGTATAGGGAAAGACGCCCTTCTGTCGAATAAGTTGAAATTCTATCGTTTAAATTTCGACTCAATTTGTCCAAGCTGGACGCCATGACTCGAAACGAATCTAAAAATCGGAGTTTTAAAAATACCTTTTTTCGATGTTGTCGACCAATACCTGTCTCGTAAAGAAAATGTAAAAAATTTTACCTTCCGGTAGGTAAGGTCTCGGGCGCTTGGCTTCGTCAGCAGCAATAGGGACGGCGGCGGGTCTTTTCGGGTCTTTGGTATTGGTCTTAAAGGGTGGCACCCCTGCGTCCTAGCACTTAGGAAACCACATGGGTCCGTTGTGCCCTCAGACCGCGCTAGAAGGCGTCCAGAATACCGATCCTTCTATAGGTCAACAACTCCTTTAGCCCAATACCGTGCACTGAGTCCGGATCGATCAGAAGACTCCAAATCCTGCCCATGCCAAAACAGGTCCCTCGGTGAGCGGATGATACGGGGTCTCCTCCATTGGACACCTCATATTTCTCGCGTTGATGACGTCGTATATCCCACCGCATACGTCACAATGCCCGTGCCTCGCGAGCTGGTCTTTTCGGCTGAACTAGCGGTTGCAATATTCGCAGGCGAACATTATTTTTTTGCCTCTCACTCCCGAACTGTTCTAGTATCACTTAACACTTACTATTTTTATGCGGTGAAAACAAAAAAATCCAAAGAATGAAGACTGACTGTGGCGGTGGTCACATGTTAATAACGTTATTTCCTTCTCCGATAACGAAGTTAAAATAATGCAAACTTTCGAGTACGTTCCTTCCTTCCGGTTAATTAAGATTTTCTCCGGAAATGCTTATCATTACTGGGTCATATCTGTTTCGGATCTGTCGAAACCTTTTAGACGTTTTGAACATGTTCGAGAGCTGTTCCGCAGTTATTTTTAGACATAATTTAGATCTGACCAAAAGCGTCCTCTCAAATATTTGAAATAAAATGACTGGAAATATATTGTTGGGATTTTATTTTTTTATCACATTACAGTTACTGAATATTTTTTACAATTTTATACAATATCTGCTAGACCAAAATTTTGAAAATATCCGCTTTTTACTGTGTATTCTTCGGCACGTAAGCGCAGTACTAAAAGATCGGCCTGAACAACTGCTATCTGAGTTTCGAGCTGCTGGATATTTTCTTCGCAAACTACCACTTTTTTTTGTCATCTTTAAAAGCCTCAAACCATTCTCCTTGTGCTTGCGGTAGAGATTTAATTTTTCTTCTTTTATCTCGGCAATTGCACCAATAGGTTTGCCTTTTAGAATATCAGTAGTTATCTACACACTTAACTGTGACCGGGGATGATATCTAGGTGACCATCATCCCTCCAGAAGGGGTCGTAGCAGCTGAAAAAGTAAGGTGTCTCACCTGTCGCTAATTACAGGTGTAGGTGTAATGTCACCTGACCTGTGGTAACCGTTAGGTGTAGGTGACCCCTGTCGCTAATTACAGGTGTAATGTCACCTTACCTGTGTCGAACGTGAGGTGTAGGTGTGTATTCGCACCCATCGTTATTTTTATGACGTCACAGTGCCTTTCGGCACGCCGACCTCGTTAGAGAGTTAATTTTTCGCGTTAGTGCCTTTTGGCAATTCCGACCCCGCTAGGGGGTTAGTTTTCGCGTTAGTGCCTTTTTGGCAATTCCGACCCCGCTAGACGGTTAGTTTTCGCGTTAGTGCCTTTTTGGCGGTTCCAACCCCGCTTGAGGGGTAGTTTTCGCGTTAGTGCCTTTAAGGCAATTCCGGCCCTGCTAGGTGTAGTTTTTGCGTTAGTGCCTCTTTGGTAAACTCACTCCCGGTAAAAAAGGGGTTTGTTAGAAAAATAAATTTAGTAGTGCCTTTTTGGCACTACGAGGGAAATAAATGGGCGTATTTTTGAGAGGAGAAAAAACCGACCGGTGTCGCGGTCGGGATTTGAATTTCGAATCTTCGGATAAGCGCCGCCGACGCGCTGTTCCTATAGCCTAACTCGGCTTACATGGGATAGCCGACGACGACTCGTTTATTTCGCGGCGGCGACGATAAGAGAATTCAATTAAACTTATTAAATAAACACGCTTCGATAAAATGTATGATTTATTGACATTTACAAAGTATTGACATCCGATATGTTTAAATTTGCTAATCGGGGAAATATTAGAAATGCGCGAAATAAATAAACATATTTTAATTAACTTACAATGTATCTGGTTAAGGGTTGAATAACATTTTTTGGTAACTTTATAATTTTTTTCCTTTGAGTTGAGTATACAACACCCCCACCATACCCAACCTTGGTTAAGCCTCGAGAAAAGACAGACTTGCGTGAGGGTCTGTAGTGCGATCCACGAAAAAACAAGCTCTCTTCCGTGACCGGTTCGCGAAAACCCCGCCCTCTGTTCCTTACCACCCCCCAATGCTTCAGAAAATACCCCTAAGGAGACCCAGCCGGGCAGACGACGACGCGGGAAACCATCAAGGTGGGTGATTAATCGTTTCGGGTGTTGTATGTCCTACCGTTTTCTTGCCGCTCTTTCCCGTTTAAGTTTTGAGGGTGATTTACAACCACCTTCCCCCAACCCTTCACATATTGCTCCTTCTCCCAGGATTAGAATCAGTCTTTTGGATTTTTAGAGTCATTCACAAACTTTAGTAATTTAATGTTCGCTATCGTGAACAGGTTAGCAAAAAACGTGTAAAGTTTGGAGCGCAAAAAAGCGGTCTCAGAAAAAGCGTTTACCGTCGATTCGAATTGCGGCCGTCTTCTTTATTTGATTCGTTCTAAACTTATTTTCTGGGTGCTCAAATTCTTCTTCCTTTTAATTTACAGCGGGTACTCTGTAGCTTTTGGAAAGAAGAATTTTGTTCAAAACGATTTCGAGACTTAGGTGTGCATTTGTTGATTCTGTGGTGGAGCATTGCACGCGGCGGTTTAACCTCCGTTTGCTCCCGACAGAATCCCTTGTATTCGTCCTCAAAAGTTTGATATCGGTTTCCACTGTGTGGACTTAGTGTTTTTAGTGTTCAGTGCATGTTTTAAAGTGATAATCGTCGTCGGCCCCGTCGTTTTTCCCTGTTCACGCCGGTATGGAGGCCGGATGGGCCCGGATGGTCCGCGGTGGAAGCGGGGGGAAGCCGATTTTTTTTGGTATCGGTCAGAATCGTTTTTTGCTAGCTGAGCAAATTATTGGTTATTCTTCTTCTTTGTACGTGGTGGTCAATGACCAGAAGCGAAAATCCTCGACGGAAGTCGGCAATGGGCGAATGATCCTAGCAGTCGTGCCCAACATTTTTTTGTGAAACGCATAATTGAATTGAATTGTGTGCATTTGTTTACAAAACGATTTAGAATGTCGGAAATGGATACATTTAGTGCTAAGCGGGATTTAACACTTAGACGCTTTAACGATATATTGTTAGCGGGTGAGAAAGCTCGCGTTGAACCCGATGATGATGAAATTTTATGCAATTTTATGGATGTCAAGTTTAGCTAGCACTTTTGAGTCCTTGCAATTGGAAGTAATCTCCTTAGCGAATGATTCGGAAAGAGATCGACAGTTTGCGGTTCAAGATCACTTTCATCAATTGCATTATTCAATTCGATCTATTGCCAAGCGATTATTTGAGAAAGTGGAACCTAAGGCTCACCGGCACCATCGTAGTTAGTCGAGACTCGCAAAGAAATAGTAATCTCCGACTCCCCCGTATTGCCATTCCGAAATTTGATGGTGACTTGAAAAATTGGCCTACATTTTTTGATATGTTTAACACCTTAATCCATAATAATTCTTCCCTTTCAAACATTGAAAAATTTCAATTTTTATTGTCTTATTTGGTCGTATTGGTAGTATAGCTTACAATGCTCTCGTGAAGCGTTATTAAAAGATCGATTGATGTTAACCGATTATTGGCTGTCGATCTTACGGGCTCGGACTATGAAGAGTGACTCGGTTGTCGAACTGAGGAGATTGCTTTCAACATTTTCAGAGAATCTTGCAGCTATCGATAAATTCAATATCGACTTGTGGGATTTTACAAAATTCAATTTGCTTTTAGAGAAACTCAACTCGACTCTCAAGATGTCCCGTTAAGACCAATAGTTAGCGCACCCGGATCACCAACGTATTACTTGGTTAAACACTTGGCATCGCTGCTCCAACCACACATAGGACACGGCACCAGTTACATCAAGGACTCCACCGACTTCATGCGCAAGATTCAAGATATCAATATTGAACAAAACGACATCTTTGTGAGCTTCGACGTCGTCTCACTGTTTACCAAAGTACCTCTGAAGAGTTGCTTGGACATGGTGAACTGGATATTTCCTGTCGATATTTGCTGACTTTTTGAAGTCTGTCTGACCGGTAGCTATTTTGTGTTTAAGGGAAACTTCTACGAACAGGTGGATGGAGTGGCAATGGGAAGCCCATTAAACCCGGTTATAGCCAACTTATTTATTTTGAGGAAAAAGCGATCGAGACCTCAGAGTACAAGCCAGCAAAGTGGTTCCGGTGCGTGGATGACACCTTCATGATTTGGAAACATGGTATGGACAAGCTCAACAACTTTCTGCAGCATCTCAACAGTCAACATCCCAGCATCCAGTTTACTATGGAGACTGAAAATGACCAACAACTTGCATTCTTGGACGTACTAGTGAGGAAGCGAGGTAACAAGCTGGGCCACACAGTTTACAGAAAACCAACCCATACGGACAGATACCTGCATGCTCTATCCAACCATCACCCAAGTCAAAAGTATGGGGTTATCAGAACCCTGACAGAACGAGCCCGAAGGATTTGCGAACCGGAGAACCTCCAGATGGAATTTGAACACCTAAAAACTACGTTCCAGCGAAATGGCTACAACAAGAGGGAGATCGAAAGATCAATGAACTCAAGACCATCGAGATCACGGGATACCGAACAACGACCCTTCACCTCCCACGCATATCTGCCGTATATTCCGAGTGTCACCAACAGGATTGGCAGAGTAACGGCTATCACAACAGACTAGTCAGGGAAGCCATTGAGATACAAAAACATCCACACAATTTCAACAGAAAGGAGGAGACCCTTAGACTCAACCAAATCTGAAACCCGATCCTTAGGAACGCCCGAGCAGTACCGATCGATATCCCGAGACCAACCGAAGCGGAACAAGCCCCGCCCACCACCAATCGGCATAAATACAACCTGCGCAGGAGAAATCGTCAGTCTACGTCCAACATCGGAGTTGGAAGGACCTCTGAAGAAGCTCGCCACTCGTGCTAGCGAAACGTTAGGAAGTAATTCCAATCGACGACGGCCTTTAAACCCGAATCAAGATAATAGCTGAATGGGTCCTGTTCTGCGAAGGAAAAGACATAGAGTTACTGGTAAGCAAACTTAATAGAGCTCTAAAAACATTACAGAACTGACTAGAGAACAACAACCTCCCACTGTGTGCTGATAAATGTGAAGCCGCCTGGTTTACAAAAGGTAGGAGAAGAGTCCCGTCGGTAAATATGTAACGGTCTATTCTTCACCGTTAGCGCTTCCGCCAATTCGTCAAGAACCCTGGTAAAATTTTCGAACGGAAAGAACTCCTTAGTAACAGCCAATTTTTTATTTAGGATCTTATTGCATTTACAGGTACAGTTAGCACAAGCCATTAAAAGAATATTTCTAACGTAGTATTGGGAAATTCCGTGTAGTGGTGGTTATCTTCTTCCAACCCTGTATATAATGCCCCTGCGTCGTCTTTTTTGGCCTTGTGGCGGTATTAAACGCCAGTGCATGTAGACACGTTTGCATACTTCCTTAGATTGAGACCTTAGTACTTCTTGGATGGCTAGAGGCTGCTCGGAGTTGTAACGGTCATTGTAGCCATTGCTTTCGTTCGTCCTGGTATATTCCTGCGACATCCCTCGCACTCGAGGCTCCGTAGCATTGCCTGTCTCTATTCTAGTTGTTGCTCCTTAAAAGGAGAGCGATCAAATCGGTATCCAAGGCTCTAAGAGAAGACATGCTCGTGGTTGTTTTAGGTTAGTTGGTTGCTGTTCCCTGTATCTGGTTTGTTATGCATAGAGGGAGCATTTTATTACTTACCTGGCTGTTATTTGTACACATCTCCTGGTTCTCGACGTAGAAGTGGAAGACTTTTAGTATTTGGTTTGCCGGCATTGTTTACGTCCTTCGCTTCGCTGACAGGTGTTTGGCAATGTTGCCATATGCCGTAGTTTCTTGGACCGTCGCGTGTATATTTTCTTCAATTTCTCTTGGGTATTCGGTCTCTCGAAAACAATTAATGTGATTCTTCTAAATATTTATTAATGTTTCGATCGTAATTTCGATCTTTTGCAAAATATTTTTATTTTGTATAGGTGACATATATAACAATTAATGACATTTAACGTTGTGTTAATATATTAAAAAAAAAAGTCAGCGAATATTTTATACAGATTGGAGTGGGATGCAAAACAGGTACGGATGTTTTTTATTATATTGGATAATTTAATTTTGTTAGTTTAAAATTTAAAAAAGTTAAATTGAATTGAATGTTTTTAATAACATTTTCTTCTAGATACTCCATAACAAGTTGTGCAACTATGCTTGAAATTGACATACCCGTGGCACAACCTTCGACTTGTTTATAGAACATGTTTTTATATTGAAAAAATGTGGATTTTAGTGTAAAATCTAAAGCCATTAAAAATTCATTGAGAGGAATATCTGTGTGTAATTTAATTTTATCCCGTTGTGTTTTAATTTGTCACGGTTCCGTTTTATTATTACTCTTTATTGGCGTATTTAAGATATTAATTTATTAAAGATTATTACTGCCGTATTATTTGGGCGAGAGTCCTTAGTCAACGTGGCTAACGCCGATTACTGGCTTAGCGCGGCTTCTGTGGGTTGGTAAAATACTGGTTGCATAGCTCACGAAAATTACAAATTCGGATTTGATTTCTGATGGGTTTCATTTTTTAACGTTATACAAAGCTGCTTTACAGCGAAGCAGTAGATTTTTCTATCGAAGTCCGTAGTAGTTCGGTTCCGGCTTTCTGAAGTATTGGTTTGGAAGTGTTAGGTTGGTATTGTGCCTAGGGTTATTTTGTTTTGCTAGTTTTCGATCGGTTCCTATTGTCAGGCCTCGATTCCCTTCAATTTTTGTGAAAGAAGCCAGAAGCTTGGTGAAGGTCATTGGAATTATGGTTGGAAATTTCCCGAGTTTGGGGATCGAGCCTTCCGCCGCGGCTACTGCGACTTGTTGCTTGGATGACCCTAACGGAGACTATACTAGCGATGGAAGTGACGATGGCAGAGATGAAGTTCCCAAGTACACATCGTCGTCAGAGGAAACTCACTATATGCCTCATGCATATGAGGCAGCGGAGGCCTTAGCCAGAGTGGGCTGCTCGCATAGGCATATAGGGTCAGAGCCCCGGTTGGGGATCGCCCCGTGTGTGAGGCGGGGAGCTCTCGAAGCCTGGGCGAGAGACCGGGCCGCGGTGGGCTGGAGAGTTGCTCGGGGAATGAGGCAGGCGAGGCTTATGATGGATGGGCCCGCCCTTCCTCGGACCAGGGAGCTGCTTAGACTGACCAGAAGAGAGTGTAGAGCACTAACAGGGGCGTACACAGGACATTGCTGGCTTAGAAGGCATCTTTGCTTGCTTGCTTGAGTGCCCTGCCTTGACATGGGCAAGATTGGGAGTTTTCGGAACGGCCCTGATCGATCCGGACTCAGTGCACGGTATTGGGCTGACCTTCTATAGGAGGGGTGGCATTCTGGACGCCCTCTAGAGCGGCCTGGGGGCACAACGGGCCCGTCTGGTGGCCTAAGTTCTTGGACGCCCCCCTTTAATACCAATACCAATACCAATAATGCCTCATGCATATTTCTCATTTTGTCTGAAATCATAAAATTTAGATCTTTAAGTCGACTTTCGAAATCGGCGTAGATTACAAATGGCGAAGTTTCTTTGTCGTCGGTACCGGATCAAAATCATTAATTTTTGTATAATGCTTATTTTAAAATAATATTAAATTGACATTTTTTTCGCGTTTGTCTTTAGTTAAACGGTCCGGTAACACTGAATAAAAACATTTACTGTGGTTTTGAATTTACTCTATAACATACACATTTAGGCAAATTCCGTTGGATTTATCAAATATATGAATTTGGTTTAGATTCACCGCCGTTGGACAGTTGTCATTTCATAATACGTTCTTAAAAAAGGATATGAAGTCGGTAAGTATTGTTGGCCACGTTCTTTTGCAGGAAAAAAAGACCACAGATTCGTTTAAATTCGTTCCTAAGTCGATTTTCGGTAGAAACATATTTCACTTCGGTCACGTCTTGGCCGTCGTTTTTTCTTTTTATGAATTCACCGCAGTCGCTTAAAATTTGTTCCTCTTTTTGTTTCAAAGTTATTGTTACACCTGCAATTTTCTTTGTATCATCTTACCTCTCGATCTCAGGGTAAGACACTGCCCAGGCTAGTTCACTAACAAAAAAGAAAAATTAATAAGGTAAAAAAAAATTACTAAATAGAAGCCCAAGTTGGAAGACGGTAAAGGGCACCTCGGTCAGTCCCAGAAGGTGGTAGGTAGGCGCCACGTGATTCAAAAAGCTAAACTTAACAACCCGAAGTTCCACCCGTGAAGGAAATAAACAAGTGAATCGCAAACAATAATTTATTCCCTCGAACCTGGTGGTAGGTGTAAGTGTCAAATCTCACTTTCAAGTTTTGGCGGTGCAAAACAAGGCTGCAAGAACAGGCCACTGAAGTTACAAAAACCTTAAGCTGTTCCGAACATTACACAGCTGTCTGTTAATGTTCCGGGAACCAAGCCAAGGTGGAATGTTGGCTCAGTACTCGCACTCAACACCCGCACGTGGGCAGTCCCAGCCTCCTACTCGATAGGGGAAACTCCACAACTAAATATGTAAAAACATTATTTGCCTAACAGGCCTGTAATAAAACAAGTTCGTATCTCATAGGGCGAAGCAGCTTTGTATTTCAAAATGAAGCCGCTTGTCCTACAGGGACGCATTGTATCCTGTATAAAGTGTCTTTCACGTCTCGCAGAACTTAAAGTCACGGCAAACTTTGTTAAATATCAAAATTTGTACAAATAATGGCGTTGTCGAATGATATTTTTTCAAATATCTCGCGCGCCCTGTAGAATTGACGAAATCTGAAACTCTTTCTCGACACAGTCTACGATACTGTTCAAATCAAATTAAGGGATCTTCAGAAGTTTTTCATTTATCCCCAATAATTTATCCAAAAAAACGGAAATTTTTAGGTTATTTTAGATTTTTTGTCCATAAACGACACACCCGGCACATAATTTAAACAATGTTCGATATAGAGGTAATAGCCCTGGAAGATGCAGTACGTAGTAATAGTAAATGACGTCATCGCGTTTAGATTGACAGCGTGAAATAGTGATTTTCATTTGGATGTTTTCAAATATCTCGAACAGTGTATGTGACGAAAACTGTAAATACAAAAGTTGTAGCTGTCGATGTGACCTGTAACACTGTTTAAACCAATTGACCATATTTTTGACGAATTTTGTTTTATATCTAATAATTTAATGACAAAAAGAATTTTTGTCTATAATTAAAAAACACTGTACATAATCAAAAAATGTTTGAAATTAAAGTTATAGTACCGAATCTTCCGCGTCTCTTATTAAAATAATTTGGCCGATCAAGTTAATAGTTTTCAAGAAATTTTGTTTTTTCTAGAAGAAAAAACCAGCCTTTTAGTTATGGTCAATTGTCCATATAAGGGGAACCTAATTTTCAGTTTTTTGCAATTTGCCGGCGCACCCTATCCATTTTTAATAAATCATCAAGAATAAATAATTTTCACCACCTCATACGTCTTCTGGGTCAAGAATTTTTTCGATCATCTATACTGTTTTTAATTTTTTAAAAATATTTACCGACCCCCTAGCCCCCGCCCCCTCCAAATTTCACTAAGTCGCATTAGGGTACTAAACTCTATATGGGGGCCAATATTGAAATAGCTGCAAATCTCGGACACTTATCGTGTTTCATAGCGATGTACGAAAAACAGAAGAAAATTGCAAAAAAAAGACAGACGCCAATATCTCGTGGCCGGTTCTGAAGTTATTCGCGTTTTTAGGAAGCGTCCACACAGAACGAATAACAGAGAACGGGCAAACAGACAATAAAAACTTTTTTTCTACGCTGATCATTTGTAAACCAAACGTTGCCGAGATATGAGTTACGTTGCCAAGCGCGTATACCTTCGAAAAAAATCGATTTCATCAAGATACGACCCGTTTTTGACGATTCAGCCAAAGGGAAGAAAAGTCCTTCGTTGAAGCAATGCCTTGATAAGAAGGTGAACTTAATTGAGCTAATTCCGGACATCTTACTCAGGTTCAGACAGTGCCAAATCAGGTTAAAAGCGGACATTTGTAAGGCATGTGTTCATCAAGATGACAGAGACTACCTTCGCTTCTTCAGAGGGCCGCAAAAAAATTTACAGACGATTTGTTTTTGGAGTCAACAATGGTCCTTTTTTGTTAGGGGCTACCATATTTTATATCTCGTTGTCTGGAAAGATGGGAGGGGAGTTGTCCGAAAGGTTTTATGTGAACAATTGTGTTTCGAGTGTGTTGATGTTGGCACCTTAAACAAGTTTATCGGAGAGTCGACTAGTGCCATGGCCGAAGCCCGTTTCGACTTACGAGTCTGGCAGTTCACGCATCAGCCAGTTAAAACGGACGTCTCATCAGAGTGTTCACTTACTCTTCTGCTAGGATGATTTTGTTATACGAGCAGCGATTTTTTGACTATTTCCAAAGACTGTATGGTAGAGTTGGGCAAGACAGCAAATGAAATTGTCGCCAAGAGATTGATGCTTTCATTGACGCAAAAAATGTTTTTAAAACAGCGATTTCTACACATTTAACTCGTTTTCCTAGAAAATTTAACGAGGTCTGGACATGTTTTGAAAAAAATGTTTCCGTAAAAATGCTACATCTATAGAAAAAGGAGAATAAGCGCTTGTGGAATGAATAATCTGGTTATAGTCGTACCTATCTATACGGTCAAAAGTTTGTCATCGAAACGGACCATAACCCACTAGTGTGGCTGTCAAAGTTAAAAGAACCCAATTATCGCCTTATTCTTTGGAGGCTTAATCTCGAGGAATTCGATTTCGAGATTAAATTCAAAAAATGAAAAGAAAACTTCGCAGCAGATAGACATAAATGCTTTGCACGAAGACGAAACACAATCTAACATCCCCGATGTCGACGGTACAGTCGCTAATCTAGCTTTTATTATTTCTTTTTCCTGTTTGGCAGTAAATAATTAAAACGTCATTCGGGCATTACGTTGTCATTTATTTATATCAATTAAACTAACAAATTCTATTATGACAATGAGAACGATTGAGTATTACATAATATATTAACTAAATAATTGTCAGTTGGGCCGTGGAACCATCTACAATTTGGCTTGGGTTTGATGCTTGACTTAGTGTAAAGTGAATCTCAGTATTATATAGATCGCGATGAGGATGGAACAGAATTTCCAAAGCACCCACGTGCAGAAAATAAAATTGCACTCGTCTATCTCAATATGATCGCCGAAATCTAAAATCAGTGAATTTTCGGGAAGTACATCAAACAAATCATCCACATATTGGCATAAAAGTGGAAATTTATAATCAACTTTATCTACAATGAAATATAATAATTTATTCATCACAATTTCCGCGATCAATAGGGAGGCGGCACCACCCATCGGCAGACCCTTAATTTGTTGATAGTAATCGTTGTTAAAGGTGAAAAAAGTGTTACTATATAGGAAGCGAATCATATCAATAAACTGTTTTTTCGGAATATTACAATTGGGTTCAATCAAATTGAAATGCTCGTCTAAAATTGCCAATACTAACTCTAGGGTGATATTCGTAAAAAGAGACACCACATCAAAAGAAGCAAGCACAAAGCCCTGAGGTATTTGAACACCGTTAACAAGTTCGTCAAATTCGAATGTGTTTCTAATTCTAAATTTATTGAATTCAGCGAAAGAGGCGCTCAATGGCAAAGAAAATGAATCTTCGGCCTGCCTAAGTCCTTTGATCTTTTTAAAATTATTCCCCTTAATTTTATTAAAAATCGAATTGTATTGAATGTTCGGTGTGAATAAAAAATCATCTAATATTAAAAGGAAGGTTTTTTCCACGTAGAAAGTCTGTATGTCGCCTCAAAGTACGTTCAAGTGTCATGTTGTGCATTTTTTTAGTTACCTTTTGTGTTCAGTTGTGAAGGTATGCGCCACAGTTGTTGTGTGCCATCTTGTAGATATCTGGGAGGCACGACGTCAGTGCCATATGTGATTCCAATCCTACGATAGAATTATCCCATTCTTACTCCTAGAAGCAAAGTGTAAATACAGTTAGGGGCTACTGGTAACTTGTTGCACAAAATAACTACGGGATCGCCCAATATTGACTAATATAGAGGGATCAATAAAAGATGTAAATGCTCATTGAATAGTGGCTTTTTATTGTTAAGTCAAGCTTTCGTCCAAGTATTTAGGCTTCCTCGGGACACTAGAATGTAATTAAACTCTAACAGCAGAGGGGGCACAGTACCCCTTGCACAAACAGAGAACCACGTGTTAGCCATTAAAGTAAAGGCTGCACAGATTAAAATAGTAAAACAAAGGAAACTTATGCCTAGACAACGAGTCACTAATCAATAAGTCAAATAACCGTAAACGACAAAGACCCAACAAAAATGCAACGCAATTCTATTCTGTCTGGTGGTCTGGTGATAATCTGCTCAACGACATTTAAAAAAAAAAACGACAAATTTGACAGTTGGAAAAATTTTCAGGCACATATAAAGAAAACTTGATAAATCAAAGAATCACCACCTTACAAAACCAAAGAATAAAAAGCAAAAAACCCACCACCGACCATTATCTTCGAACTTACCTTTAACCACGGTGAAAAACGCACAGACAATAATTTTAGTATTCGACTAGATCACAGACCCACAAAATTTTTTCACCTAAACCAACACTACAGGGCTTTTCTTGAATAGCAATCTGCTCAAACCGCGACTCAGGTAGAGAGTTAAGATTGTTAAGTTGTTTACAGATCTCTATAGACTCTCGCATTTTTCGTTGGTAGAAGAATTGATTACATGCAAGAATGTTAGTCGTTATTTAAAATAGAAAGATGAGACCTCTCACAAAACACTATGGCAATACTATAACATATTAAATTTCAAAAGTTTTAAAGTTTTAAGCCACAGTTTTTGAAACACGGTTACTACGGCACTTTTGACTTTTGAATATTACAATTGGGTTCAATCAAATTGAAATGCTCGTCGAAAATTGCCAATACTAATTCTAGGGTGATATTCGTAAAAAGAGACACCACATCAAAAGAAGCAAGCACAAAGCCCTGAGGTATTTGAACACCGTTAACAAGTTCGTCAAATTCGAACGTGTTTCTAATTCTAAATTTATTGAATTCAGGCGCTCAAAATCTGACCAACGAAACATGTCAATGGCTGTGTAGTTTCTCCGACACAAGACACTATAGGACACAGTGGGCAGTCCTCTTTATGGACTTTCGGTAAGCCATAATACTTTGGGCATACACGGTTTTATGTGATAAGTTTTTTTGAGATGGCTTCTTCAATATACCCTTGTTCTTTAATTTTTTTCACTAATGTATTACATTTATTTTTTGTTGAGGACGTAGGGTCTCTATGGACTGGAATATACGTTGCATTATCTCCAAGGAGTTCCAATGATTTTTGTATATATGATTCTCTAGACATGGCAACCGTGACCCTTGTCAGACTTGGTAATTGGTAGGTTAGAGTTAGCTCAGAAATTCCCTTGTCCGTCTCTCAATGTCTCAATGGCTAGAAAACCACAAACTTCAGCAAGTATTTTTTGTGCTAGAAATGTTCTTAAACCATTTAACATAATCGGCAAAGAAAATGAATCTTCGGCCTGCCTAAGTCCTTTGATCTTTTTTAAATTATTCCCCTTAATTTAATAAAATCGAATTGAATTGAATGTTCTGTGTGAATAAAAAATCATCTAAAATATTAAAAGGAAGGTTCTTTCCACGTAGAAAGTCTGATAAACTGGTCACAATCTGCGGTAGACATGTTGTGCATTTTTTTAGTTACCTTTTGTGCTAGAAATTCAAGTTGTCTATGGTTAGTGTTGTTCAGTCGTTGAAGTATGCGCCACAATTGTTGTGTGCCATCTTGTAGGTATCTGGGAGTCACGACGTCAGTGCCATATGTGATTCCAATCCTCCGATAGAATTATCCCATTCTTACTCCTAGAAGCAAAGAGTAAATACAGTAAGGGGCTACTGGTAACTTGTTGCACAAAATAACTGTGGGATCGCCCAATATTGACTAATATAGAGGGAGCAATAAAAGATGTAAATGCTCATTGCTCTTTTTATTGTTAAGTCCAGCTTTCGCCCAATTATTTAGGCTTTCTCAGGACACTAAAATGTAAAAGGGAAACACTCTATCACAAAAATAAGAAAAATACACTGGGCTTGTCAATACATACATCAATTAAACTCTAACAGCAGAGGGGACACAGTACCCCTTGCACAAACAGAGAACCACGTGTTAGCCATTAAAGTAAAGGCTGCACAGATTAAAATAGTAAAACAAAGGAAACTTATGCCTAGAAGAGTCACTAATTAATAACTAAAATAACCGGAAACGACAAAGACCCAACAAAAATGCAACCCAATTCGATTCTGTAGGGAATAGTATGCTCAACGGCATTCAAAAAGAAAAACAGACAAATTTAACAGTTGGGAAAATGGTCAGGCACATATAAAGAAAACGACATATCAAAGAACCAAAGACTCACCACGTTACAAAAGCAAAAAACCCACCAACGACCTTTAACTTCGAACTTACGTTTAACTACGCTGAAAAAAGTACTTTCCAACTATATTAAATAATTATTCTCATCTCCTAATGATAAAAACATTAAAAACTAAATATGAAGCTGGTAAAAACCTTTTACAGTATGTTACAACTTTACTGGATAAAGTTAGGACAAAGATTGTTGATTCTGGTATTCCAAAGTCTTTATTGGATGAGGCCTTAAAGTGTTGTATGAACTAAGTCGGACTCCAAATAGGGCGATAGTTAGAGTAGTGGCACCCTCTACAATTTGGCATGGGTGAAAATCTAAGCAAGCTTCAGCCTGGTATATTACTCTACCAAAGAATAATAGGTTAGATGCTAAATCAAAAACCAAAAAAATAACAATCAAATCTTTATGCCTATATGTGGCAATTTAGAGAATATCACCAACAAATGTAAAATCATGTTTAATCCCCATTTCTCAAATTGGAATCCTTTCATACAGAGGCTTGAGAGAAAAATGACAACACTGTATAATCAAACTAATGTCTAGGCCGCTAGCTTGCTTTTTCCAGAGCACTAGTTAAATCTTCTAGTTCTACAGGAATATTCTAAAATAACATTAACATAATTGAAATTTATTAATACCTATATACTCGATACTAATAATTTATCTACCTTGAAGCAGATCTATTCTATAAATTCCCTCAAGTTCCTTTCTCTCTCAGACATGCTTGCAACTCTTAATATTTCCGCCTTGTGGTTGGTCCTCCAAGTGTTTATGATTGTGTTGTCCCTTCCTGATGCTTAACATTTTGTTTCTGTACATTTAAGATATTATTTTCCAATAACTGAAAATTAAGATACAGAAGAAATTGCACAACATTTAAAAAAAAAGCAATTTGGCAAGAGAAGGAAATTTACTTTGACAATTAGACTGCCACATTTTCGAAGTTATTTATATTATTGGAAAAGTATCTGATGAAAATTACAAGTATGTTTTTTATATAGTGTGCCGATTACTGCTGTTATAGTTAAAGTCTTATTTTAGTGGATACCACCTGGAAATGCCAATGTATCAAAATTTATAAAAGAAAAGCACCAGAAGAAAATACTAAAAAGTAAGAAATTTCTTTTGAAATTGAATTAAATTTCCCATATACCTTTATTTCTACCTTTGTTTTTAGGATAAATAAGTTGGTCAGCAAAAGTTGTGCTTGTAGAAGAGATTTTCATGAAAAGATATTAAAAGGGATTAGTGAAGTGTAAGTGCTTTTCTTTATTGCAAGCTTTTTTGTTAATGTATTTTTTAGTCAACCACACACTAGTTCCAAGTGCAAATGTAAGATACATTTTAATAGGAGAATGGTTAAAGAAAAGACTGGGTGAGTAAATAGTTTTTGTTATTACTTGTTTAGTTTTCACAAATTTACTCCGTATGAAATTTCTAAGCTTAACTGCTGTGCCCGCTACTGCTCTATGGCTCATAAACCACTTAGCAACATGGTAGAATGCTCTGACAACCTTGTTAAAAAAGTTACATTAAATTCTCTATTAAAAAGGTTTGTTTGTCAACACTTGTTATTTTTGTCTATTAAAACACATTGAAATTTAGTTAATTGAAAATATTAATATATTAAGACAAAATACCAAAAAGTCAATTCTAAACACATATAGTTCTGAGCAACATCTCATAATACTTGCAAAATACTACTAAATATTTCTTATCCATATGTAAGCATTAAGTAAGTGTAGTAGTAGTCAAGAAATCTTTAGGTGAAGGAGTTCTCTTTAATTATGTTCTAACCAATACAATCTTTGTTTTGTTTGTTGTTTTTTTCAAACCAAGTTTATATTTATGAAAAATGTATTTGCGATTGAAGCAAGCTTTGGGATGTCTGAGCTATATTATGTTGTCCACATACTGAGGCTGGAAAATCAAATTTTCTGTCAATACATTTTTTTTGGAAAATACTCCCTAATAGAAGTAGAATGGCATGAAAAGAGGCAGTTAGCAACTTATGTCTATTTTACCGATTTGGACAACTTCATGTCAGTTTTGATTGGCCAATATATATATATATATATATATATATATATATATATATATATATATATATATATATATATATATATATATATATATATATATATATATATATATATAAATATATTTCATTTCCACCTCTTTTGAGCAGTTTGTCTGCAAATATCTATAGAACTGGTGAAATAATCTACAATAAAGGCTTTTGACGTTTGATAAAGCGCAAGTCGCATTTGTTTAAGAAACACTTTTAAATTTCTTTGATATGCAACCTCTGTGGGCTTGCAAGAATGCTGATAGGTAATTCAAGCAATGTTCAAGATATAATAAATTTGACTAAAATTAAGTGTTATTTTGTATTAGTGTCTGTTATAATTATGAAAGTATTTTTTAGTAAACAGATTATCAATTTGAAGTGCAAATGTCTTAAAATTTTTAAAGGAAACATACCAGAGAAACATATAAAAAAGTAAGAATTTTGTTTTGAAATTGAGTTTGCATTTCTTATATCCTTTTTTTCTACTTTTCTTTTTAGGAAAAGTAAGTTTGTCAGCAAAAGTTGTACTTGTAGAAGAGATGTTCATGAAAAGAGATTTGGAGGGATTAGTGAAGTGTAAGTCCTTTTTTTATTATATGCTTTTTTGTAAATATATTTCTTAGTCAACCACACACTAGTCACAAGGGCAAATGTAAGATAAATTTTAATTGGAGAATGGTTAAAGAAAATACTGGGTGAGTAAATTGTTTTTGTCTTTACTTGTTTAGTTTCAACAAATTTACTCTATATTAAACTCGTAAGTTTAACTACTGTACCTGCTGTTACTCTATGGTTATAATTAGCAACATAGGGGACCATCTTATTAAAAAAATGACTTCTAAGAGTGTTATTGATTTCCATTGTTTCTGTGTTATAAAGGTTGTTTGTCGACACCTCTTATTATTGTGTAGTTAAACAAAATGAAAATTAGTTAAGTGAAAATATTAATATATTAATTCAAAATACAAAAAAAGTCAATTCTAGACATATACATTTCTGGGCACTAGTCATGAGCATTTTAGTTAATTTCCCATATGTAAACAGTATTAGTATAAGTGTGGTAGTAGTAGTCTAGGAACCTTGAAGTGTAGGAGTTCTCTATTCTTTCTGTTTAAACATACTTTTTTCTCAAACCAAGTTTACGTTAATGATTACAAAAACTTATTCTACCAAGAAAGTTGTAAAAATATCTATAGAACTGGTTAAAGACTTTTGATATTTAATAAAGTGCAAGTCCCAATTGTTTGAGAAACACTTTTAAATTTTCTTTTGATGCAATCTCCGTGCGCTTGCAACAAAGCTGATAAGTAATTGAAGCAATGTCCAGGACATAACGCATATTCCTCATAGGATGGAGAAATAGCAGCGTAATAAAAGTGTCAAATTATGAATATTAAGTGTTATTTCGTATTAGTATATGGTATAGATGTAAAAATATTTTGTCATAAAATTTATAACGGAAAAGTGCCAGAACATAAAAAAATAAGAAGTCCAGTTTGAAATTCTAATTGAATTTTCTATATGTTTTTTTAGGAAAGATAAGTTTGTCGGCAGAAAGTGTGTTTGCAGAAGAGAGCGGAAGGGATTACAGTCAAATGTGATGTGTTTCAAATATAATTTAATATTTGCTTAATAGTTGAATTTGGCATTATAATTTTTTTTTTAAATATCTTCACAATTACGTAACTGGGTCTCTATGTTTATTTCGTTTATATTTTATAATTTTTACCAAAGAAAACTAACTTTATATTTATTTTTACCCAAGTGGCTTTTATGGGCCTTGAATATATAATTCACATAATAAAATTGTTTTTTAATTTTTATATAAAAGTTAATTTAAAACGGTTGAAGCCAAAATACGGAAAGCGCCGAATGATCAGTGGCCGCGGAAATTTTTAAAACAAACCTTAACATATAAACTATTTTTCACCTCCCTATATATCAAAATATAAGAACCTTTCTTCCTTTCTACTATCTATCAAAAAAATATTTGTTTGCACTCCCGTACAAGAGTTGCTATTGAGGGAAACTAAAAAACTGAAAATATTTTTTCCTACATTAATTGAAATTTACACACTTTCACTTATCGAGGATAATATCTATCAAGTGGATAATTTTTGTTTCCAGCAGAAATATTTGCTTAGACTCCCGTACGACGGTTAGGATTTAGATTTTATTGTATGTGGCCAATGTCTGGGCCTTCCTATTCCTTCCTGCATCAAATTTATCCCTCGTACAAAGGGAGGGGTATACTTTGTGAACCTCAGGTTTGGAGATTTCGGTCCCTAATTTTAAGGACCTGTTTCTTCCTACTGCCTTTTCTTCGGAGTCGTAATTTTCGTTTCCAGCATAAATATTCGCTTCCACTTCTGTACGAGAGTAGAGTTGTAAACGTAGTAAAACTAAAAAATTGAAAAAAAAATTAATTTGTTTATTTTTACGCATTTTCAAATCTTGGTAAAACTAGATCAAGAAAGTTATACTGTGCCATCAGGCAACCGATGCTACCAGGGAAATTCCATGGTTCGCGCGGGACTCTGTTCTATGGTAGCCGTGGTAGTAGAAGGTCACGGAAATAAAGGTGTTAAAAAAACGTATATTCAGCGTATGTTATTTTAAAATGTTATAGACAATAACATGACATATACCAAAATTGTCTTGAAACAATTTAGTATGGAAAAGATCAAACCAGTTACAATACCTACGAAGAAAAACAGGTAGGTCATAACAAAAGAAACTGTGATGCTGTGGAAAGCATGATCTATTTACCAAACAAAACATACCATATAATCAGGCCATACTAAATTTAAATAGAATTGTAAAATATTTAGCAAAAACCAAAACAAAATATCCATTTTATAAAGGAAAAAGTTAGGAAAGGATTGTAGGAAAGTAGAGAATTTAATTTCGGAAAACAGTACAGCAGATGTTTATACTAACTTTAAACTCTAACTTTAAACAGTAAAAATTTTTAAACATCGGAATATGTTGGTAAAGTAATTTAAGGTAATAATTTCAAAAATTGTAATTTTTAATAATTATTCGAACACGGTGATGGGTAGTAATGAACTTATAGAAGTTTTTAGCCTCTGTAGTTAATTATTTTAAGTTCAACAAAAATGTAAGTAAATTTGTAAAAACCCATCACATACGATAAACAAAAATAAAATTCTTAAAGTTAATATAAAAATTATTATACTTATAGAAAGAAAAGCAGCCTAATCTTATTAAAGATGGCAAAATTAACTTCATATTCCACATATTTCTGACGCGACACAAAAGTGTGAAACATGCAATTTTTTGATAAAATTGTTTTTTTAGACACCGTCGGCGTTGCAAAAATTACAAGTGCCTGGTCTTACTGAGGAGAGCAAGGTACTCGCGGGAGGCGAGCCTGACCGACGATGTTACGCGGAGCGAGACTATTATGTCACCGTGGCCGCGCATAATCTATATAAATATCTCTCTCGCTGTTTGTTTTTGTTCGCAGCGAGACAATTGGGTCGTCCAGGTCGCATATAATTAAATTATTAAAGATAACCCGCAAACGTCAATAATTTTTTAAGATAGAAACTATAGTTTATTTACGGCACGTCGCAAATACGCCGCTTACGCGAGCAATATGCGAGGAAGTATTGTCTGCAGGCACATCCGTTAAACTGATAAGAGGAAAGCTCGCCTTTATTGGTATCTGCTCATATATTCAGAGGGGCGGAAAAAATAAGCAATAGGCATAGTACATTTTATTGACTAAGACGTACATAGCTGAAAAAATCTAAAGCATTGAAGAAATCTAATGAGGTATGTATAGGGAAAGACGCCCTTCTGTCGAATAAGTTGAAATTCTATCGTTTAAATTTCGACTCAATTTGTCCAAGCTGGACGCCATGACTCGAAACGAATCTAAAAATCGGAGTTTTAAAAATACCTTTTTTCGATGTTGTCGACCAATACCTGTCTCGTAAAGAAAATGTAAAAAATTTTACCTTCCGGTAGGTAAGGTCTCGGGCGCTTGGCTTCGTCAGCAGCAATAGGGACGGCGGCGGGTCTTTTCGGGTCTTTGGTATTGGTCTTAAAGGGTGGCACCCCTGCGTCCTAGCACTTAGGAAACCACATGGGTCCGTTGTGCCCTCAGACCGCGCTAGAAGGCGTCCAGAATACCGATCCTTCTATAGGTCAACAACTCCTTTAGCCCAATACCGTGCACTGAGTCCGGATCGATCAGAAGACTCCAAATCCTGCCCATGCCAAAACAGGTCCCTCGGTGAGCGGATGATACGGGGTCTCCTCCATTGGACACCTCATATTTCTCGCGTTGATGACGTCGTATATCCCACCGCATACGTCACAATGCCCGTGCCTCGCGAGCTGGTCTTTTCGGCTGAACTAGCGGTTGCAATATTCGCAGGCGAACATTATTTTTTTGCCTCTCACTCCCGAACTGTTCTAGTATCACTTAACACTTACTATTTTTATGCGGTGAAAACAAAAAAATCCAAAGAATGAAGACTGACTGTGGCGGTGGTCACATGTTAATAACGTTATTTCCTTCTCCGATAACGAAGTTAAAATAATGCAAACTTTCGAGTACGTTCCTTCCTTCCGGTTAATTAAGATTTTCTCCGGAAATGCTTATCATTACTGGGTCATATCTGTTTCGGATCTGTCGAAACCTTTTAGACGTTTTGAACATGTTCGAGAGCTGTTCCGCAGTTATTTTTAGACATAATTTAGATCTGACCAAAAGCGTCCTCTCAAATATTTGAAATAAAATGACTGGAAATATATTGTTGGGATTTTATTTTTTTATCACATTACAGTTACTGAATATTTTTTACAATTTTATACAATATCTGCTAGGCCAAAATTTTGAAAATATCCGCTTTTTACTGTGTATTCTTCGGCACGTAAGCGCAGTACTAAAAGATCGGCCTGAACAACTGCTATCTGAGTTTCGAGCTGCTGGATATTTTCTTCGCAAACTACCACTTTTTTTTGTCATCTTTAAAAGCCTCAAACCATTCTCCTTGTGCTTGCGGTAGAGATTTAATTTTTCTTCTTTTATCTCGGCAATTGCACCAATAGGTTTGCCTTTTAGAATATCAGTAGTTATCTACACACTTAACTGTGACCGGGGATGATATCTAGGTGACCATCATCCCTCCAGAAGGGGTCGTAGCAGCTGAAAAAGTAAGGTGTCTCACCTGTCGCTAATTACAGGTGTAGGTGTAATGTCACCTGACCTGTGGTAACCGTTAGGTGTAGGTGACCCCTGTCGCTAATTACAGGTGTAATGTCACCTTACCTGTGTCGAACGTGAGGTGTAGGTGTGTATTCGCACCCATCGTTATTTTTATGACGTCACAGTGCCTTTCGGCACGCCGACCTCGTTAGAGAGTTAATTTTTCGCGTTAGTGCCTTTTGGCAATTCCGACCCCGCTAGGGGGTTAGTTTTCGCGTTAGTGCCTTTTTGGCAATTCCGACCCCGCTAGACGGTTAGTTTTCGCGTTAGTGCCTTTTTGGCGGTTCCAACCCCGCTTGAGGGGTAGTTTTCGCGTTAGTGCCTTTAAGGCAATTCCGGCCCTGCTAGGTGTAGTTTTTGCGTTAGTGCCTCTTTGGTAAACTCACTCCCGGTAAAAAAGGGGTTTGTTAGAAAAATAAATTTAGTAGTGCCTTTTTGGCACTACGAGGGAAATAAATGGGCGTATTTTTGAGAGGAGAAAAAACCGACCGGTGTCGCGGTCGGGATTTGAATTTCGAATCTTCGGATAAGCGCCGCCGACGCGCTGTTCCTATAGCCTAACTCGGCTTACATGGGATAGCCGACGACGACTCGTTTATTTCGCGGCGGCGACGATAAGAGAATTCAATTAAACTTATTAAATAAACACGCTTCGATAAAATGTATGATTTATTGACATTTACAAAGTATTGACATCCGATATGTTTAAATTTGCTAATCGGGGAAATATTAGAAATGCGCGAAATAAATAAACATATTTTAATTAACTTACAATGTATCTGGTTAAGGGTTGAATAACATTTTTTGGTAACTTTATAATTTTTTTCCTTTGAGTTGAGTATACAACACCCCCACCATACCCAACCTTGGTTAAGCCTCGAGAAAAGACAGACTTGCGTGAGGGTCTGTAGTGCGATCCACGAAAAAACAAGCTCTCTTCCGTGACCGGTTCGCGAAAACCCCGCCCTCTGTTCCTTACCACCCCCCAATGCTTCAGAAAATACCCCTAAGGAGACCCAGCCGGGCAGACGACGACGCGGGAAACCATCAAGGTGGGTGATTAATCGTTTCGGGTGTTGTATGTCCTACCGTTTTCTTGCCGCTCTTTCCCGTTTAAGTTTTGAGGGTGATTTACAACCACCTTCCCCCAACCCTTCACATATTGCTCCTTCTCCCAGGATTAGAATCAGTCTTTTGGATTTTTAGAGTCATTCACAAACTTTAGTAATTTAATGTTCGCTATCGTGAACAGGTTAGCAAAAAACGTGTAAAGTTTGGAGCGCAAAAAAGCGGTCTCAGAAAAAGCGTTTACCGTCGATTCGAATTGCGGCCGTCTTCTTTATTTGATTCGTTCTAAACTTATTTTCTGGGTGCTCAAATTCTTCTTCCTTTTAATTTACAGCGGGTACTCTGTAGCTTTTGGAAAGAAGAATTTTGTTCAAAACGATTTCGAGACTTAGGTGTGCATTTGTTGATTCTGTGGTGGAGCATTGCACGCGGCGGTTTAACCTCCGTTTGCTCCCGACAGAATCCCTTGTATTCGTCCTCAAAAGTTTGATATCGGTTTCCACTGTGTGGACTTAGTGTTTTTAGTGTTCAGTGCATGTTTTAAAGTGATAATCGTCGTCGGCCCCGTCGTTTTTCCCTGTTCACGCCGGTATGGAGGCCGGATGGGCCCGGATGGTCCGCGGTGGAAGCGGGGGGAAGCCGATTTTTTTTGGTATCGGTCAGAATCGTTTTTTGCTAGCTGAGCAAATTATTGGTTATTCTTCTTCTTTGTACGTGGTGGTCAATGACCAGAAGCGAAAATCCTCGACGGAAGTCGGCAATGGGCGAATGATCCTAGCAGTCGTGCCCAACATTTTTTTGTGAAACGCATAATTGAATTGAATTGTGTGCATTTGTTTACAAAACGATTTAGAATGTCGGAAATGGATACATTTAGTGCTAAGCGGGATTTAACACTTAGACGCTTTAACGATATATTGTTAGCGGGTGAGAAAGCTCGCGTTGAACCCGATGATGATGAAATTTTATGCAATTTTATGGATGTCAAGTTTAGCTAGCACTTTTGAGTCCTTGCAATTGGAAGTAATCTCCTTAGCGAATGATTCGGAAAGAGATCGACAGTTTGCGGTTCAAGATCACTTTCATCAATTGCATTATTCAATTCGATCTATTGCCAAGCGATTATTTGAGAAAGTGGAACCTAAGGCTCACCGGCACCATCGTAGTTAGTCGAGACTCGCAAAGAAATAGTAATCTCCGACTCCCCCGTATTGCCATTCCGAAATTTGATGGTGACTTGAAAAATTGGCCTACATTTTTTGATATGTTTAACACCTTAATCCATAATAATTCTTCCCTTTCAAACATTGAAAAATTTCAATTTTTATTGTCTTATTTGGTCGTATTGGTAGTATAGCTTACAATGCTCTCGTGAAGCGTTATTAAAAGATCGATTGATGTTAACCGATTATTGGCTGTCGATCTTACGGGCTCGGACTATGAAGAGTGACTCGGTTGTCGAACTGAGGAGATTGCTTTCAACATTTTCAGAGAATCTTGCAGCTATCGATAAATTCAATATCGACTTGTGGGATTTTACAAAATTCAATTTGCTTTTAGAGAAACTCAACTCGACTCTCAAGATGTCCCGTTAAGACCAATAGTTAGCGCACCCGGATCACCAACGTATTACTTGGTTAAACACTTGGCATCGCTGCTCCAACCACACATAGGACACGGCACCAGTTACATCAAGGACTCCACCGACTTCATGCGCAAGATTCAAGATATCAATATTGAACAAAACGACATCTTTGTGAGCTTCGACGTCGTCTCACTGTTTACCAAAGTACCTCTGAAGAGTTGCTTGGACATGGTGAACTGGATATTTCCTGTCGATATTTGCTGACTTTTTGAAGTCTGTCTGACCGGTAGCTATTTTGTGTTTAAGGGAAACTTCTACGAACAGGTGGATGGAGTGGCAATGGGAAGCCCATTAAACCCGGTTATAGCCAACTTATTTATTTTGAGGAAAAGGCGATCGAGACCTCAGAGTACAAGCCAGCAAAGTGGTTCCGGTGCGTGGATGACACCTTCATGATTTGGAAACATGGTATGGACAAGCTCAACAACTTTCTGCAGCATCTCAACAGTCAACATCCCAGCATCCAGTTTACTATGGAGACTGAAAATGACCAACAACTTGCATTCTTGGACGTACTAGTGAGGAAGCGAGGTAACAAGCTGGGCCACACAGTTTACAGAAAACCAACCCATACGGACAGATACCTGCATGCTCTATCCAACCATCACCCAAGTCAAAAGTATGGGGTTATCAGAACCCTGACAGAACGAGCCCGAAGGATTTGCGAACCGGAGAACCTCCAGATGGAATTTGAACACCTAAAAACTACGTTCCAGCGAAATGGCTACAACAAGAGGGAGATCGAAAGATCAATGAACTCAAGACCATCGAGATCACGGGATACCGAACAACGACCCTTCACCTCCCACGCATATCTGCCGTATATTCCGAGTGTCACCAACAGGATTGGCAGAGTAACGGCTATCACAACAGACTAGTCAGGGAAGCCATTGAGATACAAAAACATCCACACAATTTCAACAGAAAGGAGGAGACCCTTAGACTCAACCAAATCTGAAACCCGATCCTTAGGAACGCCCGAGCAGTACCGATCGATATCCCGAGACCAACCGAAGCGGAACAAGCCCCGCCCACCACCAATCGGCATAAATACAACCTGCGCAGGAGAAATCGTCAGTCTACGTCCAACATCGGAGTTGGAAGGACCTCTGAAGAAGCTCGCCACTCGTGCTAGCGAAACGTTAGGAAGTAATTCCAATCGACGACGGCCTTTAAACCCGAATCAAGATAATAGCTGAATGGGTCCTGTTCTGCGAAGGAAAAGACATAGAGTTACTGGTAAGCAAACTTAATAGAGCTCTAAAAACATTACAGAACTGACTAGAGAACAACAACCTCCCACTGTGTGCTGATAAATGTGAAGCCGCCTGGTTTACAAAAGGTAGGAGAAGAGTCCCGTCGGTAAATATGTAACGGTCTATTCTTCACCGTTAGCGCTTCCGCCAATTCGTCAAGAACCCTGGTAAAATTTTCGAACGGAAAGAACTCCTTAGTAACAGCCAATTTTTTATTTAGGATCTTATTGCATTTACAGGTACAGTTAGCACAAGCCATTAAAAGAATATTTCTAACGTAGTATTGGGAAATTCCGTGTAGTGGTGGTTATCTTCTTCCAACCCTGTATATAATGCCCCTGCGTCGTCTTTTTTGGCCTTGTGGCGGTATTACACGCCAGTGCATGTAGACACGTTTGCATACTTCCTTAGATTGAGACCTTAGTACTTCTTGGATGGCTAGAGGCTGCTCGGAGTTGTAACGGTCATTGTAGCCATTGCTTTCGTTCGTCCTGGTATATTCCTGCGACATCCCTCGCACTCGAGGCTCCGTAGCATTGCCTGTCTCTATTCTAGTTGTTGCTCCTTAAAAGGAGAGCGATCAAATCGGTATCCAAGGCTCTAAGAGAAGACATGCTCGTGGTTGTTTTAGGTTAGTTGGTTGCTGTTCCCTGTATCTGGTTTGTTATGCATAGAGGGAGCATTTTATTACTTACCTGGCTGTTATTTGTACACATCTCCTGGTTCTCGACGTAGAAGTGGAAGACTTTTAGTATTTGGTTTGCCGGCATTGTTTACGTCCTTCGCTTCGCTGACAGGTGTTTGGCAATGTTGCCATATGCCGTAGTTTCTTGGACCGTCGCGTGTATATTTTCTTCAATTTCTCTTGGGTATTCGGTCTCTCGAAAACAATTAATGTGATTCTTCTAAATATTTATTAACGTTTCGATCGTAATTTCGATCTTTTGCAAAATATTTTTATTTTGTATAGGTGACATATATAACAATTAATGACATTTAACGTTGTGTTAATATATTAAAAAAAAAAGTCAGCGAATATTTTATACAGATTGGAGTGGGATGCAAAACAGGTACGGATGTTTTTTATTATATTGGATAATTTAATTTTGTTAGTTTAAAATTTAAAAAAGTTAAATTGAATTGAATGTTTTTAATAACATTTTCTTCTAGATACTCCATAACAAGTTGTGCAACTATGCTTGAAATTGACATACCCGTGGCACAACCTTCGACTTGTTTATAGAACATGTTTTTATATTGAAAAAATGTGGATTTTAGTGTAAAATCTAAAGCCATTAAAAATTCATTGAGAGGAATATCTGTGTGTAATTTAATTTTATCCCGTTGTGTTTTAATTTGTCACGGTTCCGTTTTATTATTACCCTTTATTGGCGTATTTAAGATATTAATTTATTAAAGATTATTACTGCCGTATTATTTGGGCGAGAGTCCTTAGTCAACGTGGCTAACGCCGATTACTGGCTTAGCGCGGCTTCTGTGGGTTGGTAAAATACTGGTTGCATGGCTCACGAAAATTACAAATTCGGATTTGATTTCTGATGGGTTTCATTTTTTAACGTTATACAAAGCTGCTTTACAGCGAAGCAGTAGATTTTTCTATCGAAGTCCGTAGTAGTTCGGTTCCGGCTTTCTGAAGTATTGGTTTGGAAGTGTTAGGTTGGTATTGTGCCTAGGGTTATTTTGTTTTGCTAGTTTTCGATCGGTTCCTATTGTCAGGCCTCGATTCCCTTCAATTTTTGTGAAAGAAGCCAGAAGCTTGGTGAAGGTCATTGGAATTATGGTTGGAAATTTCCCGAGTTTGGGGATCGAGCCTTCCGCCGCGGCTACTGCGACTTGTTGCTTGGATGACCCTAACGGAGACTATACTAGCGATGGAAGTGACGATGGCAGAGATGAAGTTCCCAAGTACACATCGTCGTCAGAGGAAACTCACTATATGCCTCATGCATATGAGGCAGCGGAGGCCTTAGCCAGAGTGGGCTGCTCGCATAGGCATATAGGGTCAGAGCCCCGGTTGGGGATCGCCCCGTGTGTGAGGCGGGGAGCTCTCGAAGCCTGGGCGAGAGACCGGGCCGCGGTGGGCTGGAGAGTTGCTCGGGGAATGAGGCAGGCGAGGCTTATGATGGATGGGCCCGCCCTTCCTCGGACCAGGGAGCTGCTTAGACTGACCAGAAGAGAGTGTAGAGCACTAACAGGGGCGTACACAGGACATTGCTGGCTTAGAAGGCATCTTTGCTTGCTTGCTTGAGTGCCCTGCCTTGACATGGGCAAGATTGGGAGTTTTCGGAACGGCCCTGATCGATCCGGACTCAGTGCACGGTATTGGGCTGACCTTCTATAGGAGGGGCGGCATTCTGGACGCCCTCTAGAGCGGCCTGGGGGCACAACGGGCCCGTCTGGTGGCCTAAGTTCTTGGACGCCCCCCTTTAATACCAATACCAATACCAATAATGCCTCATGCATATTTCTCATTTTGTCTGAAATCATAAAATTTAGATCTTTAAGTCGACTTTCGAAATCGGCGTAGATTACAAATGGCGAAGTTTCTTTGTCGTCGGTACCGGATCAAAATCATTAATTTTTGTATAATGCTTATTTTAAAATAATATTAAATTGACATTTTTTTCGCGTTTGTCTTTAGTTAAACGGTCCGGTAACACTGAATAAAAACATTTACTGTGGTTTTGAATTTACTCTATAACATACACATTTAGGCAAATTCCGTTGGATTTATCAAATATATGAATTTGGTTTAGATTCACCGCCGTTGGACAGTTGTCATTTCATAATACGTTCTTAAAAAAGGATATGAAGTCGGTAAGTATTGTTGGCCACGTTCTTTTGCAGGAAAAAAAGACCACAGATTCGTTTAAATTCGTTCCTAAGTCGATTTTCGGTAGAAACATATTTCACTTCGGTCACGTCTTGGCCGTCGTTTTTTCTTTTTATGAATTCACCGCAGTCGCTTAAAATTTGTTCCTCTTTTTGTTTCAAAGTTATTGTTACACCCGTTAAAGCTCTTCTCTGGAAACAAGACCCGATCTGCTCCCGCAAAACCCTTTGTTTTATACATATTTGCGGGACTGTTGTTTTGCAAACCCAATCGAAAATGGCGATGATGCAAAATCATTTTTTTAATAGGGAATTGCTGTCTGCAATTTTCTTTGTATCATCTTACCTCTCGATCTCAGGGTAAGACACTGCCCAGGCTAGTTCACTAACAAAAAAGAAAAATTAATAAGGTAAAAAAAAATTACTAAATAGAAGCCCAAGTTGGAAGACGGTAAAGGGCACCTCGGTCAGTCCCAGAAGGTGGTAGGTAGGCGCCACGTGATTCAAAAAGCTAAACTTAACAACCCGAAGTTCCACCCGTGAAGGAAATAAACAAGTGAATCGCAAACAATAATTTATTCCCTCGAACCTGGTGGTAGGTGTAAGTGTCAAATCTCACTTTCAAGTTTTGGCGGTGCAAAACAAGGCTGCAAGAACAGGCCACTGAAGTTACAAAAACCTTAAGCTGTTCCGAACATTACACAGCTGTCTGTTAATGTTCCGGGAACCAAGCCAAGGTGGAATGTTGGCTCAGTACTCGCACTCAACACCCGCACGTGGGCAGTCCCAGCCTCCTACTCGATAGGGGAAACTCCACAACTAAATATGTAAAAACATTATTTGCCTAACAGGCCTGTAATAAAACAAGTTCGTATCTCATAGGGCGAAGCAGCCTTGTATTTCAAAATGAAGCCGCTTGTCCTACAGGGACGTATTGTATCCTGTATAAAGTGTCTTTCACGTCTCGCAGAACTTAAAGTCACGGCAAACTTTGTTAAATATCAAAATTTGTACAAATAATGGCGTTGTCGAATGATATTTTTTCAAATATCTCGCGCGCCCTGTAGAATTGACGAAATCTGAAACTCTTTCTCGACACAGTCTACGATACTGTTCAAATCAAATTAAGGGATCTTCAGAAGTTTTTCATTTATCCCCAATAATTTATCCAAAAAAACGGAAATTTTTAGGTTATTTTAGATTTTTTGTTCATAAACGACACACCCGGCACATAATTTAAACAATGTTCGATATAGAGGTAATAGCCCTGGAAGATGCAGTACGTAGTAATAGTAAATGACGTCATCGCGTTTAGATTGACAGCGTGAAATAGTGATTTTCATTTGGATGTTTTCAAATATCTCGAACAGTGTATGTGATAGACGAAAACTGTAAATACAAAAGTTGTAGCTGTCGATGTGACCTGTAACACTGTTTAAACCAATTGACCATATTTTTGACGAATTTTGTTTTATATCTAATAATTTAATGACGAAAAGAATTTTTGTCTATAATTAAAAAACACTGTACATAATCAAAAAATGTTTGAAATTAAAGTTATAGTACCGAATCTTCCGCGTCTCTTATTAAAATAATTTGCCGATCAAGTTAATAGTTTTCAAGAAATTTTGTTTTTTCTAGAAGAAAAAACCAGCCTTTTAGTTATTGTCAATTGTCCATATAAGGGGAACCTAATTTTCAGTTTTTTGCAATTTGCCGGCGCACCCTATCCATTTTTAATAAATCATCAAGAATAAATAATTTTCACCACCTCATACGTCTTCTGGGTCAAGAATTTTTTCGATCATCTATACTGTTTTTAATTTTTTAAAAATATTTACCGACCCCCTAGCCACCGCCCCCACCAAATTTCACTAAGTCGCATTAGGGTACTAAACTCTATATGGGGGCCAATATTGAAATAGCTGCAAATCTCGGACACTTATCGTGTTTCATAGCGATGTACGAAAAACAGAAGAAAATTGCAAAAAAAAGACAGACGCCAATATCTCGTGGCCGGTTCTGAAGTTATTCGCGTTTTTAGGAAGCGTCCACACAGAACGAATAACAGAGAACGGGCAAACAGACAATAAAAACTTTTTTTCTACGCTGATCATTTGTAAACCAAACGTTGCCGAGATATGAGTTACGTTGCCAAGCGCGTATACCTTCGAAAAAAATCGATTTCATCAAGATACGACCCGTTTTTGACGATTCAGCCAAAGGGAAGAAAAGTCCTTCGTTGAAGCAATGCCTTGATAAGAAGGTGAACTTAATTGAGCTAATTCCGGACATCTTACTCAGGTTCAGACAGTGCCAAATCAGGTTAAAAGCGGACATTTGTAAGGCATGTGTTCATCAAGATGACAGAGACTACCTTCGCCAAGAGATTGATGCTTTCATTGACGCAAAAAATGTTTTTAAAACAGCGATTTCTACACATTTAACTCGTTTTCCTAGAAAATTTAACGAGGTCTGGACATGTTTTGAAAAAAATGTTTCCGTAAAAATGCTACATCTATAGAAAAAGGAGAATAAGCGCTTGTGGAATGAATAATCTGGTTATAGTCGTACCTATCTATACGGTCAAAAGTTTGTCATCGAAACGGACCATAACCCACTAGTGTGGCTGTCAAAGTTAAAAGAACCCAATTATCGCCTTATTCTTTGGAGGCTTAATCTCGAGGAATTCGATTTCGAGATTAAATTCAAAAAATGAAAAGAAAACTTCGCAGCAGATAGACATAAATGCTTTCCACGAAGACGAAACACAATCTAACATCCCCGATGTCGACGGTACAGTCGCTAATCTAGCTTTTATTATTTCTTTTTCCTGTTTGGCAGTAAATAATTAAAACGTCATTCGGGCATTACGTTGTCATTTATTTATATCAATTAAACTAACAAATTCTATTATGACAATGAGAAAGATTGAGTATTACATAATATATTAACTAAATAATTGTCAGTTGGGCCGTGGAACCATCTACAATTTGGCTTGGGTTCGATGCTTGACTTAGTGTAAAGTGAATCTCAGTATTATATAGATCGCGATGAGGATGGAACAGAATTTCCAAAGCACCCACGTGCAGAAAATGAAATTGCACTCGTCTATCTCAATATGATCGCCGAAATCTAAAATCAGTGAATTTTCGGGAAATACAACAAACAAATCATCCACATATTGGCATAAAAGTGGGAATTTATAGTTAACTTTATCTACAAACGAAATATAATAATTTATTCATCACAATTTCCGCGATCAATAGGGAGGCGGCACCACCCATCGGCAGACCCTTAATTTGTTGATAGTAATCGTTGTTAAAGGTGAAAAAAGTGTTACTATATAGGTCCATGTCAATAAAGTGTTTTTTCGGAATATTGCAATTGGGCTCAATCAAATTGAAATGCTCGTCTAAAATTGCCAATACTAACTCTAGGGTGATATTCGTAAAAAGAGACACCACATCAAAAGAAGCAAGCACAAAGCCCTGAGGTATTTGAACACCGTTAACACGTTCAGCAAATTCGAATGTGTTTCTAAATCTAAATTTATTCAATTCAGCGAAAGAGGCACTCAAAATCTGACCAACGAAATATGCCAATGGCTGTGTAGTTTCTCCGACACAGGACACTATGGGACACAGTGGGCAGTCCTCTTTATGGACTTTCGGTAAGCCATAGTACTTTGGGCATACACGGTTATATGTGATAAGTTTTTTTGAGATGGCTTCTTCAATATACCCTTTTTCTTTCATTTTTTTCACTAATGTATTACATTTATTTTTTGTTGAGGACGTAGGGTCTCTATGGACTGGAATATACGTTGCATTATCTCCAAGGAGTTCCAATGATTTTTGTATATATGATTCTCTAGACATGGCAACCGTGACCCTTGTCAGACTTGGTAATTAGTAGGTTAGAGTTAGCTCAGAAATTCCCTTGTCCGTCTCTCAATGTCATGTGTCGGCGCACGTGTTACTATTAATATAATTACCAATGAGGTTTGTGCCCCTCGAGCGAACCAGGTGTCTATGAAAATATTAATGTCCCATGGTGGAATAGAGAGGCTAAATTTAGGACCTAAGGCTAGAAAACCACAAACGTCGGCAGGTATTATTGTGCTAGAAATGTTGTTAAACCATTTAACATAATTAGCAAAGAACATGGATCTTCGGTCTACCTAAGTCCTTTGGTTATTATTATTATTACCCTTAATTTTATTAAAAATCGAATTGTATTGAATGTTGTGTGTGAATAAAAAATCGTCTAAAATATTAAAAGGAAGGTTCTTTCCAAGTAGAAATTCTGTATGTCGCTTCAAAGTATGTTCTAGTGTCTTGATGTTCGGGTCACAATTTGCGGTAGCCATGTTGTGCGTTTTTTTATTTACCTTTTGTATTAGAAATTCGAGTTGTCTATGGTTAGTGTTGTTCAGTCGTTGAAATATCCGCCACAGGTGTTGTGTGCCATCTTGTAGGTATCTGGGAGTCACGACGCCAGTGCCATATGTGATTCCAATCCTCCGATAGAATGATCCCATTCCTACTCCTGCAAGCAAAGTGTAAATACAGTAACTTGTTGTACAAAATGACTACGGGATCATACAATATTGACTAAAATAGAGGGAGAAATAAAAGATGTAAATGCTCATTGGATAGTGGCTTTTTATTGTTAAGTCAAGCTTTCGCCCAAGTATTTAGGCTAAACGTTCGCTTGAGCTTAACTCATTGTTCCGTGTTGGTGCGTCTACCACAAATATTAGCGATGATGAATTCGACTCTTCTTCTGATAATTCAGATGTCGTCCCCAAGAATTCTACTCTAATAGATTCGTCATTTGCATCTGGTCGTTCTCAGCCTGTATACAAATGGAATGTCAAATTTTCTGGTGACCCCAAGAGTATGTCAGTAACACAATTTTTAGAGCGTGTAGAAGACCTACTTTGGTATAGGTCTGATATTAAAAGGTGTCAAAATTGGAGAGAACTTCGTCAACTTCTTATTTCGCATTATTTACCACCAGATTATAAGTCTCGTTTATTTGAGGAAATTTTATCGCGTACACAAGGTCCCAACGAAACAATTGTGGATTATCTCGCTTGCATGAGTACTATGTTTAGCCGTTATGGCAATGTTCCAGAAGAAACACAGATTGATATCATTTTAAGGAATTTGGCTCCATTCTACTTTATGCAACTCCCAATTGTAAGCTCTCTTAATGAACTTGAGGCTGAATGTCTAAAACTTGAGGTTAAGAAGTTTCGTGCGGATCACTATAGACCTCCCACTCGTAGGTTAAACCAAAGTTATGTGGAACCCGAACTTGCATATTTGTTAGCATCCACTCATGAATTGTCTTTAAATATATCCGAGGTACATGTTGTTCAAGCTACTTCTTCCTCAATGGTTTGCTTTAACTGCAATCAACCTGGTCATTCGTTTCGTAACAGTTCTGCTCCTATCAACAAGCATTGTTTTCGCTGTAAAAGACAAAATGTCACCGTTCGCACGTGCCCGGAATGTTCACCTCGTGCGGGAAACGATCACAGGATGAACTAATCGGTTATAATAGTACCTCCAGCTCTTTGCATTGTTCGACCACTCATGTTTTTGCTCATAGAGCATTACTGGATTATGTCATACCTCATGCTGATAAAGATCAACGGCCTTATCTTGAAATCACCATATTAGGGAAAACTATTTTAGGAATGCTTGATTCCGGTGCTAACGTTACCGTTGTTGGTCAGTATGGTTAGGAATTTCTTCAGGAGCTAGGACTCAAAATTACTTCACCACCTGTCTCCGCTCCTGTTGCCAATGGACAGTCTTGTAAGAGTTTAGGTCGAGTGCCAGTGCCGATGTACATGCTAGATAGACTTTGCGTTGTCGACGTTTTGGTTGTGCCAAGCCTTCCCCGTCCTTTGATCTTAGGTATTGATTTCTGGACGAAAATGGGTATCGTCCCTGACTTGCGCCGTATTGAGTGGCATTTCTCAAATGAACCTTCTGTTTGTCAAATGAATATTGTCAGTGACGTAGTAGATCTGTCTGTAGAACAACGTAATTCTCTTAACATCTTGCTTGACGAGAATTTTTCCAAGATGGGACTTTAGGTCTTACTAATGTGGTTGAGCACGAGATTATTGCTGAAGGTTCGCCTATTAAACAGCGTTAAAAATCCTGTCTCCCCAGTTAAACAAAAGCTAATAATCGAAGAACTGACAAAAATGCTAGAAGCTGATGTTATCGAACCATCGAAAAGCGCTTGGTCTTCCCCGATATTAATGGTTCCGAAAAAAGATGGAACTCACCGGTTTTGTGTTAACTTCAGGCGTTTGAACGCCGTTACAAAAAAGGATGCATATCCTATTCCTTATGTCGCCCTCCATACTTGATAGCCTCCGTGGTGCAAAGTACTAAAGTTCCCTTGATCTTAAATCTGCTTTTTGGCAAGTACCAATTAAGGAAAGCAGTCGAGAATATTTCGCTTTCACGGTCCCCGGTCGTGAACTTTTTTATTTTAAAAGAATACCATTCGGACTAACTATTGCCCCGGCAATCTTCCAAAGGTTGATGGAAAAAGTGTTAGGAGTTGACCTTCAACCCAATGTTTTCGTCTATTTGGATGATATAATTATTATATCTTCAGATTTTGAGTCGCATTTGAGTATTATTGGTAAGGTTTTTGATAGTCTTCTAGAATCTGGTCTTACAGTCTCGCGAGAAATGTCAGTTTTGTAGACCGCATCTTAAATATTTAGCTTATATTGTAGATCGTAATGGACTCCACGTAGATCCCGAAAAAGTAAGTGCAATACTTAATATACCTGCTCCGACTAGTGTTACTCAGATTCGCAGTTTCATAGGAATGTGTAGCTGGTATCCTCGCTTTGTTCCAAATTTCAGTTCGCTCCTTTGTTTAGTCTGACGAGTGCCAAAAATCCTTTGACAGTCTAAAGCAATACTTGGTTTCTAGCCCTATTCTTACTTGCCCGGATTTTCCCTACCGTTTACTTTGCAGTGTGATGCTAGCGCTTTTGATAAAGGTGGTGTATTGACTCAAGATTTCGATGGCACTGAAAGAGTAATATGTTATCTTTCTAAGACGCGGATGACAAACGACATCTTATACCCGGCTCAGAGTACACGCTAGCTTGGGGCCTTCGAAATTTAGTTGGTTCAAAGGACAGCGGGAAAATCACTGACTGATCGACCACATACCAAGCAGATATTTCTTTTGGCAAACTAATATGTTACGATTCCTTTAGATGATTGTAGTTTATATTTGTGTTTAAATTATGTATCTATTTATGTTCATATATGCTATTTATATATGCATATCGTTCGAATATATTTATTAATATGTGTCTATCCTGATGGGGTTTTGTATATGATTAATAAAACAATTTGTTCGATATTAGTGTCATTAAACATCTTTTTCCCTGTTGCATTTTATTTAATCCGCAAAAAAAAATGTTGTCAATAAATTATTATATTTTAAGCGACCTCGATGACCTTTTATTAGTTGAATTCTCTTATCGTCGCCGCCGCCGCGAAATCGTCGTCGGCTAGGCTCGACTAACGTAGCGCGCGAAACGGGTTCGAGGTTCGAATCCCCCGACCGCGCGCGACACACCGGTCGCTTTTTTCACCTCGCGCAAAAATACATCAAAACATAAAGGCACTAACGCAAAAACTACCCCTAGCGGGGCGAAATTGCCAAAAAGGCACTAACGCGAAAACTACCCCCTACCCCCCATTAAGGGTGACATCTGGCGATCGAAACCTGAGCTCTTAATGGGCGGCGACATCTCTCGTAGAATGGTCAAACTATTTTTTTTTTCGGTTGCTTGGGAATCTGTAAATTTGCAATCACAAAATCTCCCCCGGGGGACGGGGGATGGTGAAGTCACGAATAATAACTACTCCTGGTCTGTCGGTTAAGGCGTCTGACTAGAAATCAGATTCTCTATGGCAGCGTAGGTTCGAAACCCACCTACTGCAAACGGCCATTGTTTTTGAAAACGAACCAATCTCCGTTCCTTTCCAGAATGTCGTTCGCAAATCCGTATTCGATGGCCGCGGATACCACGTTATACACTTTTTCCTGGATGTCATCCGCGCTTACAGACCTACTAATCGGAACGTTGGTGACGTAGGACGGTACGTTAACCGAAGGCGAAGGTTGAGCGATTCTGCGCGGATCGTACGAGGCCGCCTCGTTCTTTGCCGGACTTGCAGAAGAGAACAAGTTCTTAAGCTTGTTCAAATAAAAAAAAAAAAAAAAAACAGTAAATTTTCGTAATTCTGTGGCGATTTTACGGAATCGACGGGGTTACTTACCCCGTTCGGGAGGCGGGCTGCCCTAGCGCAGCGGGGGCGGTGAGTAGCACTCTTGAATTGAACCAGAGTAGAGATATGTATAATATAGGCTTCCCCACTCCTCTCCCTTTTGTGGGCGTGTCCTCCTTCCCCACGACTCTCTAGCTCCTCCCCCTTTACCCATAATCCCTTGAAACTGGCTCCCATTGGATAAGCAAGCACCAATGGGGTTTAATCAATCTCCCCACCTCTAGTTTGCGATGGCGGCGAAGCCAATCAGAGCCCAGATATTTTCCCACCCTTAAGAAAAGCAATGCCGTCAATGAGACTTGATCATATTGTTCGCGTGACCATCTGCACCCTCTAGCGGTTCGAATGTAAACTAGTGTCCCCTCTTGGAATAAGATTTTCTTTAATAAGGTAACCCCACCTAGTGAATATTGACCAAAACATTTATTTTAAAAACATATACTTCTGCGAATGTGTACCCTCGCGGGTACAAACTGTACTTTTATTGCGCACAAAGGACAGGGGAAATAAAGACGAAAAGTGTTGGATTTCTTTTCTCGGAACTGGAAGCTGGCAGGCACCACCAATAATATCTGCAAAACAAAAACCTGGTTAAAATTTTCATTAATAAAGTAGGATATTAGAAACCATATACCTTTTTAATTAATAAGCCATCTACCGTGCGTTAACTTCATACATATTTCCGCATGCTTCTGTTTTAAGGTATCGTGAAATATTTGACTATTTATCTGGGAAAAGTTAATATGTCGAAAATATTATGTGTATGTGGCCGTGGTAGGCTTTCTTTGCTATTATAATTTTATTTTTATTATTTAATATTTACAAAATTAATTTATCTATCTTATTGATGATTTTGATTTTCTTTGCTATTTTATTATTTGTTTTTATTATTTAATATTTTCAAAATTAATTTATCTATCTTATTGATGATTTTCAGATATCGCAGTAAACTTTACTATTTCATCAATTTCTTTTATTTATTGCTGATCTTTGAGAATAGTGTACATACTTTTTTTCGTAACTTATCTGTATCTACCCTTTAATTTCCTATCAAGCCATAAAGCAAACTCGAAAGGCATCTTAACTAAAAACTCATATACTTTAAAGCTGCTGCTACTACTACATAAAAGTGTGTTTCTATGCCAATCTCAACAACAATGAAATCTGGACGCTTATACTAATTACTGTAATACTCTTCTCTGCTAACGCTCTAGGAGACGCTATTTGAACCCTGTTCAAAGAAAAACTTCTACAGCCCAAATAACCTCTCTGAACCACACTTAAGCGCATCACTCTTTCACTGTCTTGAAGCCTTCAGATTAATATTCCGTACTAACTACGTATGCCATACACGAAACGTTCTCTTTTCTAATTTTTTTCTATGCGCTACATTAACGAACAGGATCTAAACTTTTCTGTCTGTGTATTTTGTTAGCCACCTTAAAAAAATTAAAAAAAGGTATGCGAACCTAGAGGATATTTTCCATATTTTTCACAAATGGTGACAACAATTAATGCAAGTATTATTTTTAATAATAACCCATCTTTCGCTATGACACGAAAACATCGACTTTTTAATTCTAACTTTTCTCATAGAGCTTCCCTTTAGTCTCTATCTGTTCTCTAACTAAATCCCCACCTTTTTGAAAAACCAACCTCTAAAAATAGTTAATTTTCTCTAATTTAAATTTGTACGTTTTCCGCAATATGTGTGAATATTTTCGCTAGAACATTTAGTTACTTAGTACATGTCCTAATCAATATTTTAAAAATATAATTCTAATGATACGTGTTTACGATTTGAAGATAACGAAACATTCCCCAGTTTCATAAATGAGAGCTCACTGCCAAACTACCAAACATCACAGTACAAACTACCGTACTACGCCCCCCTGGACAAAATCAGGTCAGTTAGCGTCATTAATTCTACCTGCGTTAACGAATAACGTATTGTTAATTAAGGTTTAATACGTAGAAAATTTAAGTAACAAATAATTGCAATGAAACTCACTAACATCATAAATTATTAAAAAAAAATTAGAACAGTTGGAATTTACTGGAGTAACCAATTTGGCACTAAAAATGGAAATTTTCGATACTCTACTAGGTGCCTACAATAAATTTTACTATTATTTTTAATGCAGAGACACAACGATTTTCTAGTTCTGAATTTGATCAGGGGTATATGACCATAGTTTACGCCGACTCTAAAAGGCATGCAGTCTATTGTTTTTGAACGCCCCATTTTGTGTATTATGTTCAAAACAGAGACTCTCTGGGCTTATGACTACAGCTACCAGCTACTACTTTCAATAATATTAACACAAAAAAAGTAGGTGGGATTTCTATAATACGTGCAAAGTTTATGTGAAACTGACTGGAAGACAGAGTAATGCACCAATATGTTACTAAACATATTTCGATAGAATTCCGTAAGAGCTTACCTCCAAGTTTCCTCATTTAGTCAGTCAAAGCATCAAATGGGAAATTCCAATCCAACATATGTAGTGGTGGAAATATATCAATCGCCTACGTTACCGACGGTACCCGAGTGAAGCTTCTGCGTCTTCTTTACCCCACATGCCTACTTAAAAAGATACTGGTCTAAGTCTCAATATTCCTGTTAAAAAAAAGAGAGGTTCTATATTGCCATAAATATGTGTTTTCAAAATTTTACCTGAATGGTTCGTGATTCCTTATATATGCAGTGTTGGCAGCAATGTGGCGACGACTACGCTGAAACTTTGCATATCTCGTGTCCCCATGACTGGTCTGTTTCATATATCAAACCTCACCTCGCACGGGTTTGAACCTCCTTTAAAAAAAAAACAGGCAAGACTTATACTTATCATATCAAAGTAATACGAGGAACTTATGTTTTATGCCAAAACTTATTTCATCACCTCCAAAGGGGAGTAGGGGTTTCTAAAGTATGGTAGGTACATCTCTTTCATTTTTTAATTAAAAAAAGTGACACAATTACGCGACGTAACTCGATCCGGATCGTTAACGCGTCTCAAGATGGGGGTTTAGAGATGCTGAGGTCATTAAATTGATTCACTAATACCTGTACACACTGAAACCCCTTATTTCCAAAATAAAAAATTGTTAACTGTTAACACAACAAAAAAACTATTTTCTCACCAATTATATTTCTGGGTCGTTTTCAGAATTTGTCCAACGTAGAATCCCAAGAGGATAGGGCCGCAATTTCGAAAAATGTTCATGTCTCCCCACTATGCATTTGTACAAGAAGCAGGGCCGGATTAACAGCAATTATATTCTTGTCAGTCAACATACAGCCGCCGATTGAATTCTCGGATTCTGCTTTACTAGTTGCCATGGTCTGTCAAATATGTTACTTAAAAATTGTATATTTTTTTTACAAATAATATACCTTTCCTAAAATAATTCCGCCTTTGTCAAGTCGGACACGGGCACGTCTGTCCGCTTTGAAAAGCGCAGGCGTATGTATCTTCCAAAATGATCCAAGCAGGCTCGGATTGCCAGCAAATACACAACTCGCCGATTCAATTCTGAGATGTTGCTTCACGAGTTACCATGATCTGTCAAATATTTCAATTAAAAAAAATCTATTATTTAGCAACAATATACCTTTTTAAAAATAATTTCGTCTTTTTTCAAGTTCAACAGGACACGTGTGTTCGTTTCAGTTGGACAAGGGCACGTCTGTCCGCTTTGAAAAGCGCGGCGTATGTATCTTCCAAAATGATCCAAATTGTTAACCTTTTTTTGATTCCTCGTTCCCCGATTCAATTCTGAGATGTTGCTTCACGAGTTACCATGATCTGTCAAATATTTTAATTAAAAAAAATCTATTATTTAGCAACAATATACCTTTTTAAAAATAATTTCGTTTTTTTCAAGTTCAACAGGACACGTGTGTTCGTTTCGAAAGGTTTCGTAGTCTGTAGCTCTGTCGAATTCTCCAAAATTCGTTAAACCTTCAGATATTTTCAAAATTTGTCCAACGCAGACTTCCACTCACGCAGTTTCGAAAACTTTCTGGTCTCCCCGCCATGCATTTGTACACGAAGCCGTTCTGGACTATCAGCAAACAGCACATCCGTCATTTTTCTTCTCGGATTCCGCTTGACGAGTTACATCGATCTGTCAAATATTTAATGTAAAACAATCTTATCTATTACTTTTACCCAATATTAAGTACCTATTCAAAATTAGTAGCGCCTTTTCGAGTTCGAAAGGTTTCGTAGCCTATAGCCCTGCCGAAATGGCATTGCATTTGTACACGAAGCAGGGTCGGATTGTAAGCAAACAGCACCCCCGGTCACTTTTCTTCTCGGATTCTGCTTGACGAGTTACATCGATCTGTGGAATATTTAGCGAAAAAAAAATTATCTATTACTTTTACCAAAAAATGAAGTACCTTTTTTCTTTAAAACAGTTCGTCCTTTTCGAGTTTGAAAGGTTTCGTAGCCTATAGCCCTGCCGAAATGTCATTGCATTTGTACACGAAGCAGGGTCGGATTGTCAGCAAACACCACAAGCGTCACTTTTCTTCTCGGTTTCTGCTGGAACTTAAAAGTTCTAACCCCTAAAACCATATTTTTAATACGCTGGCGGACGTATAACAATCCCCAAAAATTACCATATTTAAATTGTTACTATTGACATATTTCTATTCCGAACTTAACTCAATACATGCAAAAAAAAACTAGCGAATGTTATTTATTATCTCCGATGGGTGGATGATTGAGAAACGTTTAAATAAATCTACCTTTCTGTCTCTCTTTTTCTATATAGGTCACTCATTCTCTCTATCTGTTACTTTCCACAATCCGAATTTACACTTGGCCCCCCAAAAATCTTGTAAAATTTTATCTGCTTAACTTCTTCGCGTTGTTCATATGGCTGAATTTTTTGGGAGATATATCGTGCGTTATTTCTATTAAAATTCTGTTTCCTTTTTACCTACTTCAAAAACGTAAGCGAGCATTTTTGGTTGTTTTATTAAACAAAAATTGATACTAAACAAGATCCGTATCTCCGACCTCAGCCTCCTTTGATCACTCCCCAATTTTTTTTTAATTAAGTATAGAAACCTCGTCGAACATATACATAATACTAGGTCAAAATGTTACGCGGTTACTCATTAAAGTCGCAATTCCGAAAGCTTCTTACCTATCTTTTTCCAGTCTTTTTTGTTTTATTTATCCGTATATGAAACACACATTGAACACAAAACTTAAACTCGTTGGCGATATTGCATTAAGCAACAAACGCGTATAACAGAAACGAACCCTTAACACAAACGCTTCTTTAAACTTCGACTGACACGTGAAACAACCCGCATTCCTACGAAAGGCAGGTAAACCAAGCAGGTCAAATTTTAAGCTACCCTCCAGTGTCGTCGTAGGTTGGGGCATAGTAAATAGCGAATACAAGAAAGCGGTAATTTATAATAATTTAATTTGCATTTTATTTAACTTAAGTTGTTTTGTAGAAAATGAGACATTTCTACAATTAATCAATATACTACGAGTACTTTTCCGCTTAATTACTATTTTTGAGAAACAAAAGGAAACGTTAGATTCCATTCAAACTTTTTCGGTTTTCATGATATCTCGCGTTTATTTAGAAGCTAATGGCCTGTGGCCTTAACCAGACGTTTCCAAAGCCTGGTTTGATATTATGTATATAAATCTTAACAAACACGAAAAATAGAGTTATATTGCCACCGAAAATCTGAATTTATGTTTAAAAATGTAACTTCCCGTATTTAAACTATTGCCTGCATTGGCGCCTATATTTTATAGTTTTTTTTTTGTATCCTATTTTTTTTGTTTTGCTTGCAAATGTGTGTCCATTTTTCGGGTACTGAATTTTTTTTTCTCAAATTATTACAAATTACTCAAAACGGAGTTAAAAAGAGACGAGGAGAAAAGGGAAGAACCCTTATTTCTCCGACACTGACCTCCGATGTTTATAAAAATTGACGCCTTGACACCCTCCCCGTGAATATTTTACAAAGGATTTTTAAAATTTAACTTCCAAATAACGCATACTCTCGCCTAGTGTCACAGTTTTGAGCCCCATTTTGCTATGGTTAGACAGGTTTATTCTTGTACATTGTCGGGACAAAAGAAGCATCTCCTTCATCCAAATTGACTTTTTCATACCTAATATAACAGCTGCCGGCCATCATCTCGCCTTAATTGTTTCTATTGAATTAATTTTAGTTACAAAAAATTAGATGATCGTCAAAATTGGCATAAAAAGTTAATCAAGATTTAATTAACACAAGAATATGCACAAAAGAAAAGAGATAAACTCCGACACGGGAAACAAGGAAATATCGCTGAAACGGCAACTGATCTAGCGCGCGCCTTTTTTAAAAATAATAATTTTTCAAAAGAATTCTAGGCTAAGCTAAATACCTGGTGCAACAAAATATTGAAGGATCTTCATGATCCTACCTGTGAGCGAGTAGAAAATTATTTGCAAAGAGGATAAAGGTATATCTTAATATAAATAGTTTCACTATTGATAATATGTCCCCTTTTAAAATGGCGCATTATTTGATACGTACTTTTTTCTTGTCAGAGCTTGTCTAAAAAAAAATCGGGATGGATGGAGGTTCTCCGTCAGGTTTTTTTCCTGTCGAAACAAGTATGTGCGGCGTTCGCTTTGGATCTGGGGAATGGGTGGGGTTATACATATATAAGCTATAAGAAATTTTAATTTTTTATTCAGTTTCCACTCATACAATTTCGTGATAAGTGCAGAGTGAGAAAAATGTCCGAAGTCGAAAATTATCCAACGCAAGCATTGGATTCGTGGGGAAGATTTGTGGTCAATGCGGAAATAATCCGCGAACAAAAATACATTTACGAGGCAGCAATTACGCTGCCGGAATTCGGACTAGAAATTACCTCAGGTCTTAGCCCAGCAAGAATCTTCGCTCCGGCAGTGAAAGTGAGCTTTATCCCCTACGTTTTGGCGGAGAAAAGAAGCATTTCGTTCGACGAGATAGACTTCACAGAATTAATACAACAGCTTCCATTGTTATTGTTAGCAGGCCCGACTGGTAAAGTTATGTATTTAACCTGCTTCAAACTCAGCTGTCTACAATGTGATGGTGAAGTCTTGGTCAAGATTGAAAATAGCGAGGGTATACTCTATATTTCGAAAGACTGGGTACAGGAATTAATTACCATAAGCAAATTGGTATTTAAAAGAATACGAGTACTGTCTCGTTTGAACTTTTACGAGTACTACGATAGAATATTGTATTTGACTATACATGAAAATTTACTGGAAGACGCCAAAATCTTTCCGCATATAGAATATTTATGTTCTACAGAAGAGAGTGAGCAGAGCTACTGCATGGAGGACTACATGCGTTTTGGAAAAATGCAGATAAAACAAGATATCAACAAAAGGATAGCATGGGACATACCTGTGTTTTAATAGAAATTTACCTGTAAACTAATAATAATAAATGTATTTTTAAAATTCAGTGTGTGTGTATGTTTTATCCTTACCCCCATAAAAAAAAGTAAAAAAAAACAAGTAATTGCGTAAAATAACTTTATTAAAGAAAAAAAAAAATAACAACAAAATATAACCAAACAAAACATAGTACCACCGGAATGAAACCATCAGAAATTACCCCAACAACGGAGATTCTCGCATATAATTTACCAAAAAAAATTTGCAGTGCAAAAGTCAAAGTTCAAAGCTGGCGATGCAGTGAGCATAAGTCGCACAAAATCGGTTTTTGACAAAAGCTATGAAATTAATTGGACACCCCGAAAATTTCAAGATTGTTAAAGTAAGTGGTTCCTTCCCTCTTACGTATCTTTTGGAAGATATCTTCTTCTTCTTCACGTGCCATCTCCGCTGCGAAGGTTGGCAATCATCAATGCAATTCGTATCCTTGAGACTGCAGCACGAAACAATTGGTTGGAGTTACATCCAAACCATTCTCTCAGATTACGCAACCATGACATCCTTCTCCTTCCGATACTCCGTTTACCTTGGATTTTACCTTGTCGATCGACTATTTGGTAGTACGGTTTTTGTAATTCGACTTCATAAAACGAACCTTTGATTTAACGTCCCTCCATATCTTCCAAAAGATACGTAAGAGGGAAGGAACCACTTACTTTAACAATCTTGAAATTTTCGGGGTGTCCAATTAATTTCATAGCTTTTGTCAAAAACCGATTTTGTGCGACTTATGCTCACTGCATCGCCAGCTTTGAACTTTGACTTTTGCACTGCAAATTTTTTTTGGTAAATTATATGCGAGAATCTCCGTTGTTGGGGTAATTTCTGATGGTTTCATTCCGGTGGTACTATGTTTTGTTTGGTTATATTTTGTTGTTTTTTTTTTTTCTTTAATAAAGTTATTTTACGCAATTACTTGTTTTTTTTTACTTTTTTTTATGGGGGTAAGGATAAAACATACACACACACTGAATTTTAAAAATACATTTATTATTATTAGTTTACAGGTAAATTTCTATTAAAACACAGGTATGTCCCATGCTATCCTTTTGTTGATATCTTGTTTTATCTGCATTTTTCCAAAACGCATGTAGTCCTCCATGCAGTAGCTCTGCTCACTCTCTTCTGTAGAACATAAATATTCTATATGCGGAAAGATTTTGGCGTCTTCCAGTAAATTTTCATGTATAGTCAAATACAATATTCTATCGTAGTACTCGTAAAAGTTCAAACGAGACAGTACTCGTATTCTTTTAAATACCAATTTGCTTATGGTAATTAATTCCTGTACCCAGTCTTTCGAAATATAGAGTATACCCTCGCTATTTTCAATCTTGACCAAGACTTCACCATCACATTGTAGACAGCTGAGTTTGAAGCAGGTTAAATACATAACTTTACCAGTCGGGCCTGCTAACAATAACAATGGAAGCTGTTGTATTAATTCTGTGAAGTCTATCTCGTCGAACGAAATGCTTCTTTTCTCCGCCAAAACGTAGGGGATAAAGCTCACTTTCACTGCCGGAGCGAAGATTCTTGCTGGGCTAAGACCTGAGGTAATTTCTAGTCCGAATTCCGGCAGCGTAATTGCTGCCTCGTAAATGTATTTTTGTTCGCGGATTATTTCCGCATTGACCACAAATCTTCCCCACGAATCCAATGCTTGCGTTGGATAATTTTCGACTTCGGACATTTTTCTCACTCTGCACTTATCACGAAATTGTATGAGTGGAAACTGAATAAAAAATTAAAATTTCTTATAGCTTATATATGTATAACCCCACCCATTCCCCAGATCCAAAGCGAACGCCGCACATACTTGTTTCGACAGGAAAAAAACCTGACGGAGAACCTCCATCCATCCCGATTTTTTTTTAGACAAGCTCTGACAAGAAAAAAGTACGTATCAAATAATGCGCCATTTTAAAAGGGGACATATTATCAATAGTGAAACTATTTATATTAAGATATACCTTTATCCTCTTTGCAAATAATTTTCTACTCGCTCACAGGTAGGATCATGAAGATCCTTCAATATTTTGTTGCACCAGGTATTTAGCTTAGCCTAGAATTCTTTTGAAAAATTATTATTTTTAAAAAAGGCGCGCGCTAGATCAGTTGCCGTTTCAGCGATATTTCCTTGTTTCCCGTGTCGGAGTTTATCTCTTTTCTTTTGTGCATATTCTTGTGTTAATTAAATCTTGATTAACTTTTTATGCCAATTTTGACGATCATCTAATTTTTTGTAACTAAAATTAATTCAATAGAAACAATTAAGGCGAGATGATGGCCGGCAGCTGTTATATTAGGTATGAAAAAGTCAATTTGGATGAAGGAGATGCTTCTTTTGTCCCGACAATGTACAAGAATAAACCTGTCTAACCATAGCAAAATGGGGCTCAAAACTGTGACACTAGGCGAGAGTATGCGTTATTTGGAAGTTAAATTTTAAAAATCCTTTGTAAAATATTCACGGGGAGGGTGTCAAGGCGTCAATTTTTATAAACATCGGAGGTCAGTGTCGGAGAAATAAGGGTTCTTCCCTTTTCTCCTCGTCTCTTTTTAACTCCGTTTTGAGTAATTTGTAATAATTTGAGAAAAAAAAATTCAGTACCCGAAAAATGGACACACATTTGCAAGCAAAACAAAAAAAATAGGATACAAAAAAAAAACTATAAAATATAGGCGCCAATGCAGGCAATAGTTTAAATACGGGAAGTTACATTTTTAAACATAAATTCAGATTTTCGGTGGCAATATAACTCTATTTTTCGTGTTTGTTAAGATTTATATACATAATATCAAACCAGGCTTTGGAAACGTCTGGTTAAGGCCACAGGCCATTAGCTTCTAAATAAACGCGAGATATCATGAAAACCGAAAAAGTTTGAATGGAATCTAACGTTTCCTTTTGTTTCTCAAAAATAGTAATTAAGCGGAAAAGTACTCGTAGTATATTGATTAATTGTAGAAATGTCTCATTTTCTACAAAACAACTTAAGTTAAATAAAATGCAAATTAAATTATTATAAATTACCGCTTTCTTGTATTCGCTATTTACTATGCCCCAACCTACGACGACACTGGAGGGTAGCTTAAAATTTGACCTGCTTGGTTTACCTGCCTTTCGTAGGAATGCGGGTTGTTTCACGTGTCAGTCGAAGTTTAAAGAAGCGTTTGTGTTAAGGGTTCGTTTCTGTTATACGCGTTTGTTGCTTAATGCAATATCGCCAACGAGTTTAAGTTTTGTGTTCAATGTGTGTTTCATATACGGATAAATAAAACAAAAAAGACTGGAAAAAGATAGGTAAGAAGCTTTCGGAATTGCGACTTTAATGAGTAACCGCGTAACATTTTGACCTAGTATTATGTATATGTTCGACGAGGTTTCTATACTTAATTAAAAAAAAATTGGGGAGTGATCAAAGGAGGCTGAGGTCGGAGATACGGATCTTGTTTAGTATCAATTTTTGTTTAATAAAACAACCAAAAATGCTCGCTTACGTTTTTGAAGTAGGTAAAAAGGAAACAGAATTTTAATAGAAATAACGCACGATATATCTCCCAAAAAATTCAGCCATATGAACAACGCGAAGAAGTTAAGCAGATAAAATTTTACAAGATTTTTGGGGGGCCAAGTGTAAATTCGGATTGTGGAAAGTAACAGATAGAGAGAATGAGTGACCTATATAGAAAAAGAGAGACAGAAAGGTAGATTTATTTAAACGTTTCTCAATCATCCACCCATCGGAGATAATAAATAACATTCGCTAGTTTTTTTTTGCATGTATTGAGTTAAGTTCGGAATAGAAATATGTCAATAGTAACAATTTAAATATGGTAATTTTTGGGGATTGTTATACGTCCGCCAGCGTATTAAAAATATGGTTTTAGGGGTTAGAACTTTTAAGTTCCAGCAGAAACCGAGAAGAAAAGTGACGCTTGTGGTGTTTGCTGACAATCCGACCCTGCTTCGTGTACAAATGCAATGACATTTCGGCAGGGCTATAGGCTACGAAACCTTTCAAACTCGAAAAGGACGAACTGTTTTAAAGAAAAAAGGTACTTCATTTTTTGGTAAAAGTAATAGATAATTTTTTTTTCGCTAAATATTCCACAGATCGATGTAACTCGTCAAGCAGAATCCGAGAAGAAAAGTGACCGGGGGTGCTGTTTGCTTACAATCCGACCCTGCTTCGTGTACAAATGCAATGCCATTTCGGCAGGGCTATAGGCTACGAAACCTTTCGAACTCGAAAAGGCGCTACTAATTTTGAATAGGTACTTAATATTGGGTAAAAGTAATAGATAAGATTGTTTTACATTAAATATTTGACAGATCGATGTAACTCGTCAAGCGGAATCCGAGAAGAAAAATGACGGATGTGCTGTTTGCTGATAGTCCAGAACGGCTTCGTGTACAAATGCATGGCGGGGAGACCAGAAAGTTTTCGAAACTGCGTGAGTGGAAGTCTGCGTTGGACAAATTTTGAAAATATCTGAAGGTTTAACGAATTTTGGAGAATTCGACAGAGCTACAGACTACGAAACCTTTCGAAACGAACACACGTGTCCTGTTGAACTTGAAAAAAACGAAATTATTTTTAAAAAGGTATATTGTTGCTAAATAATAGATTTTTTTTAATTAAAATATTTGACAGATCATGGTAACTCGTGAAGCAACATCTCAGAATTGAATCGGGGAACGAGGAATCAAAAAAAGGTTAACAATTTGGATCATTTTGGAAGATACATACGCCGCGCTTTTCAAAGCGGACAGACGTGCCCTTGTCCAACTGAAACGAACACACGTGTCCTGTTGAACTTGAAAAAAGACGAAATTATTTTTAAAAAGGTATATTGTTGCTAAATAATAGATTTTTTTTAATTGAAATATTTGACAGATCATGGTAACTCGTGAAGCAACATCTCAGAATTGAATCGGCGAGTTGTGTATTTGCTGGCAATCCGAGCCTGCTTGGATCATTTTGGAAGATACATACGCCTGCGCTTTTCAAAGCGGACAGACGTGCCCGTGTCCGACTTGACAAAGGCGGAATTATTTTAGGAAAGGTATATTATTTGTAAAAAAAATATACAATTTTTAAGTAACATATTTGACAGACCATGGCAACTAGTAAAGCAGAATCCGAGAATTCAATCGGCGGCTGTATGTTGACTGACAAGAATATAATTGCTGTTAATCCGGCCCTGCTTCTTGTACAAATGCATAGTGGGGAGACATGAACATTTTTCGAAATTGCGGCCCTATCCTCTTGGGATTCTACGTTGGACAAATTCTGAAAACGACCCAGAAATATAATTGGTGAGAAAATAGTTTTTTTGTTGTGTTAACAGTTAACAATTTTTTATTTTGGAAATAAGGGGTTTCAGTGTGTACAGGTATTAGTGAATCAATTTAATGACCTCAGCATCTCTAAACCCCCATCTTGAGACGCGTTAACGATCCGGATCGAGTTACGTCGCGTAATTGTGTCACTTTTTTTAATTAAAAAATGAAAGAGATGTACCTACCATACTTTAGAAACCCCTACTCCCCTTTGGAGGTGATGAAATAAGTTTTGGCATAAAACATAAGTTCCTCGTATTACTTTGATATGATAAGTATAAGTCTTGCCTGTTTTTTTTTTAAAGGAGGTTCAAACCCGTGCGAGGTGAGGTTTGATATATGAAACAGACCAGTCATGGGGACACGAGATATGCAAAGTTTCAGCGTAGTCGTCGCCACATTGCTGCCAACACTGCATATATAAGGAATCACGAACCATTCAGGTAAAATTTTGAAAACACATATTTATGGCAATATAGAACCTCTCTTTTTTTTAACAGGAATATTGAGACTTAGACCAGTATCTTTTTAAGTAGGCATGTGGGGTAAAGAAGACGCAGAAGCTTCACTCGGGTACCGTCGGTAACGTAGGCGATTGATATATTTCCACCACTACATATGTTGGATTGGAATTTCCCATTTGATGCTTTGACTGACTAAATGAGGAAACTTGGAGGTAAGCTCTTACGGAATTCTATCGAAATATGTTTAGTAACATATTGGTGCATTACTCTGTCTTCCAGTCAGTTTCACATAAACTTTGCACGTATTATAGAAATCCCACCTACTTTTTTTGTGTTAATATTATTGAAAGTAGTAGCTGGTAGCTGTAGTCATAAGCCCAGAGAGTCTCTGTTTTGAACATAATACACAAAATGGGGCGTTCAAAAACAATAGACTGCATGCCTTTTAGAGTCGGCGTAAACTATGGTCATATACCCCTGATCAAATTCAGAACTAGAAAATCGTTGTGTCTCTGCATTAAAAATAATAGTAAAATTTATTGTAGGCACCTAGTAGAGTATCGAAAATTTCCATTTTTAGTGCCAAATTGGTTACTCCAGTAAATTCCAACTGTTCTAATTTTTTTTTAATAATTTATGATGTTAGTGAGTTTCATTGCAATTATTTGTTACTTAAATTTTCTACGTATTAAACCTTAATTAACAATACGTTATTCGTTAACGCAGGTAGAATTAATGACGCTAACTGACCTGATTTTGTCCAGGGGGGCGTAGTACGGTAGTTTGTACTGTGATGTTTGGTAGTTTGGCAGTGAGCTCTCATTTATGAAACTGGGGAATGTTTCGTTATCTTCAAATCGTAAACACGTATCATTAGAATTATATTTTTAAAATATTGATTAGGACATGTACTAAGTAACTAAATGTTCTAGCGAAAATATTCACACATATTGCGGAAAACGTACAAATTTAAATTAGAGAAAATTAACTATTTTTAGAGGTTGGTTTTTCAAAAAGGTGGGGATTTAGTTAGAGAACAGATAGAGACTAAAGGGAAGCTCTATGAGAAAAGTTAGAATTAAAAAGTCGATGTTTTCGTGTCATAGCGAAAGATGGGTTATTATTAAAAATAATACTTGCATTAATTGTTGTCACCATTTGTGAAAAATATGGAAAATATCCTCTAGGTTCGCATACCTTTTTTTAATTTTTTTAAGGTGGCTAACAAAATACACAGACAGAAAAGTTTAGATCCTGTTCGTTAATGTAGCGCATAGAAAAAAATTAGAAAAGAGAACGTTTCGTGTATGGCATACGTAGTTAGTACGGAATATTAATCTGAAGGCTTCAAGACAGTGAAAGAGTGATGCGCTTAAGTGTGGTTCAGAGAGGTTATTTGGGCTGTAGAAGTTTTTCTTTGAACAGGGTTCAAATAGCGTCTCCTAGAGCGTTAGCAGAGAAGAGTATTACAGTAATTAGTATAAGCGTCCAGATTTCATTGTTGTTGAGATTGGCATAGAAACACACTTTTATGTAGTAGTAGCAGCAGCTTTAAAGTATATAAGTTTTTAGTTAAGATGCCTTTCGAGTTTGCTTTATGGCTTGATAGGAAATTAAAGGGTAGATACAGATAAGTTACGAAAAAAAGTATGTACACTATTCTCAAAGATCAGCAATAAATAAAAGAAATTGATGAAATAGTAAAGTTTACTGCGATATCTGAAAATCATCAATAAGATAGATAAATTAATTTTGAAAATATTAAATAATAAAAACAAATAATAAAATAGCAAAGAAAATCAAAATCATCAATAAGATAGATAAATTAATTTTGTAAATATTAAATAATAAAAATAAAATTATAATAGCAAAGAAAGCCTACCACGGCCACATACACATAATATTTTCGACATATTAACTTTTCCCAGATAAATAGTCAAATATTTCACGATACCTTAAAACAGAAGCATGCGGAAATATGTATGAAGTTAACGCACGGTAGATGGCTTATTAATTAAAAAGGTATATGGTTTCTAATATCCTACTTTATTAATGAAAATTTTAACCAGGTTTTTGTTTTGCAGATATTATTGGTGGTGCCTGCCAGCTTCCAGTTCCGAGAAAAGAAATCCAACACTTTTCGTCTTTATTTCCCCTGTCCTTTGTGCGCAATAAAAGTACAGTTTGTACCCGCGAGGGTACACATTCGCAGAAGTATATGTTTTTAAAATAAATGTTTTGGTCAATATTCACTAGGTGGGGTTACCTTATTAAAGAAAATCTTATTCCAAGAGGGGACACTAGTTTACATTCGAACCGCTAGAGGGTGCAGATGGTCACGCGAACAATATGATCAAGTCTCATTGACGGCATTGCTTTTCTTAAGGGTGGGAAAATATCTGGGCTCTGATTGGCTTCGCCGCCATCGCAAACTAGAGGTGGGGAGATTGATTAAACCCCATTGGTGCTTGCTTATCCAATGGGAGCCAGTTTCAAGGGATTATGGGTAAAGGGGGAGGAGCTAGAGAGTCGTGGGGAAGGAGGACACGCCCACAAAAGGGAGAGGAGTGGGGAAGCCTATATTATACATATCTCTACTCTGGTTCAATTCAAGAGTGCTACTCACCGCCCCCGCTGCGCTAGGGCAGCCCGCCTCCCGAACGGGGTAAGTAACCCCGTCGATTCCGTAAAATCGCCACAGAATTACGAAAATTTACTGTTTTTTTTTTTTTTTTTATTTGAACAAGCTTAAGAACTTGTTCTCTTCTGCAAGTCCGGCAAAGAACGAGGCGGCCTCGTACGATCCGCGCAGAATCGCTCAACCTTCGCCTTCGGTTAACGTACCGTCCTACGTCACCAACGTTCCGATTAGTAGGTCTGTAAGCGCGGATGACATCCAGGAAAAAGTGTATAACGTGGTATCCGCGGCCATCGAATACGGATTTGCGAACGACATTCTGGAAAGGAACGGAGATTGGTTCGTTTTCAAAAACAATGGCCGTTTGCAGTAGGTGGGTTTCGAACCTACGCTGCCATAGAGAATCTGATTTCTAGTCAGACGCCTTAACCGACAGACCAGGAGTAGTTATTATTCGTGACTTCACCATCCCCCGTCCCCCGGGGGAGATTTTGTGATTGCAAATTTACAGATTCCCAAGCAACCGAAAAAAAAAAATAGTTTGACCATTCTACGAGAGATGTCGCCGCCCATTAAGAGCTCAGGTTTCGATCGCCAGATGTCACCCTTAATGGGGGGTAGGGGGTAGTTTTCGCGTTAGTGCCTTTTTGGCAATTTCGCCCCGCTAGGGGTAGTTTTTGCGTTAGTGCCTTTATGTTTTGATGTATTTTTGCGCGAGGTGAAAAAAGCGACCGGTGTGTCGCGCGCGGTCGGGGGATTCGAACCTCGAACCCGTTTCGCGCGCTACGTTAGTCGAGCCTAGCCGACGACGATTTCGCGGCGGCGGCGACGATAAGAGAATTCAACTAATAAAAGGTCATCGAGGTCGCTTAAAATATAATAATTTATTGACAACATTTTTTTTTGCGGATTAAATAAAATGCAACAGGGAAAAAGATGTTTAATGACACTAATATCGAACAAATTGTTTTATTAATCATATACAAAACCCCATCAGGATAGACACATATTAATAAATATATTCGAACGATATGCATATATAAATAGCATATATGAACATAAATAGATACATAATTTAAACACAAATATAAACTACAATCATCTAAAGGAATCGTAACATATTAGTTTGCCAAAAGAAATATCTGCTTGGTATGTGGTCGATCAGTCAGTGATTTTCCCGCTGTCCTTTGAACCAACTAAATTTCGAAGGCCCCAAGCTAGCGTGTACTCTGAGCCGGGTATAAGATGTCGTTTGTCATCCGCGTCTTAGAAAGATAACATATTACTCTTTCAGTGCCATCGAAATCTTGAGTCAATACACCACCTTTATCAAAAGCGCTAGCATCACACTGCAAAGTAAACGGTAGGGAAAATCCGGGCAAGTAAGAATAGGGCTAGAAACCAAGTATTGCTTTAGACTGTCAAAGGATTTTTGGCACTCGTCAGACTAAACAAAGGAGCGAACTGAAATTTGGAACAAAGCGAGGATACCAGCTACACATTCCTATGAAACTGCGAATCTGAGTAACACTAGTCGGAGCAGGTATATTAAGTATTGCACTTACTTTTTCGGGATCTACGTGGAGTCCATTACGATCTACAATATAAGCTAAATATTTAAGATGCGGTCTACAAAACTGACATTTCTCGCGAGACTGTAAGACCAGATTCTAGAAGACTATCAAAAACCTTACCAATAATACTCAAATGCGACTCAAAATCTGAAGATATAATAATTATATCATCCAAATAGACGAAAACATTGGGTTGAAGGTCAACTCCTAACACTTTTTCCATCAACCTTTGGAAGATTGCCGGGGCAATAGTTAGTCCGAATGGTATTCTTTTAAAATAAAAAAGTTCACGACCGGGGACCGTGAAAGCGAAATATTCTCGACTGCTTTCCTTAATTGGTACTTGCCAAAAAGCAGATTTAAGATCAAGGGAACTTTAGTACTTTGCACCACGGAGGCTATCAAGTATGGAGGGCGACATAAGGAATAGGATATGCATCCTTTTTTGTAACGGCGTTCAAACGCCTGAAGTTAACACAAAACCGGTGAGTTCCATCTTTTTTCGGAACCATTAATATCGGGGAAGACCAAGCGCTTTTCGATGGTTCGATAACATCAGCTTCTAGCATTTTTGTCAGTTCTTCGATTATTAGCTTTTGTTTAACTGGGGAGACAGGATTTTTAACGCTGTTTAATAGGCGAACCTTCAGCAATAATCTCGTGCTCAACCACATTAGTAAGACCTAAAGTCCCATCTTGGAAAAATTCTCGTCAAGCAAGATGTTAAGAGAATTACGTTGTTCTACAGACAGATCTACTACGTCACTGACAATATTCATTTGACAAACAGAAGGTTCATTTGAGAAATGCCACTCAATACGGCGCAAGTCAGGGACGATACCCATTTTCGTCCAGAAATCAATACCTAAGATCAAAGGACGGGGAAGGCTTGGCACAACCAAAACGTCGACAACGCAAAGTCTATCTAGCATGTACATCGGCACTGGCACTCGACCTAAACTCTTACAAGACTGTCCATTGGCAACAGGAGCGGAGACAGGTGGTGAAGTAATTTTGAGTCCTAGCTCCTGAAGAAATTCCTAACCATACTGACCAACAACGGTAACGTTAGCACCGGAATCAAGCATTCCTAAAATAGTTTTCCCTAATATGGTGATTTCAAGATAAGGCCGTTGATCTTTATCAGCATGAGGTATGACATAATCCAGTAATGCTCTATGAGCAAAAACATGAGTGGTCGAACAATGCAAAGAGCTGGAGGTACTATTATAACCGATTAGTTCATCCTGTGATCGTTTCCCGCACGAGGTGAACATTCCGGGCACGTGCGAACGGTGACATTTTGTCTTTTACAGCGAAAACAATGCTTGTTGATAGGAGCAGAACTGTTACGAAACGAATGACCAGGTTGATTTCAGTTAAAGCAAACCATTGAGGAAGAAGTAGCTTGAACAACATGTACCTCGGATATATTTAAAGACAATTCATGAGTGGATGCTAACAAATATGCAAGTTCGGGTTCCACATAACTTTGGTTTAACCTACGAGTGGGAGGTCTATAGTGATCCGCACGAAACTTCTTAACCTCAAGTTTTAGACATTCAGCCTCAAGTTCATTAAGAGAGCTTACAATTGGGAGTTGCATAAAGTAGAATGGAGCCAAATTCCTTAAAATGATATCAATCTGTGTTTCTTCTGGAACATTGCCATAACGGCTAAACATAGTACTCATGCAAGCGAGATAATCCACAATTGTTTCGTTGGGACCTTGTGTACGCGATAAAATTTCCTCAAATAAACGAGACTTATAATCTGGTGGTAAATAATGCGAAATAAGAAGTTGACGAAGTTCTCTCCAATTTTGACACCTTTTAATATCAGACCTATACCAAAGTAGGTCTTCTACACGCTCTAAAAATTGTGTTACTGACATACTCTTGGGGTCACCAGAAAATTTGACATTCCATTTGTATACAGGCTGAGAACGACCAGATGCAAATGACGAATCTATTAGAGTAGAATTCTTGGGGACGACATCTGAATTATCAGAAGAAGAGTCGAATTCATCATCGCTAATATTTGTGGTAGACGCACCAACACGGAACAATGAGTTAAGCTCAAGCGAACGTTTAGCCTAAATACTTGGGCGAAAGCTTGACTTAACAATAAAAAGCCACTATCCAATGAGCATTTACATCTTTTATTTCTCCCTCTATTTTAGTCAATATTGTATGATCCCGTAGTCATTTTGTACAACAAGTTACTGTATTTACACTTTGCTTGCAGGAGTAGGAATGGGATCATTCTATCGGAGGATTGGAATCACATATGGCACTGGCGTCGTGACTCCCAGATACCTACAAGATGGCACACAACACCTGTGGCGGATATTTCAACGACTGAACAACACTAACCATAGACAACTCGAATTTCTAATACAAAAGGTAAATAAAAAAACGCACAACATGGCTACCGCAAATTGTGACCCGAACATCAAGACACTAGAACATACTTTGAAGCGACATACAGAATTTCTACTTGGAAAGAACCTTCCTTTTAATATTTTAGACGATTTTTTATTCACACACAACATTCAATACAATTCGATTTTTAATAAAATTAAGGGTAATAATAATAATAACCAAAGGACTTAGGTAGACCGAAGATCCATGTTCTTTGCTAATTATGTTAAATGGTTTAACAACATTTCTAGCACAATAATACCTGCCGACGTTTGTGGTTTTCTAGCCTTAGGTCCTAAATTTAGCCTCTCTATTCCACCATGGGACATTAATATTTTCATAGACACCTGGTTCGCTCGAGGGGCACAAACCTCATTGGTAATTATATTAATAGTAACACGTGCGCCGACACATGACATTGAGAGACGGACAAGGGAATTTCTGAGCTAACTCTAACCTACTAATTACCAAGTCTGACAAGGGTCACGGTTGCCATGTCTAGAGAATCATATATACAAAAATCATTGGAACTCCTTGGAGATAATGCAACGTATATTCCAGTCCATAGAGACCCTACGTCCTCAACAAAAAATAAATGTAATACATTAGTGAAAAAAATGAAAGAAAAAGGGTATATTGAAGAAGCCATCTCAAAAAAACTTATCACATATAACCGTGTATGCCCAAAGTACTATGGCTTACCGAAAGTCCATAAAGAGGACTGCCCACTGTGTCCCATAGTGTCCTGTGTCGGAGAAACTACACAGCCATTGGCATATTTCGTTGGTCAGATTTTGAGTGCCTCTTTCGCTGAATTGAATAAATTTAGATTTAGAAACACATTCGAATTTGCTGAACGTGTTAACGGTGTTCAAATACCTCAGGGCTTTGTGCTTGCTTCTTTTGATGTGGTGTCTCTTTTTACGAATATCACCCTAGAGTTAGTATTGGCAATTTTAGACGAGCATTTCAATTTGATTGAGCCCAATTGCAATATTCCGAAAAAACACTTTATTGACATGGACCTATATAGTAACACTTTTTTCACCTTTAACAACGATTACTATCAACAAATTAAGGGTCTGCCGATGGGTGGTGCCGCCTCCCTATTGATCGCGGAAATTGTGATGAATAAATTATTATATTTCGTTTGTAGATAAAGTTAACTATAAATTCCCACTTTTATGCCAATATGTGGATGATTTGTTTGTTGTATTTCCCGAAAATTCACTGATTTTAGATTTCGGCGATCATATTGAGATAGACGAGTGCAATTTCATTTTCTGCACGTGGGTGCTTTGGAAATTCTGTTCCATCCTCATCGCGATCTATATAATACTGAGATTCACTTTACACTAAGTCAAGCATCGAACCCAAGCCAAATTGTAGATGGTTCCACGGCCCAACTGACAATTATTTAGTTAATATATTATGTAATACTCAATCGTTCTCATTGTCATAATAGAATTTGTTAGTTTAATTGATATAAATAAATGACAACGTAATGCCCGAATGACGTTTTAATTATTTACTGCCAAACAGGAAAAAGAAATAATAAAAGCTAGATTAGCGACTGTACCGTCGACATCGGGGATGTTAGATTGTGTTTCGTCTTCGTGGAAAGCATTTATGTCTATCTGCTGCGAAGTTTTCTTTTCATTTTTTGAATTTAATCTCGAAATCGAATTCCTCGAGATTAAGCCTCCAAAGAATAAGGCGATAATTGGGTTCTTTTAACTTTGACAGCCACACTAGTGGGTTATGGTCCGTTTCGATGACAAACTTTTGACCGTATAGATAGGTACGACTATAACCAGATTATTCATTCCACAAGCGCTTATTCTCCTTTTTCTATAGATGTAGCATTTTTACGGAAACATTTTTTTCAAAACATGTCCAGACCTCGTTAAATTTTCTAGGAAAACGAGTTAAATGTGTAGAAATCGCTGTTTTAAAAACATTTTTTGCGTCAATGAAAGCATCAATCTCTTGGCGAAGGTAGTCATCTTGATGAACACATGCCTTACAAATGTCCGCTTTTAACCTGATTTGGCACTGTCTGAACCTGAGTAAGATGTCCGGAATTAGCTCAATTAAGTTCACCTTCTTATCAAGGCATTGCTTCAACGAAGGACTTTTCTTCCCTTTGGCTGAATCGTCAAAAACGGGTCGTATCTTGATGAAATCGATTTTTTTCGAAGGTATACGCGCTTGGCAACGTAACTCATATCTCGGCAACGTTTGGTTTACAAATGATCAGCGTAGAAAAAAAGTTTTTATTGTCTGTTTGCCCGTTCTCTGTTATTCGTTCTGTGTGGACGCTTCCTAAAAACGCGAATAACTTCAGAACCGGCCACGAGATATTGGCGTCTGTCTTTTTTTTGCAATTTTCTTCTGTTTTTCGTACATCGCTATGAAACACGATAAGTGTCCGAGATTTGCAGCTATTTCAATATTGGCCCCCATATAGAGTTTAGTACCCTAATGCGACTTAGTGAAATTTGGTGGGGGCGGTGGCTAGGGGGTCGGTAAATATTTTTAAAAAATTAAAAACAGTATAGATGATCGAAAAAATTCTTGACCCAGAAGACGTATGAGGTGGTGAAAATTATTTATTCTTGATGATTTATTAAAAATGGATAGGGTGCGCCGGCAAATTGCAAAAAACTGAAAATTAGGTTCCCCTTATATGGACAATTGACAATAACTAAAAGGCTGGTTTTTTCTTCTAGAAAAAACAAAATTTCTTGAAAACTATTAACTTGATCGGCAAATTATTTTAATAAGAGACGCGGAAGATTCGGTACTATAACTTTAATTTCAAACATTTTTTGATTATGTACAGTGTTTTTTAATTATAGACAAAAATTCTTTTCGTCATTAAATTATTAGATATAAAACAAAATTCGTCAAAAATATGGTCAATTGGTTTAAACAGTGTTACAGGTCACATCGACAGCTACAACTTTTGTATTTACAGTTTTCGTCTATCACATACACTGTTCGAGATATTTGAAAACATCCAAATGAAAATCACTATTTCACGCTGTCAATCTAAACGCGATGACGTCATTTACTATTACTACGTACTGCATCTTCCAGGGCTATTACCTCTATATCGAACATTGTTTAAATTATGTGCCGGGTGTGTCGTTTATGAACAAAAAATCTAAAATAACCTAAAAATTTCCGTTTTTTTGGATAAATTATTGGGGATAAATGAAAAACTTCTGAAGATCCCTTAATTTGATTTGAACAGTATCGTAGACTGTGTCGAGAAAGAGTTTCAGATTTCGTCAATTCTACAGGGCGCGCGAGATATTTGAAAAAATATCATTCGACAACGCCATTATTTGTACAAATTTTGATATTTAACAAAGTTTGCCGTGACTTTAAGTTCTGCGAGACGTGAAAGACACTTTATACAGGATACAATACGTCCCTGTAGGACAAGCGGCTTCATTTTGAAATACAAGGCTGCTTCGCCCTATGAGATACGAACTTGTTTTATTACAGGCCTGTTAGGCAAATAATGTTTTTACATATTTAGTTGTGGAGTTTCCCCTATCGAGTAGGAGGCTGGGACTGCCCACGTGCGGGTGTTGAGTGCGAGTACTGAGCCAACATTCCACCTTGGCTTGGTTCCCGGAACATTAACAGACAGCTGTGTAATGTTCGGAACAGCTTAAGGTTTTTGTAACTTCAGTGGCCTGTTCTTGCAGCCTTGTTTTGCACCGCCAAAACTTGAAAGTGAGATTTGACACTTACACCTACCACCAGGTTCGAGGGAATAAATTATTGTTTGCGATTCACTTGTTTATTTCCTTCACGGGTGGAACTTCGGGTTGTTAAGTTTAGCTTTTTGAATCACGTGGCGCCTACCTACCACCTTCTGGGACTGACCGAGGTGCCCTTTACCGTCTTCCAACTTGGGCTTCTATTTAGTAATTTTTTTTTACCTTATTAATTTTTCTTTTTTGTTAGTGAACTAGCCTGGGCAGTGTCTTACCCTGAGATCGAGAGGTAAGATGATACAAAGAAAATTGCAGACAGCAATTCCCTATTAAAAAAATGATTTTGCATCATCGCCATTTTCGATTGGGTTTGCAAAACAACAGTCCCGCAAATATGTATAAAACAAAGGGTTTTGCGGGAGCAGATCGGGTCTTGTTTCCAGAGAAGAGCTTTAACGGGTGTAACAATAACTTTGAAACAAAAAGAGGAACAAATTTTAAGCGACTGCGGTGAATTCATAAAAAGAAAAAACGACGGCCAAGACGTGACCGAAGTGAAATATGTTTCTACCGAAAATCGACTTAGGAACGAATTTAAACGAATCTGTGGTCTTTTTTTCCTGCAAAAGAACGTGGCCAACAATCCTTACCGACTTCATATCCTTTTTTAAGAACGTATTATGAAATGACAACTGTCCAACGGCGGTGAATCTAAACCAAATTCATATATTTGATAAATCCAACGGAATTTGCCTAAATGTGTATGTTATAGAGTAAATTCAAAACCACAGTAAATGTTTTTATTCAGTGTTACCGGACCGTTTAACTAAAGACAAACGCGAAAAAAATGTCAATTTAATATTATTTTAAAATAAGCATTATACAAAAATTAATGATTTTGATCCGGTACCGACGACAAAGAAACTTCGCCATTTGTAATCTACGCCGATTTCGAAAGTCGACTTAAAGATCTAAATTTTATGATTTCAGACAAAATGAGAAATATGCATGAGGCATTATTGGTATTGGTATTGGTATTAAAGGGGGGCGTCCAAGAACTTAGGCCACCAGACGGGCCCGTTGTGCCCCCAGGCCGCTCTAGAGGGCGTCCAGAATGCCGCCCCTCCTATAGAAGGTCAGCCCAATACCGTGCACTGAGTCCGGATCGATCAGGGCCGTTCCGAAAACTCCCAATCTTGCCCATGTCAAGGCAGGGCACTCAAGCAAGCAAGCAAAGATGCCTTCTAAGCCAGCAATGTCCTGTGTACGCCCCTGTTAGTGCTCTACACTCTCTTCTGGTCAGTCTAAGCAGCTCCCTGGTCCGAGGAAGGGCGGGCCCATCCATCATAAGCCTCGCCTGCCTCATTCCCCGAGCAACTCTCCAGCCCACCGCGGCCCGGTCTCTCGCCCAGGCTTCGAGAGCTCCCCGCCTCACACACGGGGCGATCCCCAACCGGGGCTCTGACCCTATATGCCTATGCGAGCAGCCCACTCTGGCTAAGGCCTCCGCTGCCTCATATGCATGAGGCATATAGTGAGTTTCCTCTGACGACGATGTGTACTTGGGAACTTCATCTCTGCCATCGTCACTTCCATCGCTAGTATAGTCTCCGTTAGGGTCATCCAAGCAACAAGTCGCAGTAGCCGCGGCGGAAGGCTCGATCCCCAAACTCGGGAAATTTCCAACCATAATTCCAATGACCTTCACCAAGCTTCTGGCTTCTTTCACAAAAATTGAAGGGAATCGAGGCCTGACAATAGGAACCGATCGAAAACTAGCAAAACAAAATAACCCTAGGCACAATACCAACCTAACACTTCCAAACCAATACTTCAGAAAGCCGGAACCGAACTACTACGGACTTCGATAGAAAAATCTACTGCTTCGCTGTAAAGCAGCTTTGTATAACGTTAAAAAATGAAACCCATCAGAAATCAAATCCGAATTTGTAATTTTCGTGAGCTATGCAACCAGTATTTTACCAACCCACAGAAGCCGCGCTAAGCCAGTAATCGGCGTTAGCCACGTTGACTAAGGACTCTCGCCCAAATAATACGGCAGTAATAATCTTTAATAAATTAATATCTTAAATACGCCAATAAAGGGTAATAATAAAACGGAACCGTGACAAATTAAAACACAACGGGATAAAATTAAATTACACACAGATATTCCTCTCAATGAATTTTTAATGGCTTTAGATTTTACACTAAAATCCACATTTTTTCAATATAAAAACATGTTCTATAAACAAGTCGAAGGTTGTGCCACGGGTATGTCAATTTCAAGCATAGTTGCACAACTTGTTATGGAGTATCTAGAAGAAAATGTTATTAAAAACATTCAATTCAATTTAACTTTTTTAAATTTTAAACTAACAAAATTAAATTATCCAATATAATAAAAAACATCCGTACCTGTTTTGCATCCCACTCCAATCTGTATAAAATATTCGCTGACTTTTTTTTTTAATATATTAACACAACGTTAAATGTCATTAATTGTTATATATGTCACCTATACAAAATAAAAATATTTTGCAAAAGATCGAAATTACGATCGAAACATTAATAAATATTTAGAAGAATCACATTAATTGTTTTCGAGAGACCGAATACCCAAGAGAAATTGAAGAAAATATACACGCGACGGTCCAAGAAACTACGGCATATGGCAACATTGCCAAACACCTGTCAGCGAAGCGAAGGACGTAAACAATGCCGGCAAACCAAATACTAAAAGTCTTCCACTTCTACGTCGAGAACCAGGAGATGTGTACAAATAACAGCCAGGTAAGTAATAAAATGCTCCCTCTATGCATAACAAACCAGATACAGGGAACAGCAACCAACTAACCTAAAACAACCACGAGCATGTCTTCTCTTAGAGCCTTGGATACCGATTTGATCGCTCTCCTTTTAAGGAGCAACAACTAGAATAGAGACAGGCAATGCTACGGAGCCTCGAGTGCGAGGGATGTCGCAGGAATATACCAGGACGAACGAAAGCAATGGCTACAATGACCGTTACAACTCCGAGCAGCCTCTAGCCATCCAAGAAGTACTAAGGTCTCAATCTAAGGAAGTATGCAAACGTGTCTACATGCACTGGCGTGTAATACCGCCACAAGGCCAAAAAAGACGACGCAGGGGCATTATATACAGGGTTGGAAGAAGATAACCACCACTACACGGAATTTCCCAATACTACGTTAGAAATATTCTTTTAATGGCTTGTGCTAACTGTACCTGTAAATGCAATAAGATCCTAAATAAAAAATTGGCTGTTACTAAGGAGTTCTTTCCGTTCGAAAATTTTACCAGGGTTCTTGACGAATTGGCGGAAGCGCTAACGGTGAAGAATAGACCGTTACATATTTACCGACGGGACTCTTCTCCTACCTTTTGTAAACCAGGCGGCTTCACATTTATCAGCACACAGTGGGAGGTTGTTGTTCTCTAGTCAGTTCTGTAATGTTTTTAGAGCTCTATTAAGTTTGCCCAGTAACTCTATGTCTTTTCCTTCGCAGAACAGGACCCATTCAGCTATTATCTTGATTCGGGTTTAAAGGCCGTCGTCGATTGGAATTACTTCCTAACGTTTCGCTAGCACGAGTGGCGAGCTTCTTCAGAGGTCCTTCCAACTCCGATGTTGGACGTAGACTGACGATTTCTCCTGCGCAGGTTGTATTTATGCCGATTGGTGGTGGGCGGGGCTTGTTCCGCTTCGGTTGGTCTCGGGATATCGATCGGTACTGCTCGGGCGTTCCTAAGGATCGGGTTTCAGATTTGGTTGAGTTTAAGGGTCTCCTCCTTTCTGTTGAAATTGTGTGGATGTTTTTGTATCTCAATGGCTTCCCTGACTAGTCTGTTGTGATAGCCGTTACTCTGCCAATCCTGTTGGTGACACTCGGAATATACGGCAGATATGCGTGGGAGGTGAAGGGTCGTTGTTCGGTATCCCGTGATCTCGATGGTCTTGAGTTCATTGATCTTTCGATCTCCCTCTTGTTGTAGCCATTTCGCTGGAACGTAGTTTTTAGGTGTTCAAATTCCATCTGGAGGTTCTCCGGTTCGCAAATCCTTCGGGCTCGTTCTGTCAGGGTTCTGATAACCCCATACTTTTGACTTGGGTGATGGTTGGATAGAGCATGCAGGTATCTGTCCGTATGGGTTGGTTTTCTGTAAACTGTGTGGCCCAGCTTGTTACCTCGCTTCCTCACTAGTACGTCCAAGAATGCAAGTTGTTGGTCATTTTCAGTCTCCATAGTAAACTGGATGCTGGGATGTTGACTGTTGAGATGCTGCAGAAAGTTGTTGAGCTTGTCCATACCATGTTTCCAAATCATGAAGGTGTCATCCACGCACCGGAACCACTTTGCTGGCTTGTACTCTGAGGTCTCGATCGCTTTTTCCTCAAAATAAATAAGTTGGCTATAACCGGGTTTAATGGGCTTCCCATTGCCACTCCATCCACCTGTTCGTAGAAGTTTCCCTTAAACACAAAATAGCTACCGGTCAGACAGACTTCAAAAAGTCAGCAAATATCGACAGGAAATATCCAGTTCACCATGTCCAAGCAACTCTTCAGAGGTACTTTGGTAAACAGTGAGACGACGTCGAAGCTCACAAAGATGTCGTTTTGTTCAATATTGATATCTTGAATCTTGCGCATGAAGTCGGTGGAGTCCTTGATGTAACTGGTGCCGTGTCCTATGTGTGGTTGGAGCAGCGATGCCAAGTGTTTAACCAAGTAATACGTTGGTGATCCGGGTGCGCTAACTATTGGTCTTAACGGGACATCTTGAGAGTCGAGTTGAGTTTCTCTAAAAGCAAATTGAATTTTGTAAAATCCCACAAGTCGATATTGAATTTATCGATAGCTGCAAGATTCTCTGAAAATGTTGAAAGCAATCTCCTCAGTTCGACAACCGAGTCACTCTTCATAGTCCGAGCCCGTAAGATCGACAGCCAATAATCGGTTAACATCAATCGATCTTTTAATAACGCTTCACGAGAGCATTGTAAGCTATACTACCAATACGACCAAATAAGACAATAAAAATTGAAATTTTTCAATGTTTGAAAGGGAAGAATTATTATGGATTAAGGTGTTAAACATATCAAAAAATGTAGGCCAATTTTTCAAGTCACCATCAAATTTCGGAATGGCAATACGGGGGAGTCGGAGATTACTATTTCTTTGCGAGTCTCGACTAACTACGATGGTGCCGGTGAGCCTTAGGTTCCACTTTCTCAAATAATCGCTTGGCAATAGATCGAATTGAATAATGCAATTGATGAAAGTGATCTTGAACCGCAAACTGTCGATCTCTTTCCGAATCATTCGCTAAGGAGATTACTTCCAATTGCAAGGACTCAAAAGTGCTAGCTAAACTTGACATCCATAAAATTGCATAAAATTTCATCATCATCGGGTTCAACGCGAGCTTTCTCACCCGCTAACAATATATCGTTAAAGCGTCTAAGTGTTAAATCCCGCTTAGCACTAAATGTATCCATTTCCGACATTCTAAATCGTTTTGTAAACAAATGCACACAATTCAATTCAATTATGCGTTTCATAAAAAAATGTTGGGCACGACTGCTAGGATCATTCGCCCATTGCCGACTTCCGTCGAGGATTTTCGCTTCTGGTCATTGACCACCACGTACAAAGAAGAAGAATAACCAATAATTTGCTCAGCTAGCAAAAAACGATTCTGACCGATACCAAAAAAAATCGGCTTCCCCCCGCTTCCACCGCGGACCATCCGGGCCCATCCGGCCTCCATACCGGCGTGAACAGGGAAAAACGACGGGGCCGACGACGATTATCACTTTAAAACATGCACTGAACACTAAAAACACTAAGTCCACACAGTGGAAACCGATATCAAACTTTTGAGGACGAATACAAGGGATTCTGTCGGGAGCAAACGGAGGTTAAACCGCCGCGTGCAATGCTCCACCACAGAATCAACAAATGCACACCTAAGTCTCGAAATCGTTTTGAACAAAATTCTTCTTTCCAAAAGCTACAGAGTACCCGCTGTAAATTAAAAGGAAGAAGAATTTGAGCACCCAGAAAATAAGTTTAGAACGAATCAAATAAAGAAGACGGCCGCAATTCGAATCGACGGTAAACGCTTTTTCTGAGACCGCTTTTTTGCGCTCCAAACTTTACACGTTTTTTGCTAACCTGTTCACGATAGCGAACATTAAATTACTAAAGTTTGTGAATGACTCTAAAAATCCAAAAGACTGATTCTAATCCTGGGAGAAGGAGCAATATGTGAAGGGTTGGGGGAAGGTGGTTGTAAATCACCCTCAAAACTTAAACGGGAAAGAGCGGCAAGAAAACGGTAGGACATACAACACCCGAAACGATTAATCACCCACCTTGATGGTTTCCCGCGTCGTCGTCTGCCCGGCTGGGTCTCCTTAGGGGTATTTTCTGAAGCATTGGGGGGTGGTAAGGAACAGAGGGCGGGGTTTTCGCGAACCGGTCACGGAAGAGAGCTTGTTTTTTCGTGGATCGCACTACAGACCCTCACGCAAGTCTGTCTTTTCTCGAGGCTTAACCAAGGTTGGGTATGGTGGGGGTGTTGTATACTCAACTCAAAGGAAAAAAATTATAAAGTTACCAAAAAATGTTATTCAACCCTTAACCAGATACATTGTAAGTTAATTAAAATATGTTTATTTATTTCGCGCATTTCTAATATTTCCCCGATTAGCAAATTTAAACATATCGGATGTCAATACTTTGTAAATGTCAATAAATCATACATTTTATCGAAGCGTGTTTATTTAATAAGTTTAATTGAATTCTCTTATCGTCGCCGCCGCGAAATAAACGAGTCGTCGTCGGCTATCCCATGTAAGCCGAGTTAGGCTATAGGAACAGCGCGTCGGCGGCGCTTATCCGAAGATTCGAAATTCAAATCCCGACCGCGACACCGGTCGGTTTTTTCTCCTCTCAAAAATACGCCCATTTATTTCCCTCGTAGTGCCAAAAAGGCACTACTAAATTTATTTTTCTAACAAACCCCTTTTTTACCGGGAGTGAGTTTACCAAAGAGGCACTAACGCAAAAACTACACCTAGCAGGGCCGGAATTGCCTTAAAGGCACTAACGCGAAAACTACCCCTCAAGCGGGGTTGGAACCGCCAAAAAGGCACTAACGCGAAAACTAACCGTCTAGCGGGGTCGGAATTGCCAAAAAGGCACTAACGCGAAAACTAACCCCCTAGCGGGGTCGGAATTGCCAAAAGGCACTAACGCGAAAAATTAACTCTCTAACGAGGTCGGCGTGCCGAAAGGCACTGTGACGTCATAAAAATAACGATGGGTGCGAATACACACCTACACCTCACGTTCGACACAGGTAAGGTGACATTACACCTGTAATTAGCGACAGGGGTCACCTACACCTAACGGTTACCACAGGTCAGGTGACATTACACCTACACCTGTAATTAGCGACAGGTGAGACACCTTACTTTTTCAGCTGCTACGACCCCTTCTGGAGGGATGATGGTCACCTAGATATCATCCCCGGTCACAGTTAAGTGTGTAGATAACTACTGATATTCTAAAAGGCAAACCTATTGGTGCAATTGCCGAGATAAAAGAAGAAAAATTAAATCTCTACCGCGAGCACAAGGAGAATGGTTTGAGGCTTTTAAAGATGACAAAAAAAAGTGGTAGTTTGCGAAGAAAATATCCAGCAGCTCGAAACTCAGATAGCAGTTGTTCAGGCCGATCTTTTAGTACTGCGCTTACGTGCCGAAGAATACACAGTAAAAAGCGGATATTTTCAAAATTTTGGTCTAGCAGATATTGTATAAAATTGTAAAAAATATTCAGTAACTGTAATGTGATAAAAAAATAAAATCCCAACAATATATTTCCAGTCATTTTATTTCAAATATTTGAGAGGACGCTTTTGGTCAGATCTAAATTATGTCTAAAAATAACTGCGGAACAGCTCTCGAACATGTTCAAAACGTCTAAAAGGTTTCGACAGATCCGAAACAGATATGACCCAGTAATGATAAGCATTTCCGGAGAAAATCTTAATTAACCGGAAGGAAGGAACGTACTCGAAAGTTTGCATTATTTTAACTTCGTTATCGGAGAAGGAAATAACGTTATTAACATGTGACCACCGCCACAGTCAGTCTTCATTCTTTGGATTTTTTTGTTTTCACCGCATAAAAATAGTAAGTGTTAAGTGATACTAGAACAGTTCGGGAGTGAGAGGCAAAAAAATAATGTTCGCCTGCGAATATTGCAACCGCTAGTTCAGCCGAAAAGACCAGCTCGCGAGGCACGGGCATTGTGACGTATGCGGTGGGATATACGACGTCATCAACGCGAGAAATATGAGGTGTCCAATGGAGGAGACCCCGTATCATCCGCTCACCGAGGGACCTGTTTTGGCATGGGCAGGATTTGGAGTCTTCTGATCGATCCGGACTCAGTGCACGGTATTGGGCTAAAGGAGTTGTTGACCTATAGAAGGATCGGTATTCTGGACGCCTTCTAGCGCGGTCTGAGGGCACAACGGACCCATGTGGTTTCCTAAGTGCTAGGACGCAGGGGTGCCACCCTTTAAGACCAATACCAAAGACCCGAAAAGACCCGCCGCCGTCCCTATTGCTGCTGACGAAGCCAAGCGCCCGAGACCTTACCTACCGGAAGGTAAAATTTTTTACATTTTCTTTACGAGACAGGTATTGGTCGACAACATCGAAAAAAGGTATTTTTAAAACTCCGATTTTTAGATTCGTTTCGAGTCATGGCGTCCAGCTTGGACAAATTGAGTCGAAATTTAAACGATAGAATTTCAACTTATTCGACAGAAGGGCGTCTTTCCCTATACATACCTCATTAGATTTCTTCAATGCTTTAGATTTTTTCAGCTATGTACGTCTTAGTCAATAAAATGTACTATGCCTATTGCTTATTTTTTCCGCCCCTCTGAATATATGAGCAGATACCAATAAAGGCGAGCTTTCCTCTTATCAGTTTAACGGATGTGCCTGCAGACAATACTTCCTCGCATATTGCTCGCGTAAGCGGCGTATTTGCGACGTGCCGTAAATAAACTATAGTTTCTATCTTAAAAAATTATTGACGTTTGCGGGTTATCTTTAATAATTTAATTATATGCGACCTGGACGACCCAATTGTCTCGCTGCGAACAAAAACAAACAGCGAGAGAGATATTTATATAGATTATGCGCGGCCACGGTGACATAATAGTCTCGCTCCGCGTAACATCGTCGGTCAGGCTCGCCTCCCGCGAGTACCTTGCTCTCCTCAGTAAGACCAGGCACTTGTAATTTTTGCAACGCCGACGGTGTCTAAAAAAACAATTTTATCAAAAAATTGCATGTTTCACACTTTTGTGTCGCGTCAGAAATATGTGGAATATGAAGTTAATTTTGCCATCTTTAATAAGATTAGGCTGCTTTTCTTTCTATAAGTATAATAATTTTTATATTAACTTTAAGAATTTTATTTTTGTTTATCGTATGTGATGGGTTTTTACAAATTTACTTACATTTTTGTTGAACTTAAAATAATTAACTACAGAGGCTAAAAACTTCTATAAGTTCATTACTACCCATCACCGTGTTCGAATAATTATTAAAAATTACAATTTTTGAAATTATTACCTTAAATTACTTTACCAACATATTCCGATGTTTAAAAATTTTTACTGTTTAAAGTTAGAGTTTAAAGTTAGTATAAACATCTGCTGTACTGTTTTCCGAAATTAAATTCTCTACTTTCCTACAATCCTTTCCTAACTTTTTCCTTTATAAAATGGATATTTTGTTTTGGTTTTTGCTAAATATTTTACAATTCTATTTAAATTTAGTATGGCCTGATTATATGGTATGTTTTGTTTGGTAAATAGATCATGCTTTCCACAGCATCACAGTTTCTTTTGTTATGACCTACCTGTTTTTCTTCGTAGGTATTGTAACTGGTTTGATCTTTTCCATACTAAATTGTTTCAAGACAATTTTGGTATATGTCATGTTATTGTCTATAACATTTTAAAATAACATACGCTGAATATACGTTTTTTTAACACCTTTATTTCCGTGACCTTCTACTACCACGGCTACCATAGAACAGAGTCCCGCGCGAACCATGGAATTTCCCTGGTAGCATCGGTTGCCTGATGGCACAGTATAACTTTCTTGATCTAGTTTTACCAAGATTTGAAAATGCGTAAAAATAAACAAATTAATTTTTTTTTCAATTTTTTAGTTTTACTACGTTTACAACTCTACTCTCGTACGGAAGTGGAAGCGAATATTTATGCTGGAAACGAAAATTACGACTCCGAAGAAAAGGCAGTAGGAAGAAACAGGTCCTTAAAATTAGGGACCGAAATCTCCAAACCTGAGGTTCACAAAGACCCCTCCCTTTGTACGAGGGATAAATTTGATGCAGGAAGGAATAGGAAGGCCCAGACATTGGCCACATACAATAAAATCTAAATCCTAACCGTCGTACGGGAGTCTAAGCAAATATTTCTGCTGGAAACAAAAATTATCCACTTGATAGATATTATCCTCGATAAGTGAAAGTGTGTAAATTTCAATTAATGTAGGAAAAAATATTTTCAGTTTTTTAGTTTCCCTCAATAGCAACTCTTGTACGGGAGTGCAAACAAATATTTTTTTGATAGATAGTAGAAAGGAAGAAAGGTTCTTATATTTTGATATATAGGGAGGTGAAAAATAGTTTATATGTTAAGGTTTGTTTTAAAAATTTCCGCGGCCACTGATCATTCGGCGCTTTCCGTATTTTGGCTTCAACCGTTTTAAATTAACTTTTATATAAAAATTAAAAAACAATTTTATTATGTGAATTATATATTCAAGGCCCATAAAAGCCACTTGGGTAAAAATAAATATAAAGTTAGTTTTCTTTGGTAAAAATTATAAAATATAAACGAAATAAACATAGAGACCCAGTTACGTAATTGTGAAGATATTTAAAAAAAAAATTATAATGCCAAATTCAACTATTAAGCAAATATTAAATTATATTTGAAACACATCACATTTGACTGTAATCCCTTCCGCTCTCTTCTGCAAACACACTTTCTGCCGACAAACTTATCTTTCCTAAAAAAACATATAGAAAATTCAATTAGAATTTCAAACTGGACTTCTTATTTTTTTATGTTCTGGCACTTTTGCGTTATAAATTTTATGACAAAATATTTTTACATCTATACCATATACTAATACGAAATAACACTTAATTTGACACTTTTATTACGCTGCTATTTCTCCATCCTATGAGGAATATGCGTTATGTCCTGGACATTGCTTCAATTACTTATCAGCTTTGTTGCAAGCGCACGGAGATTGCATCAAAAGAAAATTTAAAAGTGTTTCTCAAACAATTGGGACTTGCACTTTATTAAATATCAAAAGTCTTTAACCAGTTCTATAGATATTTTTACAACTTTCTTGGTAGAATAAGTTTTTGTAATCATTAACGTAAACTTGGTTTGAGAAAAAAGTATGTTTAAACAGAAAGAATAGAGAACTCCTACACTTCAAGGTTCCTAGACTACTACTACCACACTTATACTAATACTGTTTACATATGGGAAATTAACTAAAATGCTCATGACTAGTGCCCAGAAATGTATATGTCTAGAATTGACTTTTTTTGTATTTTGAATTAATATATTAATATTTTCACTTAACTAATTTTCATTTTGTTTAACTACACAATAATAACAGGTGTCGACAAACAACCTTTATAACACAGAAACAATGGAAATCAATAACACTCTTAGAAGTCATTTTTTTAATAAGATGGTCCCCTATGTTTCTAATTATACCCATAGAGTAACAGCAGGTACAGTAGTTAAACTTACGAGTTTAATATAGAGTAAATTTGTTGAAACTAAACAAGTAAAGACAAAAACAATTTACTCACCCAGTATTTTCTTTAACCATTCTCCAATTAAAATTTATCTTACATTTGCCCTTGTGACTAGTGTGTGGTTGACTAAGAAATATATTTACAAAAAAGCATATAATAAAAAAAGGACTTACACTTCACTAATCCCTCCAAATCTCTTTTCATGAACATCTCTTCTACAAGTACAACTTTTGCTGACAAACTTACTTTTACTAAAAAGAAAAGTAGAAAAAAAGGATATAAGAAATGCAAACTCAATTTCAAAACAAAATTCTTACTTTTTTATATGTTTCTCTGGTATGTTTCCTTTAAAAATTTTAAGACATTTGCACTTCAAATTGATAATCTGTTTACTAAAAAATACTTTCATAATTATAACAGACACTAATACAAAATAACACTTAATTTTAGTCAAATTTATTATATCTTGAACATTGCTTGAATTACCTATCAGCATTCTTGCAAGCCCACAGAGGTTGCATATCAAAGAAATTTAAAAGTGTTTCTTAAACAAATGGGACTTGCGCTTTATCAAACGTCAAAAGCCTTTATTGTAGATTATTTCACCAGTTCTATAGATATTTGCAGACAAACTGCTCAAAAGAGGTGGAAATGAAATATATATATATATATATATATATATATATATATATATATATATATATATATATATATATATATATATATATATATATATATATATAATATATATATATATATATATATATATATATATATATTGGCCAATCAAAACTGACATGAAGTTGTCCAAATCGGTAAAATAGACATAAGTTGCTAACTGCCTCTTTTCATGCCATTCTACTTCTATTAGGGAGTATTTTCCAAAAAAAATGTATTGACAGAAAATTTGATTTTCCAGCCTCAGTATGTGGACAACATAATATAGCTCAGACATCCCAAAGCTTGCTTCAATCGCAAATACATTTTTCATAAATATAAACTTGGTTTGAAAAAAACAACAAACAAAACAAAGATTGTATTGGTTAGAACATAATTAAAGAGAACTCCTTCACCTAAAGATTTCTTGACTACCACTACACTTACTTAATGCTTACATATGGATAAGAAATATTTAGTAGTATTTTGCAAGTATTATGAGATGTTGCTCAGAACTATATGTGTTTAGAATTGACTTTTTGGTATTTTGTCTTAATATATTAATATTTTCAATTAACTAAATTTCAATGTGATTTAATAGACAAAAATAACAAGTGTTGACAAACAAACCTTTTTAATAGAGAATTTAATGTAACTTTTTTAACAAGGTTGTCAGAGCATTCTACCATGTTGCTAAGTGGTTTATGAGCCATAGAGCAGTAGCGGGCACAGCAGTTAAGCTTAGAAATTTCATACGGAGTAAATTTGTGAAAACTAAACAAGTAATAACAAAAACTATTTACTCACCCAGTCTTTTCTTTAACCATTCTCCTATTAAAATGTATCTTACATTTGCACTTGGAACTAGTGTGTGGTTGACTAAAAAATACATTAACAAAAAAGCTTGCAATAAAGAAAAGCACTTACACTTCACTAATCCCTTTTAATATCTTTTCATGAAAATCTCTTCTACAAGCACAACTTTTGCTGACCAACTTATTTATCCTAAAAACAAAGGTAGAAATAAAGGGATATGGGAAATTTAATTCAATTTCAAAAGAAATTTCTTACTTTTTAGTATTTTCTTCTGGTGCTTTTCTTTTATAAATTTTGATACATTGGCATTTCCAGGTGGTATCCACTAAAATAAGACTTTAACTATAACAGCAGTAATCGGCACACTATATAAAAAACATACTTGTAATTTTCATCAGATACTTTTCCAATAATATAAATAACTTCGAAAATGTGGCAGTCTAATTGTCAAAGTAAATTTCCTTCTCTTGCCAAATTGCTTTTTTTTAAAATGTTGTGCAATTTCTTCTGTATCCTACAGATGTACACTAAGTGTGCTGAAGGTGAACAGGTTTAATCAATTAAATAATTTTACTACACCTGTGCTTACAGAGATTACGAGTAGTGGTGTTGCCACACTTGCTCTTTTTCACTATCCTTGCGCCTACACCGGGATCGCAAGGATGGTGTCATTGCGTCGTTAGTGTTGTGTGAACCGTTCATTTTACGACAACCGAATCAATCAGTGATCGATTACGAAAAGGACGAATCTTTTCAATCGGATTCATTTGAATTTGAATTATTGTTGTGTCTACATTTTCTGTTTGAGCTATAATAATAGTTAGCTGTCTTCTGCTTTTTACTGCATCATCAATATAATTGATACGTATTGGGTTGGACGAGTAATACATTAATTTCTGTAAATTAAATACCTGACTGAAAATAGATAGTTCATTCAATATTCAATTCAACACATAAGTAAATCCACCAAGGATATCGCAACTCAATAATATACAAATATTATAACAATACTCAAATTCCTTTTCTATAGTCTGTTTCTGTCATTCATTTCAATCTGTAACAATTCAAAAGAACCGTATTCCGCAAGACGAATTGACACAACTCTAGGCACGCCTTAAATTAACCATGGAAAGAAAAATAATACCTATGCTTGGTCACTGTATAAAAAGGAGTTTTTAATTGCAAGAAATCGGGCAACAGACCAAGTCTGTATCAAAAGCGTCTAGTCTCTGCTGAGACATAATTGATAAACAGAATGTTTAGGTTAGAGCCAGCAATTTGTATAGAGATATCAAATTTAATAGTTTAAATGTTTAAAAGCCGGAATGCAATTGATTTTAGAAGGTAAATTCATAGGGTGGTGGGGTATCAAAACTCCTCAACGAATAGTTTTCCACGAGGTAAAATTGATTTAATATTTTATAATAGCTCAAAAGAGGCATTTTGCATGTTTATCGCAAAAAATGTCGCATTTTATATTATTATCCTTTGTAGGTTGTAGATTAATAGATATATGTAAATTTCAGTTATTGGAAAATAATATCTTAAATGTACAGAAACAAAATGTTAAGCATCAGGAAGGGACAACACAATCATAAACACTTGGAGGACCAACCACAAGGCGGAAATATTAAGAGTTGCAAGCATGTCTGACAGAGAAAGGAACTTGAGGGAATTTATAGAATAGATCTGCTTCAAGGTAGATAAATTATTAGTATCGAGTATATAGGTATTAATAAATTTCAATTATGTTAATGTTATTTTAGAATATTCCTGTAGAACTAGAAGATTTAACTAGTGCTCTGGAAAAAGCAAGCTAGCGGCCTAGACATTAGTTTGATTATACAGTGTTGTCATTTTTCTCTCAAGCCTCTGTATGAAAGGATTCCAATTTGAGAAATGGGGATTAAACATGATTTTACATTTGTTGGTGATATTCTCTAAATTGCCACATATAGGCATAAAGATTTGATTGTTATTTTTTTGGTTTTTGATTTAGCATCTAACCTATTATTCTTTGGTAGAGTAATATACCAGGCTGAAGCTTGCTTAGATTTTCACCCATGCCAAATTGTAGAGGGTGCCACTACTCTAACTATCGCCCTATTTGGAGTCCGACTTAGTTCATACAACACTTTAAGGCCTCATCCAATAAAGACTTTGGAATACCAGAATCAACAATCTTTGTCCTAACTTTATCCAGTAAAGTTGTAACATACTGTAAAAGGTTTTTACCAGCTTCATATTTAGTTTTTAATGTTTTTATCATTAGGAGATGAGAATAATTATTTAATATAGTTGGAAAGTACTTTTTTCAGCGTAGTTAAACGTAAGTTCGAAGTTAAAGGTCGTTGGTGGGTTTTTTGCTTTTGTAACGTGGTGAGTCTTTGGTTCTTTGATATGTCGTTTTCTTTATATGTGCCTGACCATTTTCCCAACTGTTAAATTTGTCTGTTTTTCTTTTTGAATGCCGTTGAGCAGACTATTCCCTACAGAATCGAATTGGGTTGCATTTTTGTTGGGTCTTTGTCGTTTCCGGTTATTTTAGTTATTAATTAGTGACTCTTCTAGGCATAAGTTTCCTTTGTTTTACTATTTTAATCTGTGCAGCCTTTACTTTAATGGCTAACACGTGGTTCTCTGTTTGTGCAAGGGGTACTGTGCCCCCTCTGCTGTTAGAGTTTAATTGATGTATGTATTGACAAGCCCAGTGTATTTTTCTTATTTTTGTGATAGAGTGTTTCCCTTTTACATTTTAGTGTCCTGAGAAAGCCTAAATAATTGGGCGAAAGCTGGACTTAACAATAAAAAGAGCAATGAGCATTTACATCTTTTATTGCTCCCTCTATATTAGTCAATATTGGGCGATCCCACAGTTATTTTGTGCAACAAGTTACCAGTAGCCCCTTACTGTATTTACTCTTTGCTTCTAGGAGTAAGAATGGGATAATTCTATCGGAGGATTGGAATCACATATGGCACTGACGTCGTGACTCCCAGATACCTACAAGATGGCACACAACAATTGTGGCGCATACTTCAACGACTGAACAACACTAACCATAGACAACTTGAATTTCTAGCACAAAAGGTAACTAAAAAAATGCACAACATGTCTACCGCAGATTGTGACCGGTTTATCAGACTTTCTACGTGGAAAGAACCTTCCTTTTAATATTTTAGATGATTTTTTATTCACACAGAACATTCAATTCAATTCGATTTTATTAAATTAAGGGGAATAATTTAAAAAAGATCAAAGGACTTAGGCAGGCCGAAGATTCATTTTCTTTGCCGATTATGTTAAATGGTTTAAGAACATTTCTAGCACAAAAAATACTTGCTGAAGTTTGTGGTTTTCTAGCCATTGAGACATTGAGAGACGGACAAGGGAATTTCTGAGCTAACTCTAACCTACCAATTACCAAGTCTGACAAGGGTCACGGTTGCCATGTCTAGAGAATCATATATACAAAAATCATTGGAACTCCTTGGAGATAATGCAACGTATATTCCAGTCCATAGAGACCCTACGTCCTCAACAAAAAATAAATGTAATACATTAGTGAAAAAAATTAAAGAACAAGGGTATATTGAAGAAGCCATCTCAAAAAAACTTATCACATAAAACCGTGTATGCCCAAAGTATTATGGCTTACCGAAAGTCCATAAAGAGGACTGCCCACTGTGTCCTATAGTGTCTTGTGTCGGAGAAACTACACAGCCATTGACATGTTTCGTTGGTCAGATTTTGAGCGCCTGAATTCAATAAATTTAGAATTAGAAACACGTTCGAATTTGACGAACTTGTTAACGGTGTTCAAATACCTCAGGGCTTTGTGCTTGCTTCTTTTGATGTGGTGTCTCTTTTTACGAATATCACCCTAGAATTAGTATTGGCAATTTTCGACGAGCATTTCAATTTGATTGAACCCAATTGTAATATTCAAAAGTCAAAAGTGCCGTAGTAACCGTGTTTCAAAAACTGTGGCTTAAAACTTTAAAACTTTTGAAATTTAATATGTTATAGTATTGCCATAGTGTTTTGTGAGAGGTCTCATCTTTCTATTTTAAATAACGACTAACATTCTTGCATGTAATCAATTCTTCTACCAACGAAAAATGCGAGAGTCTATAGAGATCTGTAAACAACTTAACAATCTTAACTCTCTACCTGAGTCGCGGTTTGAGCAGATTGCTATTCAAGAAAAGCCCTGTAGTGTTGGTTTAGGTGAAAAAATTTTGTGGGTCTGTGATCTAGTCGAATACTAAAATTATTGTCTGTGCGTTTTTCACCGTGGTTAAAGGTAAGTTCGAAGATAATGGTCGGTGGTGGGTTTTTTGCTTTTTATTCTTTGGTTTTGTAAGGTGGTGATTCTTTGATTTATCAAGTTTTCTTTATATGTGCCTGAAAATTTTTCCAACTGTCAAATTTGTCGTTTTTTTTTTAAATGTCGTTGAGCAGATTATCACCAGACCACCAGACAGAATAGAATTGCGTTGCATTTTTGTTGGGTCTTTGTCGTTTACGGTTATTTGACTTATTGATTAGTGACTCGTTGTCTAGGCATAAGTTTCCTTTGTTTTACTATTTTAATCTGTGCAGCCTTTACTTTAATGGCTAACACGTGGTTCTCTGTTTGTGCAAGGGGTACTGTGCCCCCTCTGCTGTTAGAGTTTAATTACATTCTAGTGTCCCGAGGAAGCCTAAATACTTGGACGAAAGCTTGACTTAACAATAAAAAGCCACTATTCAATGAGCATTTACATCTTTTATTGATCCCTCTATATTAGTCAATATTGGGCGATCCCGTAGTTATTTTGTGCAACAAGTTACCAGTAGCCCCTAACTGTATTTACACTTTGCTTCTAGGAGTAAGAATGGGATAATTCTATCGTAGGATTGGAATCACATATGGCACTGACGTCGTGCCTCCCAGATATCTACAAGATGGCACACAACAACTGTGGCGCATACCTTCACAACTGAACACAAAAGGTAACTAAAAAAATGCACAACATGACACTTGAACGTACTTTGAGGCGACATACAGACTTTCTACGTGGAAAAAACCTTCCTTTTAATATTTTAGATGATTTTTTATTCACACCGAACATTCAATACAATTCGATTTTTAATAAAATTAAGGGGAATAATTTTAAAAAGATCAAAGGACTTAGGCAGGCCGAAGATTCATTTTCTTTGCTGATTATGTTAAATGGTTTAAGAACATTTCTAGCACAAAAAATACCTGCTGAAGTTTGTGGTTTTCTAGCCATAGGTCCTAAATTTAGCCTCCCTATTCCACCAAGGGACATTAATATTTTCAAATTACTTACAGATCTCTCATTCAAAATGTTTGCAAACAGCATAGAGACCTGGTTCTCTCGAGGGCCACAAACCTCATTGGTAATTATATTAATAGTAACACGTGCACTGACATATGACATTGAGAGACGGACAAGGGAATTTCTGAAAGCTAACTCTAACCTACTAGAGAATCATATATACAAAAATCATTGTAACTCCTAGGAGATAATGCCATTTATATTCCAGTCCATAGAGACGTCGTCAACATCAGTGAAAAAAATTAAAGAACAAGCCCTAAGTATTATGGCTTACCGAAAGTCCATTAAGAGGACTGCCCACTGTGTCCCATAGTGTCCTGTGTCGGAGAAACTATACAGCCATTGGCATGTTTCGTTGGTCAGATTTTGAGCGCCTCTTTCGCTGAATTCAATAAATTTAGAATTAGAAACACATTCGAATTTGACGAACTTGTTAACGGTGTTCAAATACCTCAGGGCTTTGTGCTTGCTTCTTTTGATGTGGTGTCTCTTTTTACGAATATCACCCTAGAGTTAGTATTGGCAATTTTAGACGAGCATTTCAATTTGATTGAACCCAATTGTAATATTCCGATAAAACAGTTTATTGATATGATTCGCTTCCTATATAGTAACACTTTTTTCACCTTTAACAACGATTACTATCAACAAATTAAGGGTCTGCCGATGGGTGGTGCCGCCTCCCTATTGATCGCGGAAATTGTGATGAATAAATTATTATATTTCGTTGTAGATAAAGTTGACTATAAATTTCCACTTTTATGCCAATATGTGGATGATTTGTTTGATGTACTTCCCGAAAATTCATTCAATGCAACACTTAACATTTTTAATTAATCCAATCCGTGTCTGGTGTTTACTGTGGAGACGGAATCTGCTCGTTCGGTGCCTTTCTTAGACTCAAAAGCTATTCGGACGATGGACAATGTCATTATTTTAGATTGGCATCCCCTTCTCTTCCCACTACCCCATGAACCAAAAAATCAATGCTCTTTTGGGTTTACAAGATCTGTCACCGTTCTTTCTAACTTTTTAACTTACTGTTATTGAGAACTCTTCTTGTGGACAATAAATATTCCATCAGGTTAATTAATAAACTTTTATTCTGTGAGGCCTACACTACAGGACCCTCCCCCCACGTCATGTGCAGGAGGATTGGCTGACCAATTTGGAAGTTAAATTTGGTAAACTCATGTATATTAACAAATTAAGGCCATCAATTGTGTGGCTCTTTCAACCTTCAAATATGAAGATGGCAAAATATAATGGTAGGTCGCTCAGATTATTCTATTCTCAACTAAAAGACACCACGGCAATAAATAGAAAGTAATATGTCGTCTATGGTTTTCAATGCGAATGTGAGAAACTTTACATAAGGCAAACATCCCAAATTAAAAAAAAAGAATTACAGTACATAAAAGTGACTGTAAACATAAGCCCAAGATTACTAGCTTCAGTTCCTATGTGAATAACCATGACCACCAAGTAACATAGAACAATCCTTATATTCTAGATGCTGAAAAGAATGGCTATAAACGTAGGTTCCTAGAAATGTGCTATATTCATCAGTGTGCCAACTGTATTAACCATAAAAGAGATGTGAATCCTTTGAGCAGTATTTACACTTATTTATTACATGAAACATTTACAAAAAAACTAATTCTACTAGTTTTACACAATGTAATTGTGCTAATGGAGTTACAAGCTACTTGATTGTCAGGTATGGTCTAGTTGGATAAATTTTTATGAGACATGGTTCCCGCTAATGATAATGGAGAGCTAGCTGTAGTTACGTTAGATTTTTTGGTGAGCTAATACTTTGCCTTTGGACAGGTGGCTGGGAAACATGTTTGTATATGTTGATATATATGCTGCGCTCAGTGTTATTTTCAATAATAGCCACCCTTTAATTTCCATTCGATATTTACAGGATCGGTAATTCGCCTCACATGCCTTTCAATTGTTTCTACTTTCTACTATTCATCTGCATTCAGTTCTAATTCTTCCATTGAAAGGCGTAAAGGTTATATAAAATCATAATTCTTTGCAAATTTAAAGGTATTATTCACTTTCGATTTAAGTAAATCAAATTTTGTTTTGGGGTTTAATATAAAAATAATTTCGATTGGGCTTAGCCAAGAGTGTTTCTGTTTAAAAGGACGGGAATTTTTGTAGTCAAAATTATTAAGTTCTTTTTCTGCGGTTTGCCCATGTATTTTTTGCAGAATTAAATGAACGGCCATTGTCCTTGTCACAATTTCTGAGATACCCATCACCGAGAAGGTTTGGGAGATAACAGTTTACTTTTGCATTACATGTATGTTGTGGCGGTTTCATATTTCAATAGTAAAATTTAGTATTTTTAAAGTAAAAGTACTGGCACATTTGAGAAGTAATGGGTTTATTTTGTTTGGATCTAGTAATAATTTTCTTATCATAATATTAGTTTTATAAGTAGCTTATAGAATTAATTGTGTTGTCCATTTCTTCATCTGATGCCTGTGTTCCATGGATTTCTTAGTCGACTTAGCATTGTGCGTACGACAAAAGTACATATGATCGCGAAGTCAGGAAGAATTTAACGCAAGCCATTTTGCTTTGGACCATGTCTCTAATGATAGTGCTAGGTAGTGCTAGGTTTCTGCTCTGTGATATTCCATTTTGTTTCTGATCTGTTGCGAATGCGAATGAATGAATGAGTAATTTCAGAGAAGACAAAAAGCTTTGTTCTATTCGGGTAGCGTGAATAAGTGGCTTTTTGTAAAATTCAAGCTTTGCTGTGTTAATTTTGGGTATTGTATGTCCTACCGTTTTCTTGCCGCTCTAACCGTTTAAGTTTTGAGGGTGATTTACAACCACCTTCCCCCAACCCTTTACAGTTATAAATATGTAAGTTTAGTAATTCAGAATCAGACGCATCTGCCTCAGACTCTTATTAAATTCTAATTCACAAAAACAAAATAAATTTCTTAATTTCAATAAAACTGTAAGTTGAATATGTTATTATTGATGAGGATTAGTGTATTGATGTTTTTTTAAATTAATATGTTGTTACTTTTAAGATAAAAATTTTCGTAAGGAGGTCAAAAGTGCCGTAGCAACCGTGTTTCAAAAACTGTGGCTTAAAAACTTTTGAAATTTAATATGTTAGATATTGCCATAGTGTTTTCTGAGAGGTCTCATCTTTCTATTTTAAATAATGACTAACATTCTTGCATGTAATCAATTCTTCTACCAACGAAAAATGCGAGTGTCTATAGAGATCTGTAAACAACCTAACAATCTTAAGTCTACCTGAGTCGCGATTTGAGCAGATTGCTATTCAAGAAAAGCCCGGTTGTGTTGGTTTAGGTGAAAAAATTTTGTGGGTCTTTGATCTAGTCCAGGGGTCTCCAAACTTTTCAGCCTTAGGGCCATATTGATCACGCCAAGAAATTCTAAGGGCCAAAACAATATTATCATTAATTGTCGCCGGTGATAAAAAGTTGAATCAGTCATGTGAAATATTTAGCCAAAGCAGTGAGACCGAGTTTCCTATCAATTTTGCAATCGAAACTTTCGACTGCTTTAAAAATAAATTTTGATACTCGTTTCTCGGACTTTGATGCCATTGCGAATGAAATTAAGATTTTTCAGAATCCTTTCGAAACTGACATTGAAACCCTAGCCCCGGAACTTCAAATGGAAATGATTGACTTAAAGTGCAGTGATATCATTAAGAACAAATATCAAAACTTATCCTTGTTGGAATTTTATAAGTGTCTTCCACTGACACAATTTGATAATTTGCATAAATTTGCTCGTGGAATGTTTTCTGTTTTTGGTACTACTTATCTGTGTGAGAAGACCTTTTCCAAAATGAAGTACACAAAAAATGTCTACAGATCTAAATTGACTGATGGGCATCTTAAATCTCTTTTAATAATTGGTACAAGTAAAATTAGCCCACAACTACAAACTATTGTCAGTGGAAAATCGCAATTACATAAATCTCATTAGAATTTCATATGTCATTATGCTTGTTATAAGTTATTTTTTTATTTAAAATGTATAAAATGTTGGTTGAATTCATTTCAATAATTTGTTGGTTAGTATATAATAACCTACAACAATGTTATGAGTAGTTGCCCATGATCATATCAATGTAGATGTCATATTAATTAATATTCAACGTAAAAATAGATTACTTCAGTAAACTAAATTTATTTGCTATAAACAACATCTAATCTCTAGTAGATTTTTCTTTCAAGTATACAAGCTCTCCGCGGGCCGGACAAAATCTGTTCGCGGGCCGGATGTGGCCCGTGGGCCGTAGTTTGGAGACCCCTGATCTAGTCGAATACTAAAATTATTTCTGTGCTTTTTTCACCGTGGTTAAACGTAAGTTCGAAGTTAATGGTCGTTGGTGGGTTTTTTGTTTTTTATTCTTTGGTTTTGTAATGTGGTGATTCTTTGATTTGTCAAGTTTTCTTTATATGTGCCTGAGCATTTTTCCAACTGTCAAATTTCTCTGTTTTTTTTTAAATGTCGTTGAGCAGATTATCTCCGACAGAATCGAATTGGGTTGCATTTTTGTTGGGTCTTTGTCGTTTACGGTTATTTGACTTATTAATTAGTGACTTGTTGTCTAGGTTAAGTTTCCTTTGTTTTACTATTTTAATTTGTGCAGCCTTTACTTTAATGGCTAACACGGTTCTCTGTTTGTGCAAGGAGTACTGTGCCCCCTCTGCTGTTAGAGTTTAATTGATGTATGTATTGATAAGCCCAGTGTGTTCTTTTTGTTTTTATTATAGAGTGTTTCCCTTTTACATTTTAGTGTCCTAAGGAAGCCTAAGTACTTGGGCGAAAGCTTGACTTAACAATAAAAAGCCACTATTCAATGAGCATTTGCATCTTGTATTGCTCCCTCTATATTAGTTAATATTGGGCGATCCCGTAGTTATTTTGTGCAACAAGTTACCAGTAGCCCCTAACTGTATTTACACTTTGCTTCTAGGAGTAAGAATGGGATAATTCTATCGTAGGATTGGAATCACATATGGCACTGACGTCGTGCCTCCCAGATATCTACAAAAAGGCACACAACAACTGTGGCGCATACCTTCACAACTGAACACAAAAGGTAACTAAAAAAATGCACAACATGACACTTGAACGTACTTTGAGGCGACATACAGACTTTCTACGTGGAAAAAACCTTCCTTTTAATATTTTAGATGATTTTTTATTCACACCGAACATTCAATACAATTCGATTTTTAATAAAATTAAGGGGAATAATTTTAAAAAGATCAAAGGACTTAGGCAGGCCGAAGATTCATTTTCTTTGCTGATTATGTTAAATGGTTTAAGAACATTTCTAGCACAAAAAATACCCGCTGAAGTTTGTGGTTTTCTAGCCATAGGTCCTAAATTTAGCCTCCCTATTCCACCAAGGGACATTAATATTTTCAAATTACTTACAGATCTCTCATTCAAAATGTTTGCAAACAGCATAGAGACCTGGTTCGCTCGAGGGCCACAAACCTCATTGGTAATTATATTAATAGTAACACGTGCACTGACATATGACATTGAGAGACGGACAAGGGAATTTCTGAAAGCTAACTCTAACCTACTAGAGAATCATATATACAAAAATCATTGTAACTCCTAGGAGATAATGCCATTTATATTCCAGTCCATAGAGACGTCGTCAACATCAGTGAAAAAAATTAAAGAACAAGCCCTAAGTATTATGGCTTACCGAAAGTCCATTAAGAGGACTGCCCACTGTGTCCCATAGTGTCCTGTGTCGGAGAAACTATACAGCCATTGGCATGTTTCGTTGGTCAGATTTTGAGCGCGTCTTTCGCTGAATTCAATAAATTTAGAATTAGAAACACATTCGAATTTGACGAACTTGTTAACGGTGTTCAAATACCTCAGGGCTTTGTGCTTGCTTCTTTTGATGTGGTGTCTCTTTTTACGAATATCACCCTAGAGTTAGTATTGGCAATTTTAGACGAGCATTTCAATTTGATTGAACGCAATTGTAATATTCCGATAAAACAGTTTATTGATATGATTCGCTTCCTATATAGTAACACTTTTTTCACCTTTAACAACGATTACTATCAACAAATTAAGGGTCTGCCGATGGGTGGTGCCGCCTCCCTATTGATCGCGGAAATTGTGATGAATAAATTATTATATTTCGTTGTAGATAAAGTTGACTATAAATTTCCACTTTTATGCCAATATGTGGATGATTTGTTTGATGTACTTCCCGAAAATTCATTCAATGCAACACTTAACATTTTTAATTAATCCAATCCGTGTCTGGTGTTTACTGTGGAGACGGAATCTGCTCGTTCGGTGCCTTTCTTAGACTCAAAAGCTATTCGGACGATGGACAATGTCATTATTTTAGATTGGCATCCCCTTCTCTTCCCACTACCCCATGAACCAAAAAATCAATGTTCTCTTGGGTTTACAAGATCTGTCACCGTTCTTTCTAACTTTTTAACTTACTGTTATTGAGAACTCTTCTTGTGGACAATAAATATTCCATCAGGTTAATTAATAAACTTTTATTCTGTGAGGCCTACACTACAGGACCCTCCCCCCACGTCATGTGCAGGAGGATTGGCTGACCAATTTGGAAGTTAAATTTGGTAAACTCATGTATATTAACCAATTAAGGCCATCAATTGTGCGGCTCTTTCAACCTTCAAATATGAAGATGGCAAAATATAATGGTAGGTCGCTCAGATTATTCTATTCTCAACTAAAAGACACCACGGCAATAAATAGAAAGTCCTATGTCGTCTATGGTTTTCAATGCGAATGTGAGAAACTTTGCATAAGGCAAACATCTCAAATTAAAAAAAAAAGAATTACAGTACATAAAAGTGACTGTAAACATTAGCCCAAGATTACTAGCTTCAGTTCCTATGTGAATAACCATGACCACCAAGTAACATAGAACAATCCTTATATTCTAGATGCTGAAAAGAATGGCTATAAACGTAGGTTCCTAGAAATGTGCTATATTCATCAGTGTGCCAACTGTATTAATCATAAAAGAGATGTGAATCCTTTGAGCAGTATTTACACTTATTTATTACATGAAACATTTACAAAAAAACTAATTCTACTAGTTTTACACAATGTAAGTGTGCTATTGGAGTTACAAGCTACTTGATTGTCAGGTATGGCCTAGTTGGATAAATTTTGGGAGACATGGTTCCCGTTAATGATAATGGAGAGGTAGCTGTAGTTACGTTAGATTTTTTGGTGAGTCAATACTTTGCCTATGGACAGGTGGCTGGGAAACATGATTGTATATGTTGATATGTATGCTGCGCTCAGTGTTATTTTCAATAATAGCCACCCTTTAATTTCCATTCGATATTTACAGGATCGGTAATTCGCCTCATATGCCTTTCAATTGTTTCTACTTTGTACTATTCATCTGCATTCAGTTCCAATTCATAAAGGCATAAAGGTCATATAAAATCATAATTCTGCGCAAATTTAAAGCTATTATTCACTTTCGGTTTAAGTAAACCAAATTTTGTTTTGGGGTTTAATATAAAAATAATTTCGATTGGGTTTAGCCCAGAGTGTTTCTGTTTAAAGGACGGAAATTTTTGTAGTCAAAATTCTTAAGTTCTTTTTCTGTGGTCATTGTCACAATTTCTGAGATACCCATCACCGTGAAGGTTTGGGAGATAACAGTTTACTTTAGCATTACATGTATGTACTGGCACATTTGAGAAGTAATGTTTGCATCTAGTAATAATTTTCTTATCATAATATTAGTTTTATAAGTAGCTATAAAGAGTTGTCCATTTCTTCATCTGAGGCCTGTGTGGCTTTATCTGACGCGGCTTTTATGGTATTGTCTTTCGATGGGGTTCATCCGGCTCTGTTCCATGGATTTCTTAGTCGACTTGGCATTGTGCGTACGACAAAAGCACATATGATCGCGAAGTCAGGAAGAATTTAACGCAAGCCATTTTCAATTTTGTGTCTGGTCTGTTGCGAATGCGAATGAATGAATGAGTAATTTCAGAGGAGACTAAAAGCTTTGTTCTATTCGGGTAGCGTGAATAAGTGGCTATTTGTAAAATTCAAGCTTTGCGGTGTTAATTTTGGGTGTTGTATGTCTTTTCGTTTTCTTGCCGCTCTAACCGTTTAAGTTTTGAGGGTGATTTACAACCACCTTCCCCCAACCCTTTACAGTTATAAATATGTAAGTTTAGTAATTCAGAATCAGACGCATCTGCCTCAGACTCTTATTAAATTATGATTCACAAAAACAAAATAAATTTCGTAAGTTGAATATGTTATTATTGATGAGGTTTAGTGTATTGATGTTTTTTTTAATTAATATTTTGTTACTTTTTAGATAAAAACTTTCGTAAGGAAGTCAAAAGTGCCGTAGTAACCGTGTTTCAAAAACTGTGGCTTAAAACTTTAAAACTTTTGAAATTTAATATGTTATAGTATTGCCATAGTGTTTTGTGAGAGGTCTCATCTTTCTATTTTAAATAACGACTAACATTCTTGCATGTAATCAATTCTTCTACCAACGAAAAATGCGAGAGTCTATAGAGATCTGTAAACAACCTAACAATCTTAACTCTCTACCTGAGTCGCGGTTTGAGCAGATTGCTATTCAAGAAAAGCCCTGTAGTGTTGGTTTAGGTGAAAAAATTTTGTGGGTCTGTGATCTAGTCGAATACTAAAATTATTGTCTGTGCGTTTTTCACCGTGGTTAAAGGTAAGTTCGAAGATAATGGTCGGTGGTGGGTTTTTTGCTTTTTATTCTTTGGTTTTGTAAGGTGGTGATTCTTTGATTTATCAAGTTTTCTTTATATGTGCCTGAAAATTTTTCCAACTGTCAAATTTGTCGTTTTTTTTTTAAATGTCGTTGAGCAGATTATCACCAGACCACCAGACAGAATAGAATTGCGTTGCATTTTTGTTGGGTCTTTGTCGTTTACGGTTATTTGACTTATTGATTAGTGACTCGTTGTCTAGGCATAAGTTTCCTTTGTTTTACTATTTTAATCTGTGCAGCCTTTACTTTAATGGCTAACACGTGGTTCTCTGTTTGTGCAAGGGGTACTGTGCCCCCTCTGCTGTTAGAGTTTAATTACATTCTAGTGTCCCGAGGAAGCCTAAATACTTGGACGAAAGCTTGACTTAACAATAAAAAGCCACTATTCAATGAGCATTTACATCTTTTATTGATCCCTCTATATTAGTCAATATTGGGCGATCCCGTAGTTATTTTGTGCAACAAGTTACCAGTAGCCCCTTACTGTATTTACACTTTGCTTCTAGGAGTAAGAATGGGATAATTCTATCGGAGGAATGGAATCACATATGGCACTGACGTCGTGACTCCCAGATACCTACAAGATGGCACACAACACTTGTGGCGCATACTTCAACGACTGAACAACACTAACCATAGACAACTTGAATTTCTAGCACAAAAGGTAACTAAAAAAATGCACAACATGTCTACCGCAGATTGTGACCGGTTTATCAGACTTTCTACGTGGAAAGAGCCTTCCTTTTAATATTTTAGATGATTTTTTATTTACACAGAACATTCAATTCAATTCGATTTTTAATAAAATTAAGGGGAATAATTTAAAAAAAGTTCAAAGGACTTAGGCAGGCCGAAGATTCATTTTCTTTGCTGATTATGTTAAATGGTTTAAGAACATTTCTAGCACAAAAAATACCTGCTGAAGTTTGTGGTTTTCTAGCCATAGGTCCTAAATTTAGCCTCCCTATTCCACCAAGGGACATTAATATTTTCAAATTACTTACAGATCTCTCATTCAAAATGTTTGCAAACAGCATAGAGACCTGGTTCGCTCGAGGGCCACAAACCTCATTGGTAATTATATTAATAGTAACACGTGCACTGACATATGACATTGAGAGACGGACAAGGGAATTTCTGAAAGCTAACTCTAACCTACTAATTACCAAGTCTGACAAGGGCAGTGTCATGGTTGCCATGTCTAGAGAATCATATATACAAAAATCATTGGAACTCCTAGGAGATAATGCCATGTATATTCCAGTCCATAGAGACCCTACGTCGTCAACATCAGTGAAAAAACTTAAAGAACAAGCCCTAAGTATTATGGCTTACCGAAAGTCCACTAAGAGGACTGCCCACTGTGTCCCCTAGTGTCCTGTGTCGGAGAAACTACATAGCCATTAGCATGTTTCGTTGGTCAGATTTTGAGCGCCTCTTTCGCTGAATTCAATAAATTTAGAATTAGAAACACATTCGAATTTGACGAACTTGTTAACGGTGTTCAAATACCTCAGGGCTTTGTGCTTGCTTCTTTTGATGTGGTGTCTCTTTTTACGAATATCACCCTAGAGTTGGTATTGGCAATTTTAGACGATCATTTCAATTTGATTGAACCCAATTGTAATATTCCGAAAAAACAGTTTATTGATATGATTCTCTTCCTATATAGTAACACTTTTTTCACCTTTAACAACGATTACTATCAACAAATTAAGGTTCTTCGGATGGGTGGTGCCGCCTCCCTAGTGATCGCGGAAATTGTGATGAATAAATTATTATATTTCGTTGTAAATATAGTTGACTATAAATTCCCACTTTTATGCCAATATGTGGATGATTTGTTTGATGTACTTCCCGAAAATTCATTCAATGCAACACTTAACATATTTAATTAATCCAATCCGTGTCTAGTGTTTACTGTGGAGACGGAATCTGCTCGTTTGGTGCATTTCTTAGACTCAAAAGCTATTCGGACGATGGACAATGTCGTTATTTTAGATTGGTAGCGTAAAGCGTTCAGGTCTGGTAGATATATCCCCTTCTCTTCCCACCACCCCATGAACCAAAAAATTAATGCTCTATTGGGTTTACAAGATCTGTCACCGTTCTTTCTAACTTTTTAACTTACTGTTATTGAGAACTCTTCTTGTGGACAATAAATGTTCCATCAGGTTAATTAATAAACTTTTATTCTGTGAGGCCTACACTACAGGACCCTCCCCCCACGTCATGTGCATGAGGATTGGCTGACCAATTTAGAAGTTAAATTTGGTAAACTCATGTATATTAACAAATTAAGGCCATCACTTGTGCGGTTCTTTCAACCTTCAAATATGTAGATGGCAAAATATAATGGTAGGTCGCTCAGATTATTCTATTCTCAACTAAAAGACACCACGCCAATAAATAGAAAGTAATATGTCGTCTAAGGTTTTCAATGTGAATGTGAAAAACTTTACATCTCAAATTAAAAAAAAAAAGAATTACACAGTACATAAAAGTGACTGTAAACATAAGCCCAAGATTACTAGCTTCAGTTCCTATGTGAATAACCATGACCACCAAGTAACATACAACAATCCTTATATTCTAGATACTGAAAAAAATTGCTATAAACGCAGGTTCCTAGAAATGTGCTATATTCATCAGTGTGCCAACTGTATTAACCATAAAAGAGATGTGGATGCTTTGAGCAGTATTTACACTTATTTATTACATCAAATATTTATAAAAAAACTAATTCTACTAGTTTTACACAATGTAAGTGTGCTATTGGAGTTACAAGCTACTTGATTGTCAGGTATGGCCTAGTTGGATAAATTTTGGGAGACATGGTTCCCGTTAATGATAATGGAGAGGTAGCTGTAGTTACGTTAGATTTTTTGGTGAGTCAATACTTTGCCTATGGACAGGTGGCTGGGAAACATGATTGTATATGTTGATATGTATGCTGCGCTCAGTGTTATTTTCAATAATAGCCACCCTTTAATTTCCATTCGATATTTACAGGATCGGTAATTCGCCTCACATGCCTTTCAATTGTTTCTACTTTCTACTATTCATCTGCATTCAGTTCTAATTCTTCCATTGAAAGGCATAAAGGTTATATAAAATCATAATTCTTTGCAAATTTAAAGGTATTATTCACTTTCGATTTAAGTAAATCAAATTTTGTTCTGGGGTTTAATATAAAAATAATTTCGATTGGGCTTAGCCAAGAGTGTTTCTGTTTAAAAGGACGGGAATTTTTGTAGTCAAAATTATTAAGTTCTTTTTCTGCGGTTTGCCCATGTATTTTTTGCAGAATTAAATGAACGGCCATTGTCCTTGTCACAATTTCTGAGATACCCATCACCGAGAAGGTTTGGGAGATAACAGTTTACTTTTGCATTACATGTATGTACTGGCACATTTGAGAAGTAATGTTTGCATCTAGTAATAATTTTCTTATCATAATATTAGTTTTATAAGTAGCTATAAAGAGTTGTCCATTTCTTCATCTGAGGCCTGTGTGGCTTTATCTGACGCGGCTTTTATGGTATTGTCTTTCGATGGGGTTCATCCGGCTCTGTTCCATGGATTTCTTAGTCGACTTGGCATTGTGCGTACGACAAAAGCACATATGATCGCGAAGTCAGGAAGAATTTAACGCAACATGTATGTTGTGGCGGTTTCATATTTCATATTTCAATAGTAAAATTTAGTATTTTTAAAGTAAAAGTACTGGCACATTTGAGAAGTATTGGGTTTATTTTGTTTGGATCTAGTAATAATTTTCTTATCATAATATTAGTTTTATAAGTAGCTTATAGAATTAATTGTGTTGTCCATTTCTTCATCTGATGCCTGTGTTCCATGGATTTCTTAGTCGACTTAGCATTGTGCGTACGACAAAAGTACATATGATCGCGAAGTCAGGAAGAATTTAACGCAAGCCATTTTGCTTTGGACCATGTCTCTAATGATAGTGCTAGGTAGTGCTAGGTTTCTGCTCTGTGATATTCCATTTTGTTTCTGATCTGTTGCGAATGCGAATGAATGAATGAGTAATTTCAGAGAAGACAAAAAGCTTTGTTCTATTCGGGTAGCGTGAATAAGTGGCTTTTTGTAAAATTCAAGCTTTGCTGTGTTAATTTTGGGTATTGTATGTCCTACCGTTTTCTTGCCGCTCTAACCGTTTAAGTTTTGAGGGTGATTTACAACCACCTTCCCCCAACCCTTTACAGTTATAAATATGTAAGTTTAGTAATTCAGAATCAGACGCATCTGCCTCAGACTCTTATTAAATTCTAATTCACAAAAACAAAATAAATTTCTTAATTTCAATAAAACTGTAAGTTGAATATGTTATTATTGATGAGGATTAGTGTATTGATGTTTTTTTAAATTAATATGTTGTTACTTTTAAGATAAAAATTTTCGTAAGGAGGTCAAAAGTGCCGTAGCAACCGTGTTTCAAAAACTGTGGCTTAAAAACTTTTGAAATTTAATATGTTAGATATTGCCATAGTGTTTTCTGAGAGGTCTCATCTTTCTATTTTAAATAATGACTAACATTCTTGCATGTAATCAATTCTTCTACCAACGAAAAATGCGAGTGTCTATAGAGATCTGTAAACAACCTAACAATCTTAAGTCTACCTGAGTCGCGATTTGAGCAGATTGCTATTCAAGAAAAGCCCGGTTGTGTTGGTTTAGGTGAAAAAATTTTGTGGGTCTTTGATCTAGTCCAGGGGTCTCCAAACTTTTCAGCCTTAGGGCCATATTGATCACGCCAAGAAATTCTAAGGGCCAAAACAATATTATCATTAATTGTCGCCGGTGATAAAAAGTTGAATCAGTCATGTGAAATATTTAGCCAAAGCAGTGAGACCGAGTTTCCTATCAATTTTGCAATCGAAACTTTCGACTGCTTTAAAAATAAATTTTGATACTCGTTTCTCGGACTTTGATGCCATTGCGAATGAAATTAAGATTTTTCAGAATCCTTTCGAAACTGACATTGAAACCCTAGCCCCGGAACTTCAAATGGAAATGATTGACTTAAAGTGCAGTGATATCATTAAGAACAAATATCAAAACTTATCCTTGTTGGAATTTTATAAGTGTCTTCCACTGACACAATTTGATAATTTGCATAAATTTGCTCGTGGAATGTTTTCTGTTTTTGGTACTACTTATCTGTGTGAGAAGACCTTTTCCAAAATGAAGTACACAAAAAATGTCTACAGATCTAAATTGACTGATGGGCATCTTAAATCTCTTTTAATAATTGGTACAAGTAAAATTAGCCCACAACTACAAACTATTGTCAGTGGAAAATCGCAATTACATAAATCTCATTAGAATTTCATATGTCATTATGCTTGTTATAAGTTATTTTTTTATTTAAAATGTATAAAATGTTGGTTGAATTCATTTCAATAATTTGTTGGTTAGTATATAATAACCTACAACAATGTTATGAGTAGTTGCCCATGATCATATCAATGTAGATGTCATATTAATTAATATTCAACGTAAAAATAGATTACTTCAGTAAACTAAATTTATTTGCTATAAACAACATCTAATCTCTAGTAGATTTTTCTTTCAAGTATACAAGCTCTCCGCGGGCCGGACAAAATCTGTTCGCGGGCCGGATGTGGCCCGTGGGCCGTAGTTTGGAGACCTCTGATCTAGTCGAATACTAAAATTATTTCTGTGCTTTTTTCACCGTGGTTAAACGTAAGTTCGAAGTTAATGGTCGTTGGTGGGTTTTTTGTTTTTTATTCTTTGGTTTTGTAATGTGGTGATTCTTTGATTTGTCAAGTTTTCTTTATATGTGCCTGAGCATTTTTCCAACTGTCAAATTTCTCTGTTTTTTTTTAAATGTCGTTGAGCAGATTATCTCCGACAGAATCGAATTGGGTTGCATTTTTGTTGGGTCTTTGTCGTTTACGGTTATTTGACTTATTAATTAGTGACTTGTTGTCTAGGTTAAGTTTCCTTTGTTTTACTATTTTAATTTGTGCAGCCTTTACTTTAATGGCTAACACGGTTCTCTGTTTGTGCAAGGAGTACTGTGCCCCCTCTGCTGTTAGAGTTTAATTGATGTATGTATTGATAAGCCCAGTGTGTTCTTTTTGTTTTTATTATAGAGTGTTTCCCTTTTACATTTTAGTGTCCTAAGGAAGCCTAAGTACTTGGGCGAAAGCTTGACTTAACAATAAAAAGCCACTATTCAATGAGCATTTGCATCTTGTATTGCTCCCTCTATATTAGTTAATATTGGGCGATCCCGTAGTTATTTTGTGCAACAAGTTACCAGTAGCCCCTAACTGTATTTACACTTTGCTTCTAGGAGTAAGAATGGGATAATTCTATCGTAGGATTGGAATCACATATGGCACTGACGTCGTGCCTCCCAGATATCTACAAAAAGGCACACAACAACTGTGGCGCATACCTTCACAACTGAACACAAAAGGTAACTAAAAAAATGCACAACATGACACTTGAACGTACTTTGAGGCGACATACAGACTTTCTACGTGGAAAAAACCTTCCTTTTAATATTTTAGATGATTTTTTATTCACACCGAACATTCAATACAATTCGATTTTTAATAAAATTAAGGGGAATAATTTTAAAAAGATCAAAGGACTTAGGCAGGCCGAAGATTCATTTTCTTTGCTGATTATGTTAAATGGTTTAAGAACATTTCTAGCACAAAAAATACCCGCTGAAGTTTGTGGTTTTCTAGCCATAGGTCCTAAATTTAGCCTCCCTATTCCACCAAGGGACATTAATATTTTCAAATTACTTACAGATCTCTCATTCAAAATGTTTGCAAACAGCATAGAGACCTGGTTCGCTCGAGGGCCACAAACCTCATTGGTAATTATATTAATAGTAACACGTGCACTGACATATGACATTGAGAGACGGACAAGGGAATTTCTGAAAGCTAACTCTAACCTACTAGAGAATCATATATACAAAAATCATTGTAACTCCTAGGAGATAATGCCATTTATATTCCAGTCCATAGAGACGTCGTCAACATCAGTGAAAAAAATTAAAGAACAAGCCCTAAGTATTATGGCTTACCGAAAGTCCATTAAGAGGACTGCCCACTGTGTCCCATAGTGTCCTGTGTCGGAGAAACTATACAGCCATTGGCATGTTTCGTTGGTCAGATTTTGAGCGCGTCTTTCGCTGAATTCAATAAATTTAGAATTAGAAACACATTCGAATTTGACGAACTTGTTAACGGTGTTCAAATACCTCAGGGCTTTGTGCTTGCTTCTTTTGATGTGGTGTCTCTTTTTACGAATATCACCCTAGAGTTAGTATTGGCAATTTTAGACGAGCATTTCAATTTGATTGAACGCAATTGTAATATTCCGATAAAACAGTTTATTGATATGATTCGCTTCCTATATAGTAACACTTTTTTCACCTTTAACAACGATTACTATCAACAAATTAAGGGTCTGCCGATGGGTGGTGCCGCCTCCCTATTGATCGCGGAAATTGTGATGAATAAATTATTATATTTCGTTGTAGATAAAGTTGACTATAAATTTCCACTTTTATGCCAATATGTGGATGATTTGTTTGATGTACTTCCCGAAAATTCATTCAATGCAACACTTAACATTTTTAATTAATCCAATCCGTGTCTGGTGTTTACTGTGGAGACGGAATCTGCTCGTTCGGTGCCTTTCTTAGACTCAAAAGCTATTCGGACGATGGACAATGTCATTATTTTAGATTGGCATCCCCTTCTCTTCCCACTACCCCATGAACCAAAAAATCAATGTTCTCTTGGGTTTACAAGATCTGTCACCGTTCTTTCTAACTTTTTAACTTACTGTTATTGAGAACTCTTCTTGTGGACAATAAATATTCCATCAGGTTAATTAATAAACTTTTATTCTGTGAGGCCTACACTACAGGACCCTCCCCCCACGTCATGTGCAGGAGGATTGGCTGACCAATTTGGAAGTTAAATTTGGTAAACTCATGTATATTAACCAATTAAGGCCATCAATTGTGCGGCTCTTTCAACCTTCAAATATGAAGATGGCAAAATATAATGGTAGGTCGCTCAGATTATTCTATTCTCAACTAAAAGACACCACGGCAATAAATAGAAAGTCCTATGTCGTCTATGGTTTTCAATGCGAATGTGAGAAACTTTGCATAAGGCAAACATCTCAAATTAAAAAAAAAAGAATTACAGTACATAAAAGTGACTGTAAACATTAGCCCAAGATTACTAGCTTCAGTTCCTATGTGAATAACCATGACCACCAAGTAACATAGAACAATCCTTATATTCTAGATGCTGAAAAGAATGGCTATAAACGTAGGTTCCTAGAAATGTGCTATATTCATCAGTGTGCCAACTGTATTAATCATAAAAGAGATGTGAATCCTTTGAGCAGTATTTACACTTATTTATTACATGAAACATTTACAAAAAAACTAATTCTACTAGTTTTACACAATGTAAGTGTGCTATTGGAGTTACAAGCTACTTGATTGTCAGGTATGGCCTAGTTGGATAAATTTTGGGAGACATGGTTCCCGTTAATGATAATGGAGAGGTAGCTGTAGTTACGTTAGATTTTTTGGTGAGTCAATACTTTGCCTATGGACAGGTGGCTGGGAAACATGATTGTATATGTTGATATGTATGCTGCGCTCAGTGTTATTTTCAATAATAGCCACCCTTTAATTTCCATTCGATATTTACAGGATCGGTAATTCGCCTCATATGCCTTTCAATTGTTTCTACTTTGTACTATTCATCTGCATTCAGTTCCAATTCATAAAGGCATAAAGGTCATATAAAATCATAATTCTGCGCAAATTTAAAGCTATTATTCACTTTCGGTTTAAGTAAACCAAATTTTGTTTTGGGGTTTAATATAAAAATAATTTCGATTGGGTTTAGCCCAGAGTGTTTCTGTTTAAAGGACGGAAATTTTTGTAGTCAAAATTCTTAAGTTCTTTTTCTGTGGTCATTGTCACAATTTCTGAGATACCCATCACCGTGAAGGTTTGGGAGATAACAGTTTACTTTAGCATTACATGTATGTACTGGCACATTTGAGAAGTAATGTTTGCATCTAGTAATAATTTTCTTATCATAATATTAGTTTTATAAGTAGCTATAAAGAGTTGTCCATTTCTTCATCTGAGGCCTGTGTGGCTTTATCTGACGCGGCTTTTATGGTATTGTCTTTCGATGGGGTTCATCCGGCTCTGTTCCATGGATTTCTTAGTCGACTTGGCATTGTGCGTACGACAAAAGCACATATGATCGCGAAGTCAGGAAGAATTTAACGCAAGCCATTTTCAATTTTGTGTCTGGTCTGTTGCGAATGCGAATGAATGAATGAGTAATTTCAGAGGAGACTAAAAGCTTTGTTCTATTCGGGTAGCGTGAATAAGTGGCTATTTGTAAAATTCAAGCTTTGCGGTGTTAATTTTGGGTGTTGTATGTCTTTTCGTTTTCTTGCCGCTCTAACCGTTTAAGTTTTGAGGGTGATTTACAACCACCTTCCCCCAACCCTTTACAGTTATAAATATGTAAGTTTAGTAATTCAGAATCAGACGCATCTGCCTCAGACTCTTATTAAATTATGATTCACAAAAACAAAATAAATTTCGTAAGTTGAATATGTTATTATTGATGAGGTTTAGTGTATTGATGTTTTTTTTAATTAATATTTTGTTACTTTTTAGATAAAAACTTTCGTAAGGAAGTCAAAAGTGCCGTAGTAACCGTGTTTCAAAAACTGTGGCTTAAAACTTTAAAACTTTTGAAATTTAATATGTTATAGTATTGCCATAGTGTTTTGTGAGAGGTCTCATCTTTCTATTTTAAATAACGACTAACATTCTTGCATGTAATCAATTCTTCTACCAACGAAAAATGCGAGAGTCTATAGAGATCTGTAAACAACCTAACAATCTTAACTCTCTACCTGAGTCGCGGTTTGAGCAGATTGCTATTCAAGAAAAGCCCTGTAGTGTTGGTTTAGGTGAAAAAATTTTGTGGGTCTGTGATCTAGTCGAATACTAAAATTATTGTCTGTGCGTTTTTCACCGTGGTTAAAGGTAAGTTCGAAGATAATGGTCGGTGGTGGGTTTTTTGCTTTTTATTCTTTGGTTTTGTAAGGTGGTGATTCTTTGATTTATCAAGTTTTCTTTATATGTGCCTGAAAATTTTTCCAACTGTCAAATTTGTCGTTTTTTTTTTAAATGTCGTTGAGCAGATTATCACCAGACCACCAGACAGAATAGAATTGCGTTGCATTTTTGTTGGGTCTTTGTCGTTTACGGTTATTTGACTTATTGATTAGTGACTCGTTGTCTAGGCATAAGTTTCCTTTGTTTTACTATTTTAATCTGTGCAGCCTTTACTTTAATGGCTAACACGTGGTTCTCTGTTTGTGCAAGGGGTACTGTGCCCCCTCTGCTGTTAGAGTTTAATTACATTCTAGTGTCCCGAGGAAGCCTAAATACTTGGACGAAAGCTTGACTTAACAATAAAAAGCCACTATTCAATGAGCATTTACATCTTTTATTGATCCCTCTATATTAGTCAATATTGGGCGATCCCGTAGTTATTTTGTGCAACAAGTTACCAGTAGCCCCTTACTGTATTTACACTTTGCTTCTAGGAGTAAGAATGGGATAATTCTATCGGAGGAATGGAATCACATATGGCACTGACGTCGTGACTCCCAGATACCTACAAGATGGCACACAACACTTGTGGCGCATACTTCAACGACTGAACAACACTAACCATAGACAACTTGAATTTCTAGCACAAAAGGTAACTAAAAAAATGCACAACATGTCTACCGCAGATTGTGACCGGTTTATCAGACTTTCTACGTGGAAAGAGCCTTCCTTTTAATATTTTAGATGATTTTTTATTTACACAGAACATTCAATTCAATTCGATTTTTAATAAAATTAAGGGGAATAATTTAAAAAAAGTTCAAAGGACTTAGGCAGGCCGAAGATTCATTTTCTTTGCTGATTATGTTAAATGGTTTAAGAACATTTCTAGCACAAAAAATACCTGCTGAAGTTTGTGGTTTTCTAGCCATAGGTCCTAAATTTAGCCTCCCTATTCCACCAAGGGACATTAATATTTTCAAATTACTTACAGATCTCTCATTCAAAATGTTTGCAAACAGCATAGAGACCTGGTTCGCTCGAGGGCCACAAACCTCATTGGTAATTATATTAATAGTAACACGTGCACTGACATATGACATTGAGAGACGGACAAGGGAATTTCTGAAAGCTAACTCTAACCTACTAATTACCAAGTCTGACAAGGGCAGTGTCATGGTTGCCATGTCTAGAGAATCATATATACAAAAATCATTGGAACTCCTAGGAGATAATGCCATGTATATTCCAGTCCATAGAGACCCTACGTCGTCAACATCAGTGAAAAAACTTAAAGAACAAGCCCTAAGTATTATGGCTTACCGAAAGTCCACTAAGAGGACTGCCCACTGTGTCCCCTAGTGTCCTGTGTCGGAGAAACTACATAGCCATTAGCATGTTTCGTTGGTCAGATTTTGAGCGCCTCTTTCGCTGAATTCAATAAATTTAGAATTAGAAACACATTCGAATTTGACGAACTTGTTAACGGTGTTCAAATACCTCAGGGCTTTGTGCTTGCTTCTTTTGATGTGGTGTCTCTTTTTACGAATATCACCCTAGAGTTGGTATTGGCAATTTTAGACGATCATTTCAATTTGATTGAACCCAATTGTAATATTCCGAAAAAACAGTTTATTGATATGATTCTCTTCCTATATAGTAACACTTTTTTCACCTTTAACAACGATTACTATCAACAAATTAAGGTTCTTCGGATGGGTGGTGCCGCCTCCCTAGTGATCGCGGAAATTGTGATGAATAAATTATTATATTTCGTTGTAAATATAGTTGACTATAAATTCCCACTTTTATGCCAATATGTGGATGATTTGTTTGATGTACTTCCCGAAAATTCATTCAATGCAACACTTAACATATTTAATTAATCCAATCCGTGTCTAGTGTTTACTGTGGAGACGGAATCTGCTCGTTTGGTGCATTTCTTAGACTCAAAAGCTATTCGGACGATGGACAATGTCGTTATTTTAGATTGGTAGCGTAAAGCGTTCAGGTCTGGTAGATATATCCCCTTCTCTTCCCACCACCCCATGAACCAAAAAATTAATGCTCTATTGGGTTTACAAGATCTGTCACCGTTCTTTCTAACTTTTTAACTTACTGTTATTGAGAACTCTTCTTGTGGACAATAAATGTTCCATCAGGTTAATTAATAAACTTTTATTCTGTGAGGCCTACACTACAGGACCCTCCCCCCACGTCATGTGCATGAGGATTGGCTGACCAATTTAGAAGTTAAATTTGGTAAACTCATGTATATTAACAAATTAAGGCCATCACTTGTGCGGTTCTTTCAACCTTCAAATATGTAGATGGCAAAATATAATGGTAGGTCGCTCAGATTATTCTATTCTCAACTAAAAGACACCACGCCAATAAATAGAAAGTAATATGTCGTCTAAGGTTTTCAATGTGAATGTGAAAAACTTTACATCTCAAATTAAAAAAAAAAAGAATTACACAGTACATAAAAGTGACTGTAAACATAAGCCCAAGATTACTAGCTTCAGTTCCTATGTGAATAACCATGACCACCAAGTAACATACAACAATCCTTATATTCTAGATACTGAAAAAAATTGCTATAAACGCAGGTTCCTAGAAATGTGCTATATTCATCAGTGTGCCAACTGTATTAACCATAAAAGAGATGTGGATGCTTTGAGCAGTATTTACACTTATTTATTACATCAAATATTTATAAAAAAACTAATTCTACTAGTTTTACACAATGTAAGTGTGCTATTGGAGTTACAAGCTACTTGATTGTCAGGTATGGCCTAGTTGGATAAATTTTGGGAGACATGGTTCCCGTTAATGATAATGGAGAGGTAGCTGTAGTTACGTTAGATTTTTTGGTGAGTCAATACTTTGCCTATGGACAGGTGGCTGGGAAACATGATTGTATATGTTGATATGTATGCTGCGCTCAGTGTTATTTTCAATAATAGCCACCCTTTAATTTCCATTCGATATTTACAGGATCGGTAATTCGCCTCACATGCCTTTCAATTGTTTCTACTTTCTACTATTCATCTGCATTCAGTTCTAATTCTTCCATTGAAAGGCATAAAGGTTATATAAAATCATAATTCTTTGCAAATTTAAAGGTATTATTCACTTTCGATTTAAGTAAATCAAATTTTGTTCTGGGGTTTAATATAAAAATAATTTCGATTGGGCTTAGCCAAGAGTGTTTCTGTTTAAAAGGACGGGAATTTTTGTAGTCAAAATTATTAAGTTCTTTTTCTGCGGTTTGCCCATGTATTTTTTGCAGAATTAAATGAACGGCCATTGTCCTTGTCACAATTTCTGAGATACCCATCACCGAGAAGGTTTGGGAGATAACAGTTTACTTTTGCATTACATGTATGTACTGGCACATTTGAGAAGTAATGTTTGCATCTAGTAATAATTTTCTTATCATAATATTAGTTTTATAAGTAGCTATAAAGAGTTGTCCATTTCTTCATCTGAGGCCTGTGTGGCTTTATCTGACGCGGCTTTTATGGTATTGTCTTTCGATGGGGTTCATCCGGCTCTGTTCCATGGATTTCTTAGTCGACTTGGCATTGTGCGTACGACAAAAGCACATATGATCGCGAAGTCAGGAAGAATTTAACGCAACATGTATGTTGTGGCGGTTTCATATTTCATATTTCAATAGTAAAATTTAGTATTTTTAAAGTAAAAGTACTGGCACATTTGAGAAGTATTGGGTTTATTTTGTTTGGATCTAGTAATAATTTTCTTATCATAATATTAGTTTTATAAGTAGCTTATAGAATTAATTGTGTTGTCCATTTCTTCATCTGATGCCTGTGTTCCATGGATTTCTTAGTCGACTTAGCATTGTGCGTACGACAAAAGTACATATGATCGCGAAGTCAGGAAGAATTTAACGCAAGCCATTTTGCTTTGGACCATGTCTCTAATGATAGTGCTAGGTAGTGCTAGGTTTCTGCTCTGTGATATTCCATTTTGTTTCTGATCTGTTGCGAATGCGAATGAATGAATGAGTAATTTCAGAGAAGACAAAAAGCTTTGTTCTATTCGGGTAGCGTGAATAAGTGGCTTTTTGTAAAATTCAAGCTTTGCTGTGTTAATTTTGGGTATTGTATGTCCTACCGTTTTCTTGCCGCTCTAACCGTTTAAGTTTTGAGGGTGATTTACAACCACCTTCCCCCAACCCTTTACAGTTATAAATATGTAAGTTTAGTAATTCAGAATCAGACGCATCTGCCTCAGACTCTTATTAAATTCTAATTCACAAAAACAAAATAAATTTCTTAATTTCAATAAAACTGTAAGTTGAATATGTTATTATTGATGAGGATTAGTGTATTGATGTTTTTTTAAATTAATATGTTGTTACTTTTAAGATAAAAATTTTCGTAAGGAGGTCAAAAGTGCCGTAGCAACCGTGTTTCAAAAACTGTGGCTTAAAAACTTTTGAAATTTAATATGTTAGATATTGCCATAGTGTTTTCTGAGAGGTCTCATCTTTCTATTTTAAATAATGACTAACATTCTTGCATGTAATCAATTCTTCTACCAACGAAAAATGCGAGTGTCTATAGAGATCTGTAAACAACCTAACAATCTTAAGTCTACCTGAGTCGCGATTTGAGCAGATTGCTATTCAAGAAAAGCCCGGTTGTGTTGGTTTAGGTGAAAAAATTTTGTGGGTCTTTGATCTAGTCCAGGGGTCTCCAAACTTTTCAGCCTTAGGGCCATATTGATCACGCCAAGAAATTCTAAGGGCCAAAACAATATTATCATTAATTGTCGCCGGTGATAAAAAGTTGAATCAGTCATGTGAAATATTTAGCCAAAGCAGTGAGACCGAGTTTCCTATCAATTTTGCAATCGAAACTTTCGACTGCTTTAAAAATAAATTTTGATACTCGTTTCTCGGACTTTGATGCCATTGCGAATGAAATTAAGATTTTTCAGAATCCTTTCGAAACTGACATTGAAACCCTAGCCCCGGAACTTCAAATGGAAATGATTGACTTAAAGTGCAGTGATATCATTAAGAACAAATATCAAAACTTATCCTTGTTGGAATTTTATAAGTGTCTTCCACTGACACAATTTGATAATTTGCATAAATTTGCTCGTGGAATGTTTTCTGTTTTTGGTACTACTTATCTGTGTGAGAAGACCTTTTCCAAAATGAAGTACACAAAAAATGTCTACAGATCTAAATTGACTGATGGGCATCTTAAATCTCTTTTAATAATTGGTACAAGTAAAATTAGCCCACAACTACAAACTATTGTCAGTGGAAAATCGCAATTACATAAATCTCATTAGAATTTCATATGTCATTATGCTTGTTATAAGTTATTTTTTTATTTAAAATGTATAAAATGTTGGTTGAATTCATTTCAATAATTTGTTGGTTAGTATATAATAACCTACAACAATGTTATGAGTAGTTGCCCATGATCATATCAATGTAGATGTCATATTAATTAATATTCAACGTAAAAATAGATTACTTCAGTAAACTAAATTTATTTGCTATAAACAACATCTAATCTCTAGTAGATTTTTCTTTCAAGTATACAAGCTCTCCGCGGGCCGGACAAAATCTGTTCGCGGGCCGGATGTGGCCCGTGGGCCGTAGTTTGGAGACCTCTGATCTAGTCGAATACTAAAATTATTTCTGTGCTTTTTTCACCGTGGTTAAACGTAAGTTCGAAGTTAATGGTCGTTGGTGGGTTTTTTGTTTTTTATTCTTTGGTTTTGTAATGTGGTGATTCTTTGATTTGTCAAGTTTTCTTTATATGTGCCTGAGCATTTTTCCAACTGTCAAATTTCTCTGTTTTTTTTTAAATGTCGTTGAGCAGATTATCTCCGACAGAATCGAATTGGGTTGCATTTTTGTTGGGTCTTTGTCGTTTACGGTTATTTGACTTATTAATTAGTGACTTGTCGTCTAGGTTAAGTTTCCTTTGTTTTACTATTTTAATCTGTGCAGCCTTTACTTTAATGGCTAACACGGTTCTCTGTTTGTGCAAGGAGTACTGTGCCCCCTCTGCTGTTTGAGTTTAATTGATGTATGTATTGATAAGCCCAGTGTGTTCTTTTTGTTTTTATTATAGAGTGTTTCCCTTTTACATTTTAGTGTCCTAAGGAAGCCTAAATACTTGGGCGAAAGCTTGACTTAACAATAAAAAGCCATTATTCAATGAGCATTTGCATCTTGTATTGCTCCCTCTATATTAGTTAATATTGGGCGATCCCGTAGTTATTTTGTGCAACAAGTTACCAGTAGCCCCTAACTGTATTTACACTTTGCTTCTAGGAGTAAGAATGGGATAATTCTATCGTAGGATTGGAATCACATATGGCACTGACGTCGTGCCTCCCAGATATCTACAAGATGGCACACAACTGTGGCGCATACCTCAACAACTTAACAACACTAACCATAGACAACGTGAATTTCTAACACAAAAGGTAACTAAAAAAATGCACAACATGACACTTGAACATACTTTGAGGCGACATACAGACTTTCTACGTGGAAAAAGCCTTCCTTTTAATATTTTAGATGATTTTTTATTCACACCGAGCATTCAATACAATTCGATTTTTAGTAAAATTAAGGGGAATAATTTAAAAAAGATCAAAGGATTTTGGCAGGCCGAAGATACAGTTTCTTTGCTGATTATGTTAAATGGTTTAAGAACATTTCTAGCACAACAATACTTGCTGAAGTTTGTGGTTTTCTAGCCATAGGTCCTAAATTTAGCCTCCCTATTCCACCAAGGTACATTAATATTTTCAAACACAAACCTCGTTGGTAATTATATTAATAGTAACACGTGCATCGACATATGACATTGAGAGAAGGACAAGGGAATTTCTGAAAGCTAACTCTAACCTACTAATTACCAAATCTGACAAGGGCAATGTCATGGTTGCCATGTCTAGAGAATCATATATACAAAAATCATTGGAACTCCTAGGAGATAATGCCATGTATATTCCAGTCCATAGAGACCCTACGTCGTCAACATCAGTGAAAAAAATTAAAGAACAAGCCCTTAGTATTATGGCTTACCGAAAGTCCACTAAGAGGACTGCCCACTGTGTCCCATAGTGTCCTGTGTCGGAGAAACTACATTGCCATTAGCATGTTTCGTTGGTCAGATTTTGAGCGCCTCTTTGGCTGAATTTCATTAAATTTAGAATTAGAAACACATTCGAATTTGACGAACTTGTTAACGGTGTTCAAATACCTCAGGACTTTGTGCTTGTTTCTTTTGATGTGGTGTCTCTTTTTACGAATATCACCCTAGAGTTAGTATTGGCAATTTTAGACGAGCATTTCAACAGTTTGTTGATATGGTTCGCTTCCTATATAGTAACAATTTTTTCACCTTTAACGATGCTTGGATCCTTCTCGATTAAATCAATTTTAAAGGAAACCAACCTTTCATTTGCCTACTTGGGATGAAATAGCATCAAAAATGCATGGTTCTAGATATTTTAGTGCTTTAGATGCAACTCAGGGGTTTCTCCAGATAAAATTAGATAAAGAAAGCTCTAAACTTTGCACGTTTGCGACACCTTTTGGTAGATATTATTTCCGGAGATTACCCTATGGTCTTTCATGTTCATCTGAGGTATATCAGCAACGCATGCAAGAAATTTTTGGAGACATAGAAGGCTGTGCAGTTTTTATAGATGACGTTATCTGCTTTAGTAACTCGATTTCTGGTCATAATTTAATTTAAAGCGTGCTGCACAACATAACATTCGTTTTAACAAAGAAAAATGTAAAATTCTATGTCAAAAAGTCTCCTATATGGGACATGAACTAAGTGAGCGTGGCATAGAGGTAGATAGATCTAAGATTCAGGCCATTTTAGACATGCCAAGTCCAGGAAATGTCAAAGATATTCAACGTTTTTTGGGTATGGTCACATATATAGCTCGCTTTGTAGATGGTTTGTCTGAAAAAACCTCAATTTTGCGTTCTTTACTGAAAAAAGATGTAACTTTTCAATGGTCGGGTGAACATGAGAGAGCACTTCAAAACTTAAAGTCAACTTGTAGCGGGTTCAATTTGTCATTGGCTACTTGGACTTATGTTTCTCACATGTAGGTTAATAATGCTCGGAGACTACCTATTAAATGTTTTATTCTCACAATTACACACTGTCTTAATCCTCAAAGCTACTGGTATTGCTAATTATTCTTCACTACTTCATTCTGTTCGAACACACTGTAACTGTTTAATTGCTTGGTGTGGTTTGCCTGTCCTAAAATAAATGTAAATAAGTGTAAGTCCTTGCATTTTGGCTGCAATTTAAGATGTTATTGCACGAGACGATCGTCCTGTATTCCTTCTTATTTCCGAACTAACGGCAATTTCCATTGTTGTCCCTTGGTTTCATTTATTTACACTTGTTGCTTTTTGGAGAGGTTATATTTCAATCCTCTGTCAACGCGAATGCACTCGGCCATTCGTACAGTTAAACACTCGAACTTTGGCACACGTTCGTCTTCGATTTCCTAAGACGTTACTCCGTAATCTCGTTCATATATGTGTATTAATTGGTTTTTATTGATAATAGCGAGTAGCATTTAGATAATATTTGCTCTCCTTACGTTGATTAACTCCTGTCATTATTGGCCCATTGACCCTAGTGGTGTCGGAACCGAACATCGTATTGCCAGCACCATCGGTCTCTTTTTTTGGAACTTTGTGAAACTTCATCGATCTTTCTTTCTTCGTATAGAAGTTGCGGATCGTCGTCTTGTTGGTAGTATGTTGCTTGGACGTCCCCAACATTACAGCTTAGGCTGGATTAAAGCTAACCAACCTAGCACCTGGCACTCTTCACCGCCACCCACGATCATCAGGCGGTTCTGGTTTTTGGTTTTGATTTTGGTTTTCGATTTGGTTTTCCTTTTGGAACCAGTTTTTGATTTTTGGACTGGTTTTGGCTTCCCATTTGGTACTGGCTTCCCCAGTTCCGGTTCAATTGGATTTGGTGCCTCCTTACATCGTGGACGGCACGTGTTATGAATTCTGCAACCCAAAAATTCATCAAGTCTTCAAGTTAGCTCGGTTCAGGACGTTGCAGTGCATATCTCCTCGTCCAAGAGTGATAAGCATTCGTGCCTATCCCACTGACTGGTGAACCCGTAGGCTGTATACAGAACAGCCATCTTAGAGCTTGCCCGACTCGTTCGTTGCTGGTAACTGGAGGATCACAGATAAGCCTCTATTTATGTTCCGGTTAATTTTATGCCTATTAAATACAAATTTCAATTTTTAAATATCAATATAAATTAAAGAGCTCAGTTAGGGTAAAGATAAAGCACACAATTATAGAAACATTTTTTTTGTAAGAATTATTTGTAAACGATCGATCGTAACCAAGCTTCCTGTGATTAGTGTGTACTTGAGCCAATATATGGAGATTTAAACTGACGTGCCGGTCTTATTTATTAATTATTTATTTGGTTTTTGGTTATTTGGGTTCGAACTTTGTTAACTTTGCGAGTTTCTTTGGTGGCTAGTGAGCAAGGACACTAGTCACTATCACTAACTTATAGTATAGGTTGAGGTTTTGTCCTAGCTGGCGCCCCGGTTTCCAACCTTTGATTTACTTTCTTTTTTTATACCCCGCCCATGTTTTGAGAAACTGAGCTGCTTGGGCCCTATACTTACTGCTTCCAATCGGTAGCAAAGTGAGCAAAGTATAGTAGGATTGCTTCGGTCTCCCCTCCACTTTCAGTGGAAAAGAGACGTGGCAATTTTTCTGGCGCCCAACGTGTAATTTTTTTTTAACGCCCAACGTGTACTTTTTTTTTAACGCCCAATGTGTACATTTTCTGGGAATTTTTTAGCACCCAACGTGTAAATTTTATTATTTTGTAGGTTCGTTGTTTTTATAGCTTTTCAAATATTTCTGGCAATTTTTTATAGTTTATTGAGTTTTGAATTAATGGGCCGTCAGTTTGGATTTGTATATTGATTCGAACTGCAAAAAAATACTTGGCTATATTTTTGAATTTGAATTTTGAATCAATGCGGGGTCACTCACATATTTTTGCCAGCGAGTAATTTTGAATATTAGTTATTGAAGATTTTGGGTACTTAGCACTAATTATTTAATTTGTTTTTTTTTCATTGCTCTCTATTGGTGGGCCAATTTTTAGAGCGTGTAGAAGAACTTCGCCATGCCCGTAATGTCTCAGAGGCCGATCTTTTCGCTTCCTCTTTAGATCTTTTTCAGGGAAAAGCACTACTTTGGTATAGGTCTGTTATTAAAAGGTGTCAAAATTGGAGAGAACTTCGTCAACTTTGTATTTCGCATTATTTACCACCAGATTATAAATCTCGTTTATTTGGGGAAATTTTATCCCGTACACAAGGTCCCAACGAAACAAAAGTGGATTATCTCGCTTGCATGAGTACTATGTTTAGCCGTTATGGCAATGTTCCCGAAGAAACTCAGGTCGATATCATTTTAAGGAATTTGGCTCCATTCTACGTTATGCAACTCCCAATTGTAAGCTCTCTTAATGAACTTGAGGCTGAATGGCTAAAACTTGAGGTTAAAAAGTTCCGTGCGGATCACGATAGACCTCCCACTCGTAGGTCAAACCAAAGTTATGTGGAACCCGAACTTGCATATTTGTCAGCATCCACTCAGGAGTTGTCTTTAAATATATCCGAGGTTCATGCTGTTCAAGCTACTTCTTCCTCAATGGTTTGCTTTAACTGCAATCAACCTGGTCATTCGTTTCGTAACTGTTCTGCTCCTATTAACAAGCATTGTTTTCGCTGTAAAAGATCAAATGTCACCGTTCGCACGTGCCCGGAATGTTCACCTCGTGCGGGAAACGATCACAGGAGGAACTAATCGGTCGAAATAGTACCTCCAGCTCTTTGCCTTGTTCGACCAATCATGTTTTTCCTCATAAAGCATTACTCGATTATGTCATATCTCATGCTGATAAAGATCAACGCCCTTATCTTGAAATCACCATATTAGGGAAAACTATTTTAGGAATGCTTGATTCCGGTGCTAACGTTACCGTTGTTGGTCAATCTGGTTGGGAATTTCTTCAGGACTTAGGACTCAAGATTACCTCGCCACCTGTCTCCGTTCATGTTGCCAATGGACAGTCTTGTAAAAGTTTAGGTCGAGTACCAGGGCCTATGTGCTGGCTAGATAAACTTTGCCTTGTCGACGTTTTGGTTGTGCCAAGCCTTCCCCATCCTTTGATCTTAGGTACTGATTTCTGGACGAAAATGGGTATCGTCCCTGACTTGCGCCGTAATGAGTGGCATTTCTCAAATGAGCCTTATGTTTGTCAAATGAATACTGTCTGTGACGTAGTAGATCTGTCTGTAGAACAACGTAATTCTCTTAACATCTTGCTTGATGAGAAGTTCTCAAAAATGGGAACCACTTTAGGTCTTACTAATGTGGTTGAGCACGAGATTATTGTTGAAGGTCCGCCTATTAAAGAACGAAAGAACTGACAAAAATGCTAGAACCTGATGTTATTGAACTATCGAAAAGCGCTTGGTCTTCCCCGATATTAATGGTACCAAAAAAAGATGGAACTCATCGTTTTTGTGTTGACTTCAGGCGTTTGAACGCCGTTACAAAAAAGGATGCATATCCTATTCCTTGTCTCCTCTATACTTGATAGCCTCGGTGGTGCAAAGTACTTAAGTTCCCTTGATCTTAAATCTGCTTTTTGGCAAGTATCAATTAAGGAAAGCAGTCGAGAATATTGTGCTTTCACGGTCCCCGGTCGTGGACTTTTTCATTTTAAAAGAATGCCATTCGGATTAACTAATGCCCCGGCAACCTTCCAAAGGTTGATGGAAAAAGTGTTAGAGTTGACCTTCAACCCAATGTTTTCGTCTATTTGGATGATATAATTATTATCTCTTCAGATTTGAGTCGTATTTGAGTATTATTGGTAAGGTTTTTGATCGTCTTCTAGAATCTGGTCTTACAGTCTCTCGCGAAAAATGTCAGTTTTGTAGACCGCATCTTAAATATTTAGGTTATATTGTAGATACAAATTTCAATTTTTAAATGTCAATATAAATTAAAGAGCTCAGTTAGGGTAAAGATAAAGCACACAATTATAGAAACATTTTTTTTGTAAGATTTATATATATATATATATATATATATATATATATATATATATATATATATATATATATATATATATATATATATATATATATATATATATATATATATATATATATATATATATAATGATTAAAAGTAAGCTTTGAATTTTTTAATCGACCACCAACTCGTAGTAAGCCGCAAGAATCGATAAAGGGTTTCGATGATAATAGTTTTGATTTTGTTGATAAAGGTTTATTGCTTTTTATAGCGACAAACATTTCCGATTGTGCTAGTCTTAAAGTAACATTCATCGACCTTTCGATATCTTCAACGCCTATATTTCCAAAATTTCGGTTTTCTTTCTTAACCTTGCAATTAGAATAGAATCTAAAGCATATTGCTATGATACGTTGTAACCTATATAAGGACGAATATTTTTGGAAAATCTCAAAACCTTTTGCGGATGTAATTGTTAAAACTGTTTTAGTATTTCTTTTTTCGGGAATATTCGATAACTTAATTGTTGCTTGAGGTCATGATTTTTTCTCATTAGCAAGCCACTCGGGACAGAACCACCAAAGTTTGAGATTGATCAACTCTGACGGCCTGACACCTCTAGAGACAACGTCAGCGGTATTTTGGTTTGAAGGAATATGATTCCACTGTGAAGTGTTTGTTTTTCTTTGAATGTCGGCAACTCGATTAGCTACGAATATTTTTAAGGAACTTGGAGATAAATATGCTTGAAATAGCTGAAAGAATGTGTGTTAGTGATTTTTTGGGATTGTTTGAAATTACTGACCTCGTATTTCAAAACATCCAAGTTTGCATGCCATACCAAACCTAAAGTCTTTTTTATTTCTTTTTCATGAACGTAATGTTTGTCTGTACTAACAAAGTTTTCCTTTTCAATTACTTGAACCGCGTTTGAAGTCCATTTTCTCAGAAAAAATCCATATTGACTTAATATTTCATTGATTTCAGTTTTTAATTTGGATGCTAGTTCTACGTTAGGAGCCCCAGTAATTAGGTCGTCCACGTAAAAATCTCGCATAATTACGGCTGATGAATCTGGATATTATTCACGATTTTCGATAGCAGCTTGTTGTAAAGCTCTGGTAGCTAAAAATGAAGCTGGACCAGTGCCTTGCGTCACTGTTGTCAAAACGTAATGAGAAATTGGAGATTCCGAATTTTCGCGCCACAATATACGTTGTAAATCACGCTGATGCTCGGATATTTTAACTTGACGATACATTTTCGCCACGTCAGCTGTTATTACAACATTGTGCTTTCCAAATCTAAGTAGTAGTGAAAATAAGTCGTCCTGTATACACGGACCGATCATTAATTTATCATGTACTTGAAGGACAAGATCCGTCAAAAACTACCCTTAATGCTGTTGTAGTGCTAGAATTATTAATTACCCCATGGTGCGGTAAATTAAAAATGCTTCTATTCGTTTCACTTTCATTAACGAATATTTGTTGCATGTGGCCAAGTGATTCATATTCCCTCTTAAAATGACTTAAAATCACGATTTCTTTTAAACTTTCTTTCAATAGAATGTAACCTTTTCAAAGCGGCATCAAGAGAGTTGCCGATTTTGCCTGCTGTTTCTCGGATAGGTAATGTTACAATGAAGCATCCTGTCTTATCGCGTTTTACAGTTTCCGCAAATATTTTTTCGCAAAGAGTTTCTTCCTCGGTATAATGTTTTACAAAAGAACATTCCTCGATTTGCCAGAATTTTTCCAGCTGGGTTTCTAATGTTCGGTTAACTGATAAATGACAAACAGTCTTTTTTGTATTATAATTTAAATTTAAAGGACCGGAAACGATAAAACCAAATACGGCGTTTTGAAGAGTTGGGAATTTTTCAGTTATTTTATCGAGAATTAAAAACGTTAGTTTGTTTTCAAAATTATTTTCAATCGATTTTATTTTAGCACGCGTTTGATTTGCTATACTGGTCTGTGTGCTACCAACACCTACAACGGGTGTATTGATTTCAGCGCAAGACAAATTTAATTTCTTTGTCAAATTTTGCGTCACGAAATTTGACTGTGATCCGCTATCAAGTAGCGCGCGACAGGGTTGCCAACTTCCATCGCGATCTTGAATTAAAATTGTCGCTGTCGATAAGAGAATTTCTTGAGGTTCATTTTTAATGTTGTGGTTAACTATTAACCCTACCGATTTTGACGTGTTTTCAGCTGAAGTAGATTTTAAATTTTCAACAGAATTTTTTTCCGAAATTTCAGATTTGGCATCTACATGTAGCATCGTGTTGTGTTTTTTCGAACATACTTTACATCGCTGAGAAGTGCAATCTGTAGTGGTATGATTTGAACGCAAGCAATTCGAGCAAATTTCAAGTTTTGTAATTTCAGATAATCTCGAAGCTACCGGTAACGCTAAGAATTTTTCGCACCGATATATTCCATGCGAATCTTTACAAAAGAGGCTTTGATTGCGTTGTTGAATATGATTGAACTTTTTTGTTTCTCTCCCCAGAAAGTTTGTTTTGTTTGATCAGATGTTTTTTGTAACTTGTTTTCAACCTTTACGTTAAATTCAGTGGTTTCCAAAAGTTTGCATCGATCGTTTAAAAATTGCAAAAACTCTTCCAAGGTGGGACTTGTCAACCTTTTGTTAATGATAAATTCCTCCCCAAGATTGGATGTTCTCTGATCAACCTTGTTGATTATTAAATAGATTAATAAAGGATCCCAGTGCTTAACTGGCTCTTTTAATACTCTAAAGCGCGGTACCGTTTTTGAAATTCATCGACAAGCTTTCTGAGACTAACTTTGTCCTTGGAAACCATTGGTAAATTAAATAAACCTTTGATGTTATTTTTAATTGCTAACGTTTTGTTTTCATAACGCTCAGTTAATAATTTCCACGCTATCAGGTAGTTGTCGTTTGTTACTTGAATGGATTCCAAAATTTCTGAGGCATCACCCTTTAAACATCCTAGTAAGTAGTAAATTTTTTTGATATTGTCGATATTTGGGTCATCGTGTATCAAAGTTACAAATAGATCGTGAAATTGATCCCATTTATCGTATTAACCATGGAATTTAATGAGTTCGATTGACGGAAATGATTTGTTAAAATTTGGACTACCTGTAACATGAGAATTTACCGACTGAATTGGACTTTGCGTTTGTATTTGAGCCATTTTTTGATCATGATATCGTTCTACTAACATTTTGGCCCGACCTACGGATTCAAAGTACTTTTCCTCAAAATTTTCGCGTTCACTGCTCTTATCCTCGTTCTAACAGCTCTGCTCCGATTGAACTTTGTTAAATGCCGATTTGTTCTAGCCGCGAAATTAAATTTGCAATTTTGTCATCCGTGAATTTGCTGAGAAATGCCGAAAAACGAATGAGCGTTGCTTTGATTTGACCACGTTCATGTATCAAATCTTTAATTTTTAATGCGTTTTGTTGTTCGAAGGCTTGTGATTCGTTCATTTTCGGTTTTTTGTTTACGTTGCTTACACAAACCGACAAATGCTAAGGATGTGCAAGGGATTGTAAAGGAACAGACTTACAGTTTCTAGTTGACCGTCTGATGACTGACTGATGATTCTGCACTCTACTCTCGCTTTTGCTTCTTTTTCCTTGTGATTTTACGATGATTGAACTGTTTTTCCATGAAAACCATTCCGCTGAAGGACCATAATGTGTGGGATTCCGATTAGTGACCCGTGCTCTCGTTATTGCATTCGATTAATCACTACCAAAATTTCTTGATAAACTAAATTATATTATGATAAATTATATTTTCTAAAGAAAACAAAGGACTAATATTCTTTAAATTAATTACTTAGCCCGGTACATGAATGCTGACTCTAGCACCTTTTTGCGACTTCTTGCCAGAGAGACTTATCGAACTGTTTGGACCAGTCTGGATCGGCATCGGATCAAAACATTCCAGGGGCCGGCGGCCTACGATGGACTCGCGAAGCCGGGTCACGCGCCTACTATGTTGCGTTGTAATACCGAACATCTACAAATGGGGTTATTCAAGTTTGTGTTTCAATATCCTTCGTTGATTGTTAGACGCAGGAAGGGGGAGAAGTTTGGCTTTTGAGAGTCAGTTTACTTTTCACGTTCAAGTGTAGAGCATCTGCCAAGACAAGCGTAAGTCATATTTTGAAGTATTTTTTCATTATATAATGGTTTTTTTCGATAAATAAAATAAAAACTTTTCTTATGCTCAATTAAATAAAAAAATATCTACTAGTTTATTTTTAATTTTGAATTTATTAAGTTATTTTAAAAATTACAATTGTCATAAAAAATACACAAGAAGGAAAAATTGTGTAAAGTAAGAGGTTTATTAAACGAAATAAGTTTTTTGTCCATAGGCGTACAAAGAGAAAAGTTGGGAATACAATACTATACCTTTTTATGTACACAATCTTCATGAAAATTATATGTAACTCGCCACAGTAAATAATAGTTTCAACAAAATATGTGAAAAATTGGGAAAATGTTATTTTAATAGTAAATTTTAACGCCCTGTATTTTAGAAATTGGTCTCGAAAATAAAAAATAGCTTAATGAAAGTCACAATATTTTTCTCATATTTCGACTCACCCCGTACAACATATTTAAATAGAATAATAGTACATTATGCAACAGCGGAGAGAGTGTTTAATAATCGAGTGACTTAGAAAGTTTGCCAAACGTGTTGCATATTATACTTTTTCTACGACCGTTGTATTAGTCTGTATTGTTAATAACGAGTAGTGTTTTTTCAACTCTTATTATGTAGTTATTTATATAAAGAATACTTAAAGACTTTTCCTGAAGATTTTGTACCTTCGACCCGGTGACTCCTTGAAAAAAGAAAAAATGGTAAATAGAGATATATATCTGTATACCGAGCTTGTGGCCGTCGTTGGTAGGTTACGCTTTTCAAAATTGGGTACTTGAAATTTCGAGTCCCTATCGAATTAAATTTAAAAATTTACATTACACTCGTCGCTTTCAACAATAATATGACTTAACATTCTTTTTTACCGTTTATTACATTTTTCGATTCACTATTTGCTTCTCATTATGCTTGCTTAATGTTTACCATAAATACCTAGTTCAGGTTCAATTTTATCATTTTTTTTCTCCAAAATATGATAAAACTAAAACTTTAACTTAGCTGCCTTAGGTCAGATTTATCTAGATAAATGTGTTGCATAGTATACAGGGTGATTTAAAATTAACGATTCTGACATAATAAACGCAAAATTCTAAAAGTTTATAAAATTTCTTTTAAACAATATATAATATGATATAGGTATGTAGGCAGATTTTTCTAAATAACTGCCACAATTTTTTAAATATTATCTTAATATATTTCTCTAAATTAGCTATAAAACGTGTATTTTGTATAAAAATAATTCTTTTGAGGTTGTTATATGCCGAGCTATCCCTCTAATTTCTTGACTTGAACCGTCATTTTGTGGTCACACAGATACATTTTTTCATCTACGTTCTCAACAGCTTTAGTGCTGGGTATTTGTTCAGTGCTGGGGGTGCGATTTATTACCATAAATTTCGTTTTTTGACTTTTCAATTGACAAAGTTCACTCTCTCGACTCTCAATAAGTCTTGATATTTTCTGCTCATCTTTGGCCATTAGTGCTCCTTAAGATTGCGATTTTAAAAGATTTATTTCAACGTAGTTAAGCAATCGCAGTAATTTTGATATGTAGTGTGTTGAAAATAAAAAGAAACGGGGTTTCAAAATCTTCAATTAAACTGGAGGTGGAGGTGATTTTTTATTTTCACCAGTTGGGTCATCGTAAATCTGACATTGAATATTTAGCTTTTTATAGTAAGCTTTTTTAAAAAATAAATTAAATAAAAAATGATCTCTTGTCTTGATGTCATCCGTCGATCGGTTTCCGAAAAAATCTTATTTGTTTATTAGAACTAAATTAAAGAAATAAAAAAAAATATCTAAAGCTGAGATAGTTTGAAAATAAAAACATTCATTAGTTACACATAAAAGAACCAATCTAAATTTAATTTTTAAGTTTAACTCACCACTATATTTTGCTCATTTTTGGTTGGCATTTGCTGCTTTTTTAGTTTTTTATATAATAACTAACCAAAACTAAAAAAGAAGGAAGTTTCAACCAAAACTGTTCGGAGGCAAACTTGAAAAATTCAGTAAACTAAAATTTTTTAATTACACTATTATACAGACCAACAAATATTTTGTGATTTGGTGTTTTTCATATTTTTACAGATATAGGGACTGAGCTAATAGAAGTAAAATGTTTTTCGTTTGTGTCGTGCAACATTTTTTAAATTATTTTTGAGATGTCATATTTATCGGGAGCAAAGTAAGAAGTTCCACCAAAATATAAAAATTTGAACGAAGATGTCAGAAAGTAGCAAGATATTTCATAACTAACGGAAGAATTTTAAGTGGGGTGTCTCTAAAATAGTTCTATTTACCACTACTTACATTAATGTCTAAACGTCTGTCTTGTGGTTGAACAAGTAAGGTGACTTTATTGAAACAGATAAGACCGTGGAATCTACTTCCTGGTTTGAAAATAAGCTTATAGGAACGAAACCACTAGATCAATAAGTACACTTATATAAATAAAAATATTGATTGATTGATTGATTGTGAGCTAGCAGGACAATACAATATCCGATATTCTGGTTGTTGGTTAGATAGTTGGTTGGTTGGTGTTATTGATTTGGATTATCACTGAAAACAATCAATTTACAAATAGCGGGGGCAGAATCTCCCCTGATTCAATTTCTAGTAAATGACTACTTTTCATTCTTCCAGTTATCTTCAGGTCTTTTGTTTTCCTGATTTTACAGTTCTTCAGTTATAATACCCGAGATGTGGAGAAGACAATGCATGGCAATCAGTTCCAGCGAAACCAAATTAACCAATTAAGTGATTCGATCTCAACCACGGTTCTTGTAAATTTATATTTCGGTTTTTTTCTATGGGTATCCTTAATGTGTAAGTGTAAGGACACACAAGATTTGCAGTAATCGAATAGAAGTCCCCTTTAATTAGTTTTATAATATTACTCAGGTGCAAATAACGCAACTGGTTAACATTTATTACAAAGAGAAATATTTTAATTTTTGTATATGTATTTAATCTCATTTTAAAATATTTTTTCCTTAAATAAGAAATTTGTGGTGAGAAAGTATTCTTTATCAACTTTTTGTTTTTTTGTTTATGTATTGCTGCATTCGTTCGTTTTTAAGAGCGAAATAATTAACCAAAAGTTTTTAACTTTTGATGAGATTAATTTGCTGGCCCGCTGCTGCCCTTTTGCCAGGGTTATAAGCGACAAACTATAATAATATATAATATTTTTCTTAAAGCAAACTTTCATTTCTCTCTTATTTTTCGCATTTAAAGACAACCAACGCACAAAATTTATTCCACAGCGTGTTTTAATATTATGGTAAGTAGTAACATTTTCATGGCCAAAGCAACACTTAACGAAATGCTGTATATAAGTAAAAGTTATCTTATCCTCGGCAGTTTCTAAAAATTGTACAAATTGGACAAATAAAAAAAAAATACAATTTTACCAAATATTAACTTTTTGCATTATTGCGGAACTGTATTTATATGGTAATCAAATTGTTGGTTTTTGGATCTTTGAGGTAGTTTGGTTTGCCGATACCCGAAATAAACTAAAACTCGGACGAACGTCCACTGCTGTGGATCCGTCTATCGTCTATAACAACATAAGCAAAGAAAAAGTGCATTGGATTGTTTAATAGAACAATTAAACTAGCAATCTTGAAAATTTCAATACCAGAAAACTAAATGGCGACAATTTTGTAATCTATTAGAGCAGAAAGAAAACAAAGAGTCTATGATGGAGGTAATAGCTATTGACGAACACACTTAGGCGGGTATCACGTGTTTCTATAGGCTATAAAAAGCAACAATGGATGATGTAAATCCCAGAGTAGACCCAATTGCTGGTTCCTACAGGTAAAAATGGGTAATGAGTAAACGTACTTTTAACAGATTTTATATAGGTGTCCGTTTTTCTCCACCTCATCCTGGTCCTAAAAATTTGAATTTTTAAAAGCAATTAGTTTGCGGTCATCGAATTAATTTTGTAGTCAATCTTTGAAAATGATAAGTGGGATCTTGGCGAAACGTCTCCGAGACCCCAATCGGATATCAACAAAGGAACGGATAAAATGAATATTTATAAGAGGATAGAGTTCAGTCATCGGTTAAATTAAATGTGCAGGTGCTGCAATAAAGTCCGCTGTTCGTAATACACAGTTCACCACCAAATCAATGATTGCATTGCATTATTTGCATTAACGTCTTCTTCCTTTGCAACAAACGCGAAACCTTTAATTAGCACTTCGGTTATTCTGAATTCTCTTGACTTGTTGTTGCGACAAAATCTTAAGTAAGTCATTGTTTCCAGAGTAATCAGTATTCAGTATCAAATTTATTTTAGATCACGTCAGGAAGAACCGCCTTTGGCATATTTGTGATTGCGGTACAGTTACTTTTATAGCTGCGCGTGCTATATCACCTTTACAGCATTACAAGGAGTAGTTGTTGAGGTAAGTCTTTTGCATCGTTGTCGATCTTTGTTACTTGCAAAGGAGATGTTTATTGCCTTAAATATATTTATCTAAATGTATATAAAACCTTTACAGCATTGCAAGGAGTAGTTGTTGAGGTAAGTCTTTTGCATCGTTGTCGATCTTTGTTACTTGCAAAGGAGATGTTTATTGCCTTAAATATATTTATCTAAATGTATATAAATTCGTTGTAATGTACGGTTTGGTCACAATAATCTTGATTCTTTACACTGAATGACACATTTCTGTAATTTATGGTAATTTGGGAGGTAATAAAGACAAACATAAAAACATGGGTCTTAAACTAGACTTAACACGTAAAAATTAATATATATATATATATATATATATATATATATATATATATATATATATATATATATATATATATATATATATATATATATATATATATATATATATATATATATATATATATATATATATATATATATATATATATATATATATATTTTATATTAAAAATAAAACATATTTTCAGCACTTCAACAAAAAAAAAACAATTACTGGAACTTACTATAAAATATGCTATGCTATTCTTTCAACAGACAGTAAGCATCGATTTTAATTATTGATTGAAAAATGTTTTTTTTACAGCGCTTGTCACTTTTTCTCACTCGAAAAAAATATGTAATACGGCATATATGTGGTGACGAGGTGAAAGTTTTGCTAGGGCTGGATTTTGGAGGTGGAGGCCTTGGGTACATCACTAGGAATAATGATTTATCAAATAATATGAAATTGTAGATCATAACATTTTCTTCAAAATTCTAAAAGTTGAACTAGTTACATTCTACATTATCCACTCATTTTTATACCACTTATGAATTAATGTACTTGTTGAATTTTATAGAAAAATATTGTCTTGATTATTGTTATTAATGCAGTTCTGATTTTTGTTAATAATTTAATCCGATTCAAACTCTTCAAAGTCGATTTGAACAGTCTTGCCTTCTTCGAATTGTTACAGATTTTTCGACTGTCAGATGATGAGCGACTTTATCTCCTTTTTCGATCAAAGATTTAAACTAATAACTGTAGAAGTTTTACCTTCTATCATAGGTGTATTGCAAATTGTAACATTTTTGCAAGATATGCAAAGTTCTAAACTATCATTTCTAATGTTAAGAATTTTGAAGTACCTGATTTTTGTTGTAAATAAATACAAACAAATTATTAACATTATTCGGTTCCGATAAATGTTCTCTATAATTATATTTGGCTGAGTCAAGGTAACGCCTCTTATTGCTGTTATTATATATTTTGTGGACTAGGAATATTAAATTGGCATAGGAGTAGGAGACGCTTATCCAAGCGGGCAATCCATGTTTCTGTCGAAGTTGGTGTTTACTCGTTTAGAATCCAAATTTTCATGAGCAATATTGTGACCCATAGAAACGAGCAGTAGTCACTGGAAGCGAGATGTGATCCGAACTCCTGAAGTTTCTGGCTCGTTATTTATCATGTTTGTGGCTTGGTGTTGTCCCCACTGTCGTTATAATAAACAGTAATTTATAATAGAGCCTATGATAAAGGTAAAAGCTATTGACGAACACACTCTGGCAGGTATTTATGTTACTGAAGATGGCAAACTTTAAATTGTTGGTTTCTGCAGGTAAAAATGAGTACTTTTGACGATTTGTACATAATTGCCCGTTCTTCTCTACTTCTATAGTCTGGTCCTAAATAAAATCTTCAAGTATAGATACATAGAAACGAGCAGATAGTAGTCACTGGAACCGAGATGTGGATTTACAACGAACACACTCTAGCAGCGGCGCAGTCAAAATAAGAGTAGCGACAAATCTATCGGCGAAGTAGTCCAACTTTCGTCACGAACGAAAAGAGTTACAGCCAACATTTTATGATGTTCAATATTAAATTTTCATAGGAAAAGCGATATTGTTGCCCCTAGTCACTGGAAGTAAGATGTGGATGTGCAAGAAACTCCCATTCAAACAACTGAAGTTTCTGGCGAGTCATTGTTGATGTTGTTGACTTGTGGTTGTCCTGACTGTCCTTATTATTAATAGTAATTATTTCTGAAATTCTTCAAAACTCGAACACGGCGCAGTCAAAATAATCTACAGAAGACTGTTGCGACTACGAGGTGCAGAGTGCCGTTGCCTGAACTGAGTAGGGTAATATCACCGCAGAAGTAGTCCCAACTTCGTCACGAACGAAAAAAGTTACAGCCAACTTTTAATGGTGTTCAATATTAAATTGACATAGGAGTAGGAAACGCTTGTCTAAGCAGGCAATCCATGTTTTTCTGCTAAAGAAAGAGAAGGTTGTTGTTTACAATCAAAATTTTAATCAGCAATAACAGCAAACACAAATCTGTCGGAGATCTTGCCTCAAGCGGTCTCATAATTCATCGGATCCTCCAGAAAACTGTTGCGACTACGAGGTGCAGAGTGCCGTTACTTGAACTGAGTAGGGTAACATCAAGAAGGTATTCCCAGAAGTAGTCCAACTTTCGTCACGTGCAAACCAATTGCAGCCAACATTTAGTAGTGTTCAATATTAAATTGGCGTATGAATAGGAGACGCTTGTCCAAGCGGGCAATCCATGTTTCTGTGCTAAAAAGTGGAAGTTGTTGTTTACAAGTATAGAATCAAAATTTTTATGAGCAATATTGTTGCCCATAGAAACGAGCAGATGGTGGTCACTGGAAGCGAGATGTGGATACGAGGTGCAGAGTGCCGTTACCTGAACTAAGTAGGGTAACATCAAGAAGGTATTCCCAGAAGTAGTCCAACTTTCGTCACGTGCAAAAAATTGCAGCCAACATTTAGTAGTGTTCTACTTCTATAGTCTGGTCCTAAATAAAATATTGAATGTTTGAAAGCAATTCGTTTGCAGTCATCCAGCATAGTTTTTGAAAATTCCTTAATTTGCGTATGGTAAACCAAAGTAAAATTACTTTATTTACTATCAATATTATTTTCGTTAGTTACGAAAACTCGGGGTAAAGAGTTAATACCCGTCAAGACATTATTTAGATTGAAATGTTGAAATGATACATTTCTGAAATATTTTTTAAATAAAACTTGTGTATGTTATTTATCAAGTTAACTGTCGACCAAAACACAACCAATCCTATATATGTAGCAATGCGAAATCTGCAGGTTTAACACCAATTAAATTAGTATAAATATTTATTTTTAATTTGTGAAAACTATTTTTATTTGTTTTCTTCTGTGACTTCATGGTATCTTCCTTCAGCTGGTATAGTTGAATTTCCCTCTTTTGGAACTTCGTAGAGAGAGGAAGAAGTCATTAACGCAAATTCCACCCAAAATTAACATTTCTTATATGAATGGCATTCAATATATCTATCAAGACAGACATTCTGCATTTGGAAAGCAGTGACAGCTTTAATATGATTTATTAATTACCGTTTCCGTTTTGTCGTCTTGTGGGCGAATTATTTTTTTTTTAAGGCTCTTCTTGTTTGGCACATTTGGCAACCTCACGCCTGATTAATATTTTTCACTTGTTTTTGTTTATCTTCATTTTCTCTTAAGCTCGAATACCACCATTTAAATGAGACAATTTTGCCAGGATGATGTATTGAGAAGAAATTTTAGTTTTTCGACCCAGGCTCTATCAAGATGCGGCGCAGTCAAAATAAGAGTAGCGACAAATCTATCGGCGATCTTGCCTCAAGCAGTCACAAAGTTCACGGGGCCCTATAGAAGACTGTTCAGACTACGAGGTGCAGGGTGCCGTTGCCTGAACTGAGTAGGGTAACATCAAGGTGGCGCTCCCAGAAGTAGTCCAACTTTCGTCACGAACGAAAAGAGTTACAGCCAACATTTTATGATGTTCAATATTAAATTTTCATAGGAGTAGGAAACGTTAACTGAAGCAGGCAATCCCTGTTTTTGTTTCTAAAAAATTTCAAAATTTTCAAAATTTTAATTAGCAATATTGTTGCTCGTAGTCACTGGAAGTAAGATGTGGATGTGCAAGAAACTCCCATTCAAACACCTGAAGTTTCTGGCGAGTCGTTGTTGATGTTGTTGACTTGTGGTTGTCCTGACTGTCCTTATTATTAATAGTAATTTATAATATAGCTCATGATAAAGGTAATAGTTATTGACGAACACACTGTGACAGGTAATTGTGTTTCCGAAGAAGACAACCTTGCCAAATATATGTCTTTCTATAGGCTATGAAAAGCAATAATGGATGGCAGTAAATGCCAGAGTAGGCCCAATTGTTGGTTCCTACAAGTAAAATGAGTCTTTTAACAATTTTTATATAGGTGCGCGTCTTTCTCTACCTCGATAGCCTGGTCCTAAAATCTTGAATGTTTAAAAGCAATTCCTTTGCAGTCATCAAATTAATTTTGTATCCAATCTTTAAAAATGCTAAGTCGGATCTTAGCGAAACGTCCCCGAGACTCCAATCGGAACATCAACAAACGAACGGTTAAAATGAACGTTTATGTGAGAATCGAGTTCAGTCATAAGTTTAATTAAACGTAGAGGTGCTGCAATAAAGTCCGCTGTTCGTTACACAGCTCAGCTCCAAGTCCCGATATCGGTTCTTCTGAATTCTCTGTACTTGTATCAGGGTTGACTTTTAGTTAGGCTTAAAGACCGGATACGTCGGCGGCTATTCCGAAATCATTCGACTTGTCACCTCATTTCGATTTCGATTTATTAATTACCGTGAGATAAAAAGGCCCACGCATGTAACGATTTGTCGTTCTCATAGCAAATCAGGTTTCAACGAAATGCGGAACTTCTGTGCGAATTTTTTAAATAATTTTTTGTGTCGAAGGGCTCTTCTTGTATGGCACATTTTTAAACTTCACGCCTGATTAATATTTTTCCATCATTTTTGTTTTGCCTGCAGATCGCAGTTTTTTATTTCTGAAATTCTTCAAAACTCGAACACGGCGCAGTCAAAATAATCTACAGAAGACTGTTACGACTACGAGGTGCAGAGTGCCGTTGCCTGAACTGAGTAGGGTAATATCACCGCAGAAGTAGTACCAACTTCGTCACGAACGAAAAAAGTTACAGCCAACTTTTAATGGTGTTCAATATTAAATTGACATAGGAGTAGGAAATGCTTGTCTAAGCAGGCAATCCATGTTTTTCTGCTAAAGAAAGAGAAGGTTGTTGTTTACAATCAAAATTTTAATCAGCAATAACAGCAAACACAAATCTGTCGGAGATCTTGCCTCAAGCGGTCTCATAATTCATCGGATCCTCCAGAAAACTGTTGCGACTACGAGGTGCAGAGTGCCGTTACTTGAACTGAGTAGCCAATTGCAGCCAACATTTAGTAGTGTTCAATATTAAATTGGCGTATGAATAGGAGACGCTTGTCCAAGCGGGCAATCCATGTTTCTGTGCTAAAAAGTGGAAGTTGTTGTTTACAAGTATAGAATCAAAATTTTTATGAGCAATATTGTTGCCCATAGAAACGAGCAGATGGTGGTCACTGGAAGCGAGATGTGGATACGAGGTGCAGAGTGCCGTTACCTGAACTGAGTAGGGTAACATCAAGAAGGTATTCCCAGAAGTAGTCCAACTTTCGTCACGTGCAAAAAAATTGCAGCCAACATTTAGTAGTGTTCTACTTCTATAGTCTGGTCCTAAATAAAATATTGAATGTTAGAAAGCAATTCGTTTGCAGTCATCAAGCATAGTTTTTGAAAATTCCTTAATTTGCGTATGGTAAACCAAAGTAAAATTACTTTATTTACTATCAATATTATTTTCGTTAGTTACGAAAACTCGGGGTAAAGAGTTAATACCCGTCAAGACATTATTTAGATTGAAATGTTGAAATGATACATTTCTGAAATATTTTTTAAATAAAACTTGTGTATGTTATTTATCAAGTTAACTGTCGACCAAAACACAACCAATCCTATATATGTAGCAATGCGAAATCTGCAGGTTTAACACCAATTAAATTAGTATAAATATTTATTTTTAATTTGTGAAAACTATTTTTATTTGTTTTCTTCTGTGACTTCATGGTATCTTCCTTCACCCAAAATTAACATTTCTTATATGAATGGCATTCAATATATCTATCGAGACAGATATTCTGCATTTGGAAAGCAGTGACAGCTTTAATATGATTTATTAATTACCGTTTTGTCGTCTTGTGGGCGAATTTTTTTTTTTTTAAGGGCTCTTCTTGTTTGGCACATTTGGCAACCTCACGCCTGATTAATATTTTTCACTTGTTTTTGTTTATCTTCATTTTCCGGCAAATCGCGTTTTTTATTTATCAATTCTCTTAAGCTCGAACACGACCATTAAATCGAGACGGTATTGAGAAGAAATTTTAGTTTTTCGATCCAGGCTCTCTCAATAAGCGGCGCAGTTAAAATAAGAGTAACGACAAATCTATCGGCGATCTTGCCTCAAGCAGTCAAAAAATTCACGGGACCCTATAGAAGACTGTTGCGACTTCGAGGTGCAGAGTGCCGTTGCCTGAACTGAGTAGGGTAACATTAAGGGGGCACTCCCAGAAGTAGTCCAATTTTCGTCGGGAACGAAAAAAGTTAAGCCAACATTTTATGGTGTTTAATATTAAATTTTCATAGGAGTAGGAAACGCTTGCTCAAGCAGGCAATCCATGTTTTTGTTGCTAAAAAATTTCAAAATTTTCAAAATTTTAATTAGCAATATTGTTGCCTGTAGTCACTGGAAGTAAGATGTGGATGTGCAATTCAAACACCTGAAGTTTCTGGCAAGTCATTGTTGATGTTTGTGACTTGTGGTTGTCCTTATTGCCCTTATTGTTAATAGTAATTTATAATGTGGCACATGATAAAGGTAAAAGTTATTGACGAACAAACTCTGACAGGTATTTATGTTTCCGAAGATGGCAAACTGGCGGAATATTTGTCTTTCTATAAGCTATGAAAAGCAATAATGGATGGATACTTCCAATCGATGATGTAAATTCCAGAGTAAGCCCATTTGTTGGTTTCTAAAAGTAGAAGATGAGTCTTTTAACAAATTGTATATAGGTGTCCGTCTTTCTCTACCTTGATAGCCTGGTCCTAAAATATTGAATGTTTAAAGGCATTTCCTTTGCAGATATCAAATTAATTTTGTAGTCAATCTTTCAAATTTTCATGTTGGATCTTAGCGAATCCTCTCCGAGACTCCCATCTGACATCAACAAACAGTTCAGAGTTCAGTCATAGGTTTAATTAAACGAGAGGCGCTGCATTAAAGTCCGCTGTTCGTTACACAACTCAGCTCCAAGTCTATAATTGCATTGAATTACTTACATTCCTTTGCTACGCGAAACTCTTAATTAAACCCGATATCGGTTGTTCTGAATTCTCTTGACTTGTATCAGGGTTGACTTTTAGTTAGTCTTAAAGACCGGATACGTCGGCGACTCTTCCGAAATCATTCGACTTTTCTTCTCATTATCCCAATCGCAAGTCAATTTATTCCAGTCACCAAGTAATAGGCTTATTTAATTTCGGTATTAATTTTATTGGTGGCCCAGCACCCCGCTCATGTAAAAAGACAAAAACCGCTAAAAAGCTTAGAAAGGAAAGTAAACCGGACAGACCTAAACAATAACGACATGGCAAAGAAAAAGGATTAACGAATATAGGAATTTGGAACATACAAGGGATACGGAATAAAGACTAGGAAGTTTTTTCAGAAATGAACGAGAGATATATTGCAAAATTATCTGAAACCAAAAAAAAAAAGGGAAAAGGATGCGAAAGGACAAAAAAAAAAGAAAGTGACCCAGCAGAAATAAAATACAACCTGGAAAGTTTGGAAGACACAAGTACGATCTATTTATACAAACGATGTTTAGATGAAAAACTATTAGAAGACAGCAGAACAATAGAGGAAGAATATAAGCATATAGCTGATAGTATAAAACATGCAGCGTTGGAAGCACTGGGAAGATATGACATTAAACGAAAACCATATTGGTGGGACGAAAAAATTGAAAATAAGATCAAGGAAAAAAAGCAATTATACCTGAAATGGCTAGACAGTAAGGACCCAGTAACTAAAGAAAGCTACAAACAGGCAGACAAAGAGGTGAAGAAAGAAATCACGGCTCGAAAAAAATAACATCTGGATAAGAACCTGTGACAAAATCGACAAAACCATCGGAGAACAAAGATGTACAGAAGCATGGAATTCATTAAAGAGAATACGCCAAAGTGATAAAATAAACTTAGTGACCACAGCGATACCTGAAAAGGAATGGATAACTTATTTTAAGAACCTACTGCAAGAAAATAGAGCATTCGAGGAACAACCGCTCAATACAGCGTCAGAAGAAATCCAATTTCACATAGAAAAACTCTAAGAGACACAAATAATAGAAAAGCGGCTGGCGTGGGAGGTATTCCATCAGAGCTAATAACAAATCTGTTCCGAAGGTGCATAAATGTGGAAAATGTCCCAAAGAATTGGCAGACTTGTCATATCACACCTATTTATAAAAAAGGATCAAAGAGAGAGCCGAAAAACTACAGAGGCATTGCAGAAACAGGGAAACCTAGAGACACACTTATCCTTCATTGACTTGCAAAAGGCATATGACCTATACCCAAGCTGTGGAAAACAATGTTAGACATAGGAGTCAAGCCAAAATTAATCGAGGCGACAAAGAACCTGTTCCAGCACAACACTGCAAGAGTTAAAATAGCAAATATGCATCTAACAGAACTTTTCACCACTGATAAAAGACTACGACAAGGGTGTTGCTTATCGCCAACATTGTTTAAGATATATATAAATGAAAAACTTAAAACGTGGATAAGACAATGTAAAGGTATGGGAATAGCCCTAGATGAAAACCTCCTTATGACCCTCTTCTATGCTGTTGATCAAATAGAGATAGCCGAAGATGCAGATGATCTGAGCTATATGGTACGGAAACTGAACGAGTATTATGTCCATGCCGGTTTGAAAATAAACATGACGAAGTCAGAATACATGATTGTAGGTAATGGCGAAGTAAGAGATCTACCACTCGAAAACGAAAAAATGATAGGAGTAGAAAGATATAAATATCTGGGTGTAATATAGCAGTGTATATAGATAGCAGGGAAGAAATTCGGGAAAGAGTAGCAAAAGGAAGAAGATAATCCGATCACTTAACTCAGTACTATGGGAGAAGAACATACGGAAGACAACAAAAAAAATGAATGTACTCTTCCTTTGTGGAAAGTGTGACATTATACGGAGCGGAGATCTGGGATCTGAATAGAGACAATAAAAATACATTGTTATCTACAGAAATGGATTTTTTCGGAGAACCTTGGGCGTATCACGATTAGAAAGAAAAAGAAACATCGATATAAGAAGCGAAATGGAAATATAAAAAAACATTATAGAGGAAATAGAAAGGCGACAAGTGGTATGGTTTGGACATGTAAACAGAATGACAGATGATAGATGGCCAAAACGAATTTTAAAATGGACTCCCCCGCAGAGACGAACAGGTTATTGGTGACAATGTCAACAATTACTTGCATACCTGCGTATGCTATATCGCGACTATTTTTTTTAACGACACACATCCTCCTGAAGTTTCACTGTTTCGCATAATTATCTTTGCGATACATTCATGTACATACCGACTTTCCGCATTTTGTGGTATTCGAATTCTTTGGTGGCAGATGATTTTGATTTTGATAAAAACAAATTTTGGTTATGCGCATTTTGATTTTTGTTTTTGGTTGAATCGTTTTATTCAATAACGGGGTTGTTAATTTATATTAACATTGGCTGGTTATTGCTCTTTCGTAAATGGAAGCAGAAGTATAATAACAAATAAATCAATAAAATTTGAGGCAACCTGTGGAACCTGTGATAAAGAATGAAAACTTGAGTGTACATGTTCTTATTTCTGGCCGCTTCTTCCTTCCTTTGGATGCTATTTCAGTTTATTTGAAGTCGTGGTTGAACGTCGTCACCGATTTCTCGTTTCGGAAATGTTTTTAATGAGATATTGAGAGATAGAGTTTCTATTAGCGTCTTAAGTTTATTTCGTCAAACGAGATGTGCTGTTCAGAGTTTTGTTATTAACTGGCGTGTAGAGTGTCACATTGGATCATATTATTTAAGATACTATGTTAACTAAAGTAATCTTCATGATATATTTTTAACATATTTTGTCAATGTTTCGTTGTTCTCTCGTTTAATAACAATAATAATAATAATAATAATAATAAGCATAATAATTTTTATTGTATGAGACTGAGAATAATCTATTGAACAAATCCAATAAGACACGAGTTTTTCAATATCCCCACGGTGCTGGTGCAGGTGCAGGGGGAGTGTTTTTTTTCATCGTTAATTCGCATTGCTCTTCTTCTGGTCAATAAGTTGCTTGTAGGGTGTGCCCCGCGGGGCCCATAGTCGCGCTGACGCCCCCAGTGCTGGGGCGTGGTGAGAATTTTTATGCATTGCATACCTTATTATGGTGCAATTTATGCCAACAACTTGTTGCAATATGAAATAAATATTTCTATTAAAAGAAGAGAAACTATTTACCGGACCACATCTGTTTTGGACCTATTAAAACCTGTTCCGTAGACGTTTTGGATCTGTTGACATCTGATCTAGACCTGTTCGAGAGATGATAAGCAGACATTCTAGACCTAATTAAGATATGACTAAGAGCGTCCTCGCTAACATTAACTTACTTAAAATAAAATGACTGCAAATATTTTCTGGAGATATTATTGCTTATATTCTTGTTCACGTAAGTACTTGGAGATCGGTCTGAATAAGTTTCGAGTTGCTGAATACCTTCTTCACATTCCGTCAGCTGCTTTTCCAAATTATTCTTCAAATTGAACGCTTCACAAACTACCCACGACCAGCGCACTATTTTCTCGCTTGCGCAACACAGTTTCGACGAGAGAAACGTCAGACTTAACGGTTTCCTGCAATTCTTCCTTTTAAAAAGCGCCAATTTCGAGCTTGATCTTCATATCTTGCTAAGTGATAAGTTACCGGATTTGTAATCTAGACTTTTACGATTGTATACAATTCCGTGGTCCAGTTGGGAATATAAACCTTTGATGGACGCGTGCCAAACCAAAACTAGACGTGTTACCTTTTTTCACATATTTAGGTTTTATTCCGGTGGTTCTGAGCACGCTACTGTTATACTTTGCGGCCACAGAGCATAAAACATCGATCCATTTGTAGGTGCCGTTTAACGTACGGCAGCTTTCACATTAAAAAACTCTTTTCCCAGATCAGTTTCCAGAGTTTGCGGCCGGTGTCCTTCTTTGAGAATTTGGGTAAACGCTTTAGTAACTTCAACGCCGGTTTTGGTTTTTAGCGGTCAACACCACACGTATTTTGTAAAGCAATCGATCATTACTAGTATATGAATTGAAAGTTTTATTTTGTTTCGCGTATCAGCGAGTCCAGCTGAGCCAAATTCGCTTGCCACAAATTACCCAACAGTCGTATAATCGCATAATTTCTGCGTGCCGACTTGTGCAGCTCTCGGACGAGTTGCGCTTTCTCACTGCACATTGCTTTGTCGAATGCCCGTCGATTTAAATTAAACAACGTTGTTGATTGTATCGCTTGCTCAGTTTGTTCTAAAATATCTGATAGATTTCGCAACGTGGTATTGCTGTCCGAAAGATCCGGCCTACAGTCCCGGGGTATGTAATTACTAGTACCCTTACATCTTTGCCGACAATTTCCACAGCCTTTCGGGTTAAGCCCAGAAAAAAATTATCGTTTTTTGTGCCATGAACGATACCATAATAATGGTCAAATGTATGTTGGGTGTCTTTTACGCTGTCATCAATTTGCGGTAATTTATCAAATTCATTCAACCATTGCTTGCAGGCGGGAGGGTTAACATAATCCTGTATCGCTTGCTTAGTTTGTTCTAAAATATCTTGACAGATTTTCATTGCTTTGTTGTTGGATCGACGGAAAGGAGGTATCATGAAGTGAAGTTATTTCTGGTGATTTTGCACTCAATTTAACTTAGAACATATAAATTCACGTATAATGTGTTGCCGACCTAAAACCAAAACAAAACCGTATATAAAAGATCTTCCCGAAAATCTGGCATTTTTACATTCGATAATATAAATCTGAAAAAAATATTTATTGCAAATTTAATACACGTTCCTATTGCCATAAAATATATTTATGCAGAAGACTAATAATGATCAACATAATAAATAATTTTTGTTAAAACCAGTTGTATATTTAGTTAAAAAGTTACTTTATTGACCGTGTTGTAAATTTTGTCCTGATGAATTTTAAATATAATTAAATAATCCTTAAAAAGCTATTTAGCAGGAGAAAGACGATGTTATTGCTCAATTTTTTAATAGTTAATTTTTAATAGTTAACAACAAAATAGTGATCGAAAAAAAATGTTCAAGTCGATTAAATTATAAGGCATTTGAAACTAAGTTGTAGTTTCCTCCGTGAAACTTTAAGTCGAAGATTTTGGTTCATCTGTATAGTAATTTTCGATACGCAGGACAATACCTTCATCGGAATCGGTAAAAAAGGAACCGTCACTTATGTTTTCAGGCTCGACATCGCTGTAGTTATTTTCTATCACTTATTATAATTATAATCACTTCCGAACTGTAGCATTCCTCCGAACTGGGGGTTTGATCAGTGAAGTCCTGCTCAATTGTTGCACCAGCAGAAATCGAAAGTGCCCTGAAATTTTTTGTGGGTACCATACCGTAGATAATAAAAATGGTAATCTTGATGAAAGCCAAATGATGATGATGCTTTTTTAAAATTCTCATGTTGTCGTCAATGTTAATCGCAACAGATTTGCACAGTTTCTAATCCATTTTGAAGTCAATGTGGTGTTTATGATGTTCGAAGTGGTTTTGATGGAGAATCTCGGCAAAGTGGACCCACACGTACGGCAGAATGTGAATTTTTTGGTTTTGTTGAATTGAATGTAATTTCCCCCGATAGCTACGGGTGGGTTCATGACTTTTGTAGTTTCCTCCGTGAAACTTTGTGTCGAAGTAATAGTCGCTCATTATTTCAGGGTCGACCTCATTGTAGTCATCTTCAGTATTTTTAATAACTACTTCCAAATTTTTATCTTCCGCAGATCCAGGCGTTTGATAAACAAAGCCTTCCTCATTTATTGCTTCACTTAGAAGAATGGTCATTTCGAAATATTCAGATCGTTCAAAAAAAAATTAGATTCGATAATAATCCAAGAGGTTTGAATTGGAAAATGCTTCGAAAGAGATACCAAAATATTCGAATTTAAAATCATTTCTGGAGAATCAATGTACCACTCTGGAAACGATTTCCAACGCTAGCTCATCTAACGTATAAATAAATAAACATTTTTTCTCTCGAAATCCAACTTTACATGTTTCTTAAAATCAAGCGATCCGAGCGCCTCTCCGTTTTGCTCGACAAACCACTCTTTGCTAGAATGTCATCATTTATTACAAAATCACCCCTCGAAAAGTATCGTTTGGCAAAACAACGATACTTATGGCTTTTGTGTTTGAGTTTATCCCATTTGCTATCGGACTGTCGGTCGAAATTTAAGGCCAACTTCCAGGTAATCCGAATTATGTCAGCTCGCACAGCAATTCACCTCCAAAGGTTGGTTCTGTCGGTGAGCCTATAAAGTAGGTAGAAGATCGACTATAAAGACGACTTGAAGAGACTCTGGGAGTTAGAAGATGTTCCGCAAGTGCCTTTTGATTCTCCAGAAGATCTAGCTTGTGAGAAGCACGTCTTGGAAAACTATTCTCGGGACCAGTCTGGTCGATTTACAGTCGCTCTTCCCTTTAACGGACCGAAACCTACATTTGGGGATTCGAGAGAGATAGCACTTCGTAGATTGTATTCAGTAGAGAGGAGATTTGCAAAAAATCCATCGCTGCATCGTTCACACCTGGCATTCAGGAAATATTATTTGGAGTCTGGGTTTATGGAGGAAATTTATAAATCTTCCGAGAAGCAGCCCTCCAAAGGTTACTACCTGCCGCAACATTCAGTGTTCAAAACGGACAGTACGAGTTTGCGCGTCGTTTGTGCAATGCGCAATGTTGGTGGTATCTGTTTGGATGATACTTTGTACTCTGGGAAAAAGCTGCAGGAAGATATACGCAGTACTCCTATCAACTTTTAGCGTTACAAATATCCTTTTTCCTCTGACATTAGACAAATGTACCTTCAAATCGCTTTAGTTCCCAAGAACCAAGATTTTCAGCGTATCCTTTGGTGTTCTTCTCCGGAACAACCTGCGGAAGATTATAAATTAGTAACATTTTGTTTTGGCGCCCCTAGTAGTCCCTTCTTGGCGCTTCGTTGTATCGCCCAATTAGTCACGGACGAAAAATTAAACTTTCCCGAAGCTTGTAAGGTCCTTTAGTCAGACATTTATATCGATGATGTCTCCATTGGTGCTTCCACTTTACTGCCCTACACCTGCAATCGGAGTTGGCAGAGGTCCTGTCATCACATCCTTCACATTGCGAAAATGTATCGAAGTTTGCTAGAATCCATTCCTGTAGATTCTAGAAGGCCTTAGATTTCAGTAACGAGCAGACAGGTATCAAAATCTTAGGGTTAAGATGGAATCCTGTCAGAGATATATTAACATACAATGTCGAGATTAAGGTCAGACCTTCTAAAAGATTCATCCTATCGGAATTAGCAAGGATGTTCGACCCATTGGGATTTTTAGCTCATGTATGTTTTCCCTTAAAATATACAATTCAATTGGTCCAAGCACCAATTGGATTGGGATAAAGAAAGATCACAAGATGTTTTAGTTTGGTGGTCGAATTTCAAAGCTCAACTAATTGCTTTATCTCGATTAGAAATTAATAGATTTGTCGATTTTGCATCCAGTTCGAGGTATGATTAAATGGGATTTTGTGATAGTTCATATTTAACTTTGGATAGGATATACCAGGCATGGCCAACAGTTTTTTGTCACGGGCCGGATTGAAAAAAAATTTTTTTTTCGCGGGTCAAAAAACGAACAAAATTTTATTATGAAAATATAAATAATGTAACAAATTATAAAATTAACATTATAATAAAAAATACAAAAAATTTAAACAAAAAATGAACAAATTTTTATTATGAGACATATTAAACGACTTTATCAAGTCCAAAATCGCATATCTCGCATCTATTGCGAAGCCGGACAAATTTTTGCGTGGCCTAAAACGGGCGTCGTAAATTTTCGTGTGTATAACTGAAAATACCAAGATATAGTGACATCTATTAAAATAGCAACTAGGCTATGGGATTGAATTTAGTGTTGTCTACACAATGCAGAAAACTGTTTGCCTGAATGCTCAACCAGAAGCCATATATTTAAAGTTATTTAAACAAGGCATGGGCTTCCTAATGGTGTTACACATCTCAAAATATACACCTGTAGTTCACAGAGATCGCCACCAGGTGGTGCTTCCAAATATACACGTGTATATTTGGATCGCCCGATGTATATAGATGTCCTCGCTTCTGCGAAGCGAGGAGAAACGGCAACATTGCCAATTTCTTTGGGTTGAATTTATATTCATTGCGATACACATTTAATTTCGTCAGGAGCGCTTTTTTAGCGCGCGTGCTTTAACGGAGTTGGCTCATCAGACGTGATGTTATGATTTCGATGAAATCAAAAATTATTCGTCGCCATTAGATAAAATCAAAAAATATGATCAATTTTTATTTTTTAGTGGCATTGAAAAAAAAAACATTAATAAATCATTTTGCATATTAGTCTCATCATCATTAACTTTTGATATACTAATTTTGGCCAAAGAAGAAATTGTTTACTCACTGACATGCAGATTGGATTGCAGCAATTAACGTAAAATTAATGAAAATCAAGTTCGTTGAATACAGGTTTATTTATCTTAAGGTGAAAGACAATTTTTGTTTCAATTGTTGATCACTTTGTATCTAAAAGTATTATAAACCAAAGTTTTTATCTTTACCCAGTCAGTAATTGTTATATTATTCCGATATTTAGCAACATACTCTTCGCACTCGTGTTTCTTGGGAGTTATTTTTTCTTCTAAATGACTTTTAAAATAGTTCAATACTAACTTTTTCTCTTTGCTGTTCCATTTAGTGCGACCTTTATTTTGAGATGATTTTTCCGGTACGTGTAAAACGTCTTTTGCACAATTAGTTTTTTCGGTTTCGTGATTAGTTTGTTGTATGTCTTCTGAAGACATAATAAATGTTGGTGCGTTATATATTTGTTCAGATGATTGGGGTTTCTGATTTATTTGAGTATGTTATTTAGTTGGTGCGTCATCGTCACTAGATTCTAAAATAGAAGCTTCTTCTTCAATTTCAATTTCACTTAAGCATTTTCCTTTAAACACTTTTCCTTTCCCTTTTTCTAGCAAAAGGAGAACTTTTGCGACTTTAGCAGTCTGAAAAATGTCTTGAGGCAACCTTAAATTAAAAAAAAATATATTGAACTGATGTGGCTTTTACTTGATGAATATCTACTAAACACGATTAAATTAGAACAAAAAATGTTGAGATTTTCACAGTTATTTATTACCTTAAGACAGCTGTAACGACAACACCGTGCCTTTTTCAAATACAAAATATGACGATACTCTGACAACTATATATACAATAAATTAGTAATAAATTCTTAATTACCGGTGTGTATGACTGGATTTAAGTGAATTTCATACGTTCGTTAATCCGTTTCTTAAATGTTCTACCTGTTTATCCGATATAACATGATCCACATTTCAACTTGTAGACTCCGGACTTTAGAGTTTTCCGTGATTTCGTATGAACCCTCTTTGATACATAAGATTATAACAAAAAACAGTTTCAAATAACTCGGAACTCTATCTATCTCTTATTAAATGCCGAACCCAAAACAATAAAATAAATAAATATATATATATATATATATATATATATATATATATATATATCGGACAAATAGGTAGAACATTTACGAAACGAATTAACGAACATAAAAGAGCGTATAAAAAAGTTCCGATTCTAACTATGCCATTCATTTAAATTTAAACAAAAAGTAAAAAACTAAATTTCATGGAAGCTATGGAGATTAATAAAATGCGATATTCGAATTTATTACTTAATGACCAAATGGATTTAAATGCGTTTCCGTTGTTAAATTTTAAATTTATAACCCTACACCGGTAATTAAGAATGTATTACTATCTGATTATATATATAGGTGTCAGAATGTTGTTATATTTGAATTTGATACACGCGACACGGTGTCAACAGCTGTCATAAAGCAATACATTGACTGAAAGTTTTTTGTTCTAATTTAATTGTGACAAAAAAAATGCAGACGCAGAATTAGGCATAGAATAGAAAGAAGTTGGTTTAAAGTAAATAATTATGTTTGCATTTGATTATATTTTAGTTAAAAAAAGTTATTTTTAAAATTAAGTTGCTATAAAATCTCAATTACTTTGAGAATAAAAAAATTTATGGACATCAATAATCACTCACCTATAAAACTGAGCATGAGTTTTTCGCGTGTGCCCCATAAAGGTTGCTACTTGCTCTATTTTATGCGGCTGCATTGTCATTAATTGCAAAGTCGTAGCAATATGTTTTCTAAATCGCGTGGAGGTGAAAAGTTGAGGGTGTTTAGCTCCACATTTTATAGCTAAGCGTCTAATGACATGTGCTCCAGAAATCCATTCTTTAGAACCAGGAACTGCGAATATATATGGGTTTGATTTTGGAATAAAATCGGTTATATCCCTAATTTTTAAAAGGCAGGATATATATTTTTGTGTTCGTTTTGAGAAAAGGATAGGAACAGGTCTCGATCCTTTACCTCCTGTTACCACTCTTTTAAATTGTTTGGATATAATTTTTTCCACGGTTGTTAAGGATTCGGTAAATGCTTCCTGATCTAAGTGGTTATCATCCTTCATATACGTTTCTACTTTTAGAAATTGAACATCACCTACTCTTTTTCTATTAAATATGATGGTTTGAGCTAGTACACATTCAATTAGTATTTTATAATTGGTTTTTATGTCAATATTATTCGTTAATTTGTCATAACAATCTACACTTTGAGCATCGATATATGTTTGTAAAGCAAGAATGTCACTAGATAAAGGTAATTGCTTAGGGTTCCCCCATTGTTTTTCTTTAATATTTTTTAACGCAAGACTGGCCAGTTCATTACACCAATGGGCTTCGACTAGTTTCTTAAGATCTTTAATTTCATTCTTTTTTTCGCTATTTTTTAACCAGTTAATATTCGGAAGGATTCTTTTTTCTAATACTATTTTGTAAGCAACATCGCACATGATTTTTATGTTCGTACCCATATGTAACGCCAATGATGGGGCTCTAAACTCTTTCTTTACTACGTCATAGCCACTGATGTCCTTAACTGCAAAAATAAGGGGTTGGAACATTTCAGGTTTAAGAACGTCAAAAAAGGAGCGAATCCCTTCTTCCAGAGTTTTAATAACCATAAGCATCCTAGCCATTTTTCGCATTCTGTTCGACACAATGTTAGGAATTTGTTGTCGCTTATGTTTAGCTAAAAGTGTTTCTCCGAATAAACAGATGAGGGGATCACTTTTAGCAGTAGCACTTATTTCGTCGGCTCTTATGACTTCAGATTTAATGCGAAGCTTTCGTAAGAAATCATGATTTTTTAATGAAACTGATGCTTGAAATGTTTGGGATTTACTAAGGCAATTCTTTCCAGGGTTAATGATATCAGCAGGTTTATTCTTACATTTCTTGATATGTTTATGTAATAACTTTTTAGAATAATGCCCCAAGCAATAAGAACACAGAAAATACTGTGTATCGGGTAATTTCGAATTTCTTATTGGATTTAGAATATTTTTTTCGACCTTGAGATGAAAGTATCCTAACCTACCTAACCGCTCCTTACTACGTGGTGTAAGATTTTTAATCACCATCACGTCTTTGTGGTCTCCGTGATATCTTAAAAGGTGTCTCGTGAAATGCGTTATCACGTCGTTGAAGCAAATTGGACAAATTGTAGGTCTTTCTCGGGCGGAAGATTTCTTAACATAACACTGGTTATCATCCTGCTAAAATCAAAAACAAATATAGTGTGGTTTGGTGAGTTTGCTGAGAGCAGCCGAGATTTTTTTAGGAGAGTTGGAACAGTGAGGTTTATAAGTATATAACTCCATTTAAAATTGAATAAAAAAGAAAAAAATGTTTTGCACGAATTTTTGCTGTTGCGATTGTCCCGTATGCACGTTGCTAATTATGCATTTCGGATATTCGACAAAAAAAAAGTGGCTGGATTAAAATGTTATGCCACCTTATTTTAAGTTATTGTTATACTGAAAGTATCGCTTAAAAGTACCCGAAATTATAAAACTTGTTGCCGAAAATACCACGATTTGACATACAAAAATGTCCGGTGGATGCAGAATGTCATAATTGTTCGGTATTTTTTGTGAAATCTGTAAAATAATTTCATTAATGAATATCCCAGAAATGAAGAAAAAGTAAATAAAATACCTCTTTAGTTATTGGCTGATTATTTTGTTGGTCTATTGGTATTAATATATCTGGTGATTTTACGGAGTTATTTACTTTTCCTTTATAACACTTTACTTGGTCGCAAGAACGATTTCTGTTAACAGATACAAATGATTCTGTAGATCCGCTAGCACTAGATGATGGTCTATATTCTGAACCAGAATCATCAAAATCACTGAATTGCATATCGTCATCACGTATGTCCCTTTTCTTTAGCACGGGAGGTGATTTTTTGGAGTCATTATTATATGCGTTATTTGAATAGGAATTCCAAGTTTTGGTATATTTTGAAGATATGTGTGAGTTAAATTCTTTCAAACTTATCTCGCTCAAATCCAAATCAGTTGGAGGTATGATCGACGCCACAGAGTTTCTAAAAGATATATTTGTATTAATAATTAATACTGAACCTAGGCCAGTTGCTCTTGACAGTAAATCGAATGTCTTGTATAATAAGTATCTAGATGTGTTGTCATTCTCTGAAGAACTACTGCTGAGGCTAAACTGATCTGGTGTAGGTATGTCTGGCATAGTGGGAACAGGTGATACTACATCTGCGGTATCTAAAAATTACTAATAATATAAAAATTACTTTAAGGAAACGGATGGAAAAAAGTAGGCGTGGAATAATTCGCACGAATACTTACTTGCACCAGACTATCAGATGCCATGGTAACATTTATAGATTCATCACTAATAACTGCACACTTATTTTCCATAGCCAGTTTTAGTAAAAACTTGCTTCGGTTCATTGCAACTGAAAATAAAATTTGGAAGCAAAGCAATAGTATCCGCGTATATGTGTTGCTAACGGGAAACTAACCGACCTACTCGTCAAGATTAAAGGTTTAAACACAACGCGACAACGTCGCTGGGCTTCACCAATTTTTTCCAGTCAATATGGTACTTTAAAAAACACTTTTCAAAATCCTGGAACAGATCTTCGCCCGTTGTTGTTGTATCTTTCATTGGAACAATTTCTAAAACTTCTTCCAAGATTTTAAAATCATCATTTAAAGCTCTGATAAAAATTAACAATTCTGCAGTATCTTTTACATCGCAACTTTCGTCCAGAGCTATTGCATAAAAATTGGTTGACTCTATATTATATAATAATTGGTTAGTTACATCCACATTTATATCTTCTACTCTTCTGGCAATAGTTTGCCTAGATAGGCTTATATTTTCGAATTTATTTTTAAGTTCTGGACATAACACGTTACAAACATCCAACATGCATTTCTTTAAAAATTCTCCTTCAGAAAAACGTTTTCTGCATTCAGCAATACGTTTAACTATTAAAAAACTTGCTTCCGTCACCGAATCTTGCAAGCGATTTTGTTTTACAAATATATTTTGTTGACGAGACAATTTTGTGGCCAAATCTTCGAAATGTTTTTTTCGGTCTTCTTCGTTTAAATTGTTTGCATAATTCTCATGTTTCGTTTCAAAATGTCTTTTTAAATTGTATTCTTTAAAAACTGCCACACTAGAGTTACAAATGAGACACACAGCTTTCTCTTTAACTACTGTAAAAAAATATTTCCATTTCCAATCATCATTAAAATTTCGACACTCTGTATCAACTTTTCGTTTTTTAGAACCAACAAACGGCAACAAACGTAAATATTGAAAAATTAATCGCGGGCCGCATAAATTCATTACGCGGGCCGAATGTGGCGCAAGGACAAAGGACAAAGGTAGTCCCTTTAAAGAAAATTTCTCTGGCGAGACTAGAATTTTATAGTTGCCTCTTCTTGACCAATCTGCTCAACTATGTCTTGGAGACTTTCTCGCCAAAACTCAAGTGTCAAAATACTTACAAATGGGCTGAATCTTCTGTTGCATTTTATTGGATAAATTCATCACCTCATACCTTGAAGATATTTGTGAGCAACAGTCAGTTCTATAAAGAGAAAATTGGCTCTTGACAGGTGGTTTCATGTTCGGTCTATAGATGATCTCGCCGAAGTAGCTTCCAGAGTGGCGGTACCTTTAGGTCTTGTTTAACGGGCCTTATTGGCTTATTTTAGATTCGAAACAGTGGCCTGTTTCTATTATCGGTAATCTGAGGAACTTGTCGACGAGGAAAAAGTCATTTCTCTGTTTGTCGATACAACTCCGAACCAAAATGTCTTCGTTGTTAGACAAACATTCGTCACTCAAGAAAATCCAAGGGATTGTGGCCTATTTCTTGAGATTTCTGCACAACATGAAATGCAGACATGGATTTCATAGATTAGGGCATTTCCTTGTGGAATCTGAAATTAGTAACTCCATGACGGTTTTATTTAAACACTGTCAGAAACATCACATTAATGGAATCAAATATCTTGGCTCCGGAAAACTTATCTCTAAATCCTTGAGGAGGTTACCTCCATATGGCACCATACAATATGGCCGCCCAGGTTCCAAGAGAGCTATTCGGTCAGTAATCTCTAGATATTTTATTTGTTTTTCCGAAAACCTAGCCTTTAATCGGCAATTTAATAGTTCTTCGGATTAGTCAGTCGAATGCGTGGGAATTGATTTTGGTAGTCCATTTTACATAACTTCAGGTAAACACCGTGTAGCTCAATCTTCAACGGTTTACCTCTTCATTTATGTTTGTTTTGCTACTAAGTTAGTTCATCTGGAGCTTGTCTCTGATTTGACCACTGATGCATTCTTAGCTTGTTTGAGATTTTTCTTCACACAATCCACAATCGCCTAATTTTTAAAAAATTCAGAGCCGCCAATCTAAAAGTACAAGACAAATCGGAATTTCTATCTAGAAAAGTTGCATTTTTAGGACACATAATATCTCCAGAAGGTATTAAAAAAATTCTTTAAAAATCGAAGCGGTGCAACGTTATCCAATCCCTAATACCCGAAAGGAGATAAAAGCATTACTAGGCTTGGTAGGATATTATCCTATGTTTAATAAAAATTTTGCGAAAATCACCTTTCTATTAACTAAGGAAGCATAGTCATAGGCATCAAGAAATGTAAAGAATTAAAGTTTGGGCAATGGATTTAAATAATGACTTTTCGCTATCCTTTGAAATGCCAATTTAAATTTAGGATTGGGATTGTAAATAGGAAATAATTCATCTGATTTAATGATTATTTAGACAAAATGGTGATGTTTCTAAAACGGTTTTAAATAGGTGTGTTTGAATTGTTCTTCATAATCGATTATTAAGCGAAGACTTGCGTAATTTATGGGTAATTCTGAATATACGAATGCCTTTCATGTCTGGGTCGTTATTACTATGAACAGTGACGTCAGAATCGTGGTCGTTAGGTATGTGACCTGGACTTTTGGTCTGGGAAGAGGTACGAGGTCATTGATTCTTTCGTTAAGAACAAAATCTTCTAAATCAAAGTCAGCTAGATTAGCGACTGTACCGTCGACATCGGGGATGTTAGATTGTGTTTCGTCTTCGTGCAAAGCATTTATGTCTATCTGCTGCGAAGTTTTCTTCTCATTTTTTGAATTTAATCTCGAAATCGAATTCCTCGAGATTAAGCCTCCAAAGAATAAGGCGATAATTGGGTTCTTTTAACTTTGACAGCCACACTAGTGGGTTATGGTCCGTTTCGATGACAAACTTTTGACCGTATAGATAGGGACGACTATAACCAGATTATTCATTCCACAAGCGCTTATTCTCCTTTTCCTATACTCTACGGTCCCTATTTAAACGAACCAAACATTGACAATGACTTGACAATTTTCGAACGGTATAACGAGAAACGAGGAAGTGAATTAATTCCCTTCCATTAAAGTATCTACAAAAACACCTACCAAAAATAGAATCAAAACACAAAAAACACAATAAACATTCTGAAACATCCCACGATTTACACCCTGACCAAGATGTCTATCGGAAAAATACACTCAGGAATAAAATGAATGCCCAACACATACCCACAAAAATAACGGAGGTACATCAGAATAAAATTATCGGCGCCCCCAAGAAAAAGAACGTAACTGTACACACTAGAAAAATCAAACGAACTCCTGCCAAGCACTTCCCACCAAGAAGCTACCGAATAATCGATATTATGAAGAATACTCGTCTTCCCTAACGGTAACTAATTTAACTAATATAATTATTAATCTTTTAATTATTGGTTCTACAGTATATTCACAAAATAGTAATTATGCATGACCAACAGAAGTCGAATGTTTGTGAAATACGTAATCTTAATAGCAAAAACCAAGGTTTAATGAACTTCGTAGGAAGTGGTATCAAATTTATTACCGGCAAAGAACACAATACTGACCTAAAAACAATTGTACAAAATTTGCAACTACTGAAGCGGAATCAGCTTCAATCGATGAGGAAAATTAATGATCTGAGTTCATTGACAGAAAATATTGCAAAAAAATTTAACGAAGACATAAAAGTTTTAAATTAAAATACAGACAGAATTCTATCTACATTCACGGAAATGAAAACTGAAATAAATTCGATGCTTTACTAAACTTTAAAGGTTATCACTTACGTTTATTAATCAATAATTACTTTCCGCAAGATCGTTTCGACAAGTATAAGTTTATTTGCTGGAAATATGTAAACGAAAAATAGAGATTGGAAGGTGGTAGTATGGCAACAAAGGAAAAACAATAACACTAAATAATAGGCACCAGCGCTGGGCAACCAGTAAATAAATAAATAAATACAAGAAGGATCAGAAGGACGAAGATAACAATGAGGCCGATCATCAGAAAAAACGATTGGAAAACTAAAACCTACGCTTTTTATGACTGTATTTTCGAATCACAAAAATTCTACTCATTCTGATTGTTGTTAAACGTTGATTGGCCTGATTGGTTGATTGGAGATTTTAAATGACCGTGCATGCGCATATTCGAAAATTCCACTATATAGGCCCTGATAATACATAACTTTCGACACGACCTTGAAATTTTTTTGTTTTAACTAATAACGTATGTCATTGTAAACCAACCGAAAAGATCCAATAAGGCGTTCAACAACCAACATGGCTGCCGACAGTTCGTCAGTTCGTTCGTTTAGATGTAGCATTTTTACGGAAACATTTTTTTCAAAACATGTCCAGACCTCGTTAAATTTTCTAGGAAAACGAGTTAAATGTGTAGAAATCGCTGTTTTAAAAACATTTCTTGGCGACAATTTCATTTGCTGTCTTGCCCAACTCTACCATACAGTCTTTGGAAATAGTCAAAAAATCGCTGCTCGTATAACAAAATCATCCTAGCAGAAGAGTAAGTGAACACTCTGATGAGACGTCCGTATTAACTGGCTGATGCGTGAACTGCCAGCCCCGTAAGTCGAAACGGGCTTCGGCCATGGCATTATTCGACTCTCTGATAAACTTGTTTAAGGTGCCAACATCAACACACTCGAAACACAATTGTTCACATAAAACCTTTCGGACAACTCCCCTCCCATCTTTCCTGACAACGAGATATAAAATATGGTAGCCCCTAACAAAAAAGGACCATTGTTGACTCCAAAAACAAATCGTCTGCAAATTTTTTTGCGGCCCTCTGAAGAAGCGAAGGTAGTCTCTGTGATCTTGATGAACAAATGCCTTACAAATGTCCGCTTTTAACCTGATTTGGCACTGTGGTTACAGTAATAATGGATGACCCTAACGGAGACTATGATAGCGATGGAAGTGACGATGGCAGAGATGAAGTTCCCAAGTACACATCGTCGCCAGAGGAAACTCCTGGGGTATTGGAAAATTTAGTTCGGTTGATTGTAAAGAATTTCGCCATACTCGCAATTTTGTATTCATTGGGTTGGTTTATCCGTTACCAAACCTAAAAACCCTCGCATAGGCATATAGGGTCAGAGCCCCGGTTGGGGATCGCCCCGTGTGTGAGGCGGGGAGCTCTCGAAGCCTGGGCGAGAGACCGGGTCGCGGGGGGCTGGAGAGTTGCTCCGGGAATGAGGCAGGCGAGGCTTATGATGGATGGGCCCGCCCTTCCTCGGACCAGGGAGCTGCTTAGACTGACCAGAAGAGAGTGTAGAGCACTAACAGGGGCCTACACAGGATATTGCAGGCTTAGGAGGCATCTTTGCTTGCAGGGGCGGCATTCTGGACGCCCTCTAGAGCGGCCTGGGGGCACAATGGGCCCATCTGGTGGCCTAAGTTCTTGGACGCCCCCCTTTAATACCAATTCCAATAATGCCTCGTGCATATTTCTCGTTTTGTCTGAAATCATAAAATTTAGATCTTTAAGTCGACTTTCGAAATCGGCATAGATTACAAATGGCGAAGTTTCTTTGTCGTCGGTACCGGATCAAAATCATTAATTTTTGTATAATGCTTATTTTGAAATAATATTAAATTGACATTTTTTTCGCGTTTGTCTTTAGTTAAACGGTCCGGTAACACTGAATAAAAACATTTACTGTGGTTTTGAATTTACTCTAAAACCTACACATTTAGGCAAATTCCGTTGGATTTATCAAATATATGAATTTGGTTTAGATTCACCGTCGTTGGACAGTTGTCATTTCATAATACGTTCTTAAAAAAGGATATGAAGTCGGTAAGTATTGTTGGCCACGTTCTTTTGCAGGAAAAAAAAACCACTGATCACTAAAATGCCTGCAATTTTTTATTATTTCTGGGAGCAACTCAATGTAGGTTCTTGAAATTCAGATAATATATTTAAGATTTTACTTTAAAGTTTTTCAAAGAATCATTCGTTTAAATTCGTTCCTTGTCGATTTTCGGTAGAAACATATTTCACTTCGGTCACGTCTTGGCCGTCGTTTTTTCTTTTTATGAATTCACCGCAGTCGCTTAAAATTTGTTCGTCTTTTTGTTTCAAAGTGATTATTACACCCGTTAAAGCTCTTCCCTGGAAACAAGACCCGATCTGCTCCCGCAAAACCCTTTGTTTTATACATATTTGCGGGACTGTTGTTTTGCAAACCCAATCGAAAATGGCGATGATGCAAAATCATTTTTTTAATAGGGAATTGCTGTCTGCAATTTTCTTTGTATCATCTTACCTCTCGATCTCAGGGTAAGACACTGCCCAGGCTAGTTCACTAACAAAAAAGAAAAATTAATAAGGTAAAAAAAAAATACTAAATAGAAGCCCAAGTTGGAAGACGGTAAAGGGCACCTCGGTCAATTCCAGAAGGTGGTAGGTAGGCGCCACGTGATTCAAAAAGCTAAACTTAACAACCCGAAGTTCCACCCGTGAAAGAAATAAACAAGTGAATCGCGAACAATAATTTATTCCCTCGAACCTGGTGGTAGGTGTAAGTGTCAAATCTCACTTTCAAGTTTTGGCGGTGCAAAACAAGGCTGCAAGAACAGGCCACTGAAGTTACAAAAACCTTAAGCTGTTCCGAACATTACACAGCTGTCTGTTACTGTTCCGGGAACCAAACCAAGGTGGAATGTTGGCTTAGTACTCGCACTCAACACCCGCACGTGGGCAGTCCCAGCCTCCTACTCGATAGGGGAAACTCTACAACTAAATATGTAAAAACATTATTTGCCTAACAGGCCTGTAATAAAACAAGTTCGTATCTCATAGGGCGAAGCAGCTTTGTATTTCAAAATGAAGCCGCTTGTCCTACAGGGACACATTGTATCCTGTATAAAGCGTCTTTCACGTCTGGCAGAACTTAAAGTCACGGCAAACTTTGTTAAATATTAAAATTTGTACAAATAATGGCGTTGTCGAATGATATTTTTTCAAATATCTCGCGCGCCCTGTAGAATTGACGAAATCTGAAACTCTTTCTCGACACAGTCTACGATACTGTTCAAATCAAATTAAGGGATCTTCAGAAGTTTTTCATTTATCCCCAATAATTTATCCAAAAAAACGGAAATTTTTAGGTTATTTTAGATTTTTTGTCCATAAACGACACACCCGGCACATAATTTAAACAATGTTCGAAATAGAGGTAATAGCCCTGGAAGATCTTCGATTTTTCCTGGTATATGCATACTTCCAATACAGCAAATGGTTTTGGAAAAAATTCTTGTTTTCTGAAACCATACAGTACGTAGTAATAGTAAATGACGTCATCGCGTTTAGATTGACAGCGTGAAATAGTAATTTTCATTTGGATGTTTTCAAATATCTCGAACAGTGTATGTGATAGATGTGATTTTTTTGTTTTAACTAATAACGTATGTCATTGTAAACCAACCGAAAAGATCCAATAAGGCGTTCAACAACCAACATGGCTGCCGACAGTTCGTCAGTTCGTTCGTTTAGATGTAGCATTTTTACGGAAACATTTTTTTCAAAACATGTCCAGACCTCGTTAAATTTTCTAGGAAAACGAGTTAAATGTGTAGAAATCGCTGTTTTAAAAACATTTCTTGGCGACAATTTCATCTGCTGTCTTGCCCAACTCTACCATACAGTCTTTGGAAATAGTCAAAAAATCGCTGCTCGTATAACAAAATCATCCTAGCAGAAGAGTAAGTGAACACTCTGATGAGACGTCCGTTTTAACTGGCTGATGCGTGAACTGCCAGCCCCGTAAGTCGAAACGGGCTTCGGCCATGGCATTATTCGACTCTCTGATAAACTTGTTTAAGGTGCCAACATTCACATAAAACCTTTCGGACAACTCCCCTCCCATCTTTCCTGACAACGAGATATAAAATATGGTAGCCCCTAACAAAAAAGGACCATTGTTGACTCCAAAAACAAATCGTCTGTAAATTTTTTTGCGGCCCTCTGAAGAAGCGAAGGTAGTCTCTGTCATCTTGATGAACAAATGCCTTACAAATGTCCGCTTTTAACCTGATTTGGCACTGTCTGAACCTGAGTAAGATGTCCGGAATTAGCTCAGTTAAGTTCACCTTCTTATCAAGGCATTGCTTCAACGAAGGACTTTTCTTCCCTTTGGCTGAATCGTCAAAAACGGGTCGTATCTTGATGAAATCGATTTTTTTCGAAGGTAGACGCGCTTGGCAACGTAACTCATATCTCGGCAACGTTTGGTATACAAATGATCAGCGTAGAAAAAAAGTTTTTATTGTCTGTTTGCCCGTTCTCTGTTATTCGTTCTGTGTGGACGCTTCCTAAAAACGCGAATAACTTCAGAACCGGCCACGAGATATTGGCGTCTATCTTTTTTTTGCAATTTTCGTCTGTTTTTCGTACATCGCTATGAAACACGATAAGTGTCCGAGATTTGCAGTTATTTCAATATTGCCGCCCATATAGAGTTTAGTACCCTAATGCGACTTATTGAAATTTGGTGGGGGCGGGGGCTGGGGGGTCGGTAAATATTTTTTAAAAATTAAAAACAGAATAGATGATCATTCTTGACCCAGAAGACGTATGAGGTAGTGAAAATTATTTATTCTTAAAAATGGATAGGTGCGCCGGCAAATTGCAAAAAACTGAAAATTAGGTTCCCCTTATATGGACAATTGACCATAACTAAAAGGCTGTGGCTGGAATATTCTGTACCACATTCAAAAGTGTAATACCACACCCACATCCAAACCGTAAAAACTGGGAACAATCAAGACTTGCGTAGTATTTTTTTTAGTTTTGAAATTTTTATTTCTGTTGTTTTTTCTTTTAGAAAAAACAAAATTTCTTGAAAACTATTAACTTGATCGGCCAAATTATTTTAATAAGAGACGCGGAAGATTCGGTACTATAACTTTAATTTCAAACATTTTTTTGATTATGTACAGTGTTTTTTAATTATAGACAAAAATTCTTTTCGTCATTAAATTATTAGATATAAAACAAAATTCGTCAAAAATATGGTCAATTTTTTTAAACAGTGTTATAGGTCACATCGACAGCTACAACTTTTGTATTTATAGTTTTCGTCTATCACATACACTGTTCGAGATATTTGAAAACATCCAAATGAAAATTACTATTTCACGCTGTCAATCTAAACGCGATGACGTCATTTACTATTACTACGTACTGAATGGTTTCAGAAAACAAGAATTTTTTCCAAAACCATTTGCTGTATTGGAAGTATGCATATACCAGGAAAAATGGAAGATCTTCCAGGGCTATTACCTCTATTTCGAACATTGTTTAAATTATGTGCCGGGTGTGTCGTTTATGGACAAAAAATCTAAAATAACCTAAAAATTTCCGTTTTTTTGGATAAATTATTGGGGATAAATGAAAAACTTCTGAATATCCCTTAATTTGATTTGAACAGTATCGTAGACTGTGTCGAGAAAGAGTTTCAGATTTCGTCAATTCTACAGGGCGCGCGAGATATTTGAAAAAATATCATTCGACAAGACGTAACCGAAGTGAAATATGTTTCTTCCGAAAATCGACTAAGGAACGAATTTAAACGAATGATTCTTTGAAAAACTTTAAAGTAAAATCTTAAATATATTATCTGAATTTCCAGAACCTACATTGAGTTGCTCCCAGAAATAATAAAAAATTGCAGGCATTTTAGTGATCAGTGGTCTTTTTTTCCTGCAAAAGAACGTGGCCAACAATACTTACCGACTTCATATCTTTTTTTAAGAACGTATTATGAAATGACAACTGTGTAGGTTTTAGAGTAAATTCAAAACCACAGTAAATGTTTTTTTTCAGTGTTACCGGACCGTTTAACTAAAGACAAACGCGAAAAAAATGTCAATTTAATATTATTTCAAAATAAGCATTATACAAAAATTAATGATTTTGATCCGGTACCGACGACAAAGAAACTTCGCCATTTGTAATCTATGCCGATTTCGAAAGTCGACTTAAAGATCTAAATTTTATGATTTCAGACAAAACGAGAAATATGTACGAGGCATTATTGGTATTGGTATTAAAGCGGGGCGTCCAAGAACTTAGGCCACCAGATGGGCCCATTGTGCCCCCAGGCCGCTCTAGAGGGCGTCCAGAATGCCGCCCCTCCTATAGAAGGTCAGCAACTCCTTTAGCCCAATACCGTGCACTGAGTCCGGATCCGAAAACTCCCAATCTTGCCCATGTCAAGGCAGGGCACTCAAGCAAGCAAGCAAAGATGCCTCCTAAGCCTGCAATATCCTGTGTAGGCCCCTGTTAGTGCTCTACACTCTCTTCTGGTCAGTCTAAGCAGCTCCCTGGTCCGAGGAAGGGCGGGCCCATCCATCATAAGCCTCGCCTGCCTCATTCCCGGAGCAACTCTCCAGCCCCCCGCGACCCGGTCTCTCGCCCAGGCTTCGAGAGCTCCCCGCCTCACACACGGGGCGATCCCCAACCGGGGCTCTGACCCTATATGCCTATGCGAGGGTTTTTAGGTTTGGTAACGGATAAACCAACCCAATGAATACAAAATTGCGAGTATGGCGAAATTCTTCACAATCAACCGAACTAAATTTTCCAATACCCCAGGAGTTTCCTCTGGCGACGATGTGTACTTGGGAACTTCATCTCTGCCATCGTCACTTCCATCGCTATCATAGTCTCCGTTACGGTCATCCATTATTACTGTAACCACAGTTAACTTAGTAAGCTATTAATAGAAATAAAAAGCTCAAGCAATAATAAGCACCGTATCTTTCTTGCAGCAAAAATAAATAATAAATTTGAAATTCTGTACTGCCTTCCAAGAAAATATTTCTCTTTTTTATCCACATTAGTTTATTAAAGTAATTGAGCATCATTTCCATATTTCTCTTCAAAACTGGCAAATCGTAATGTTTCAAGGTTATAGGTTTAAAACTATGTGTTTTTGCGAGCCTGTGGTTCATTAAAATACACTTATGTACCTAAAACGATTTAAATGTTGTTTTATATCTTGTTTTTCATAGTTAAAGCATCATCTATTATGTGATTTTTTGTTACTTTTTACCTATTTATAGAAGCGTTTTTGAAGTACAAATTTTTCTATTTTTTGTTTTAATTTTATATGTTATACTTTTTTTGTTGTGAACTACAACATTTCAGTAGTAAAGTTAATTTTTTTTTTAAATAAACTAAAATTTTATAATAATTATATCTAAGCTCACTAATAATTTTTGTAACATAGAGTATAATGTGTAATATTGTTAAATTAAGATTTGCAATAATTTTTTTCTAATAAAGAATAAGTTTCGTGAAGCTACATGTAGGAAATGTAATTAAAAACATGCAAAACACAGGGGCTATTTTAACTTTACTTGTATATTGTTTGTTTGTATACGATAGTGAACAGTAACCAAATTATGTAACTTTTATTCATGGAATAAATATTATTTACAAAAATATTATTCACTTATAAAAATTCTTGGTCATTTTAACTAAATGAGACTTTAAGAAAATTTCTTTATTAACGACAATACATAATATTAATTGTAATCAATTACAATAACGATAATACTAATAATGAAACAAATAAATCTAAATTACATTTTAAAAAATTTTAGAAAGGCATTAGGTTTTTAACATCTTGACATACTTCTTCACTGTTGGCTCCTTCCTTTTTTATGGGTAGATTTTCTTTTTGCTCTTTTGGAATAGAAGGTTTCAAGCTGGCGATGGTTCGCAACTGTGTAGTGGTCAAAAAAGACCGACTGCGCTGACTATGGGCAAAAGTAACATTAAACATCAATTCAGGATTCAGTCCTCTTAGCGCACTGCTGAGTGGAATTGTTAGCCTTAGCTTCTTCAAAATTATTCTTTTCCGATAGATCGGAAAATGTTTCTTGTTCTTCCGCGCTAATTGAAGTTAAGTCGTAATCAATATCCATGTCAACAACTTCATAATCGGTAAGGTCATCTTTAAAAGAAATTCATGGCATCGGCTAAAGATGCTTCGCAATCGCTTGCTTCTGACCCAACTGGACTTGCGGCCTGATGGACAACAGTTTTCTCGATATTATCGAAGTAATTCAAGCACAAATTCGCTTCTATCTCGTCAATTGACTTAGGAGAAATAGTACAACTTTGTAATTTTATGTTATGTTCGCTCTACTCCGTAGTGTCCGGCTGTGGGAGAGTCATGCTGTTCCTGTAGTATTTTGACACTTTCATGGGCAGGCACCACTAGTTGAGCCTTTTCACACTCATCTTACCTTAGCCTTAAAACATTTAGTGAGGATATTTCGATAATTGAAGGAACACGTTTAGAACGAGTTACTGATGTTTCGAAGTGTAATGAGTACGTGACTTGCGGTTCATCGGTAATTTTTTGTTGGCTTATATTGAGACTGACGCAGGCATCTGTAAGAAAATCAACACCCAGCAGCGTTTTATCAGCGTTGGGTAATGCTATGAAAGTAGTGGGGATACGTCGATCTCTCAACTGTACGTCAACTCTGGTAATCTTCACTTCAGGGTTGTGTACAGATCCATCAGCCAACATAGAAAACCCGCGTAACGCATTGGCATCGGATACGTTTGCACATTGTTTATAAGTCTCTACGGCATCTATAAATGCCTCGACACTACTGTCTTTACCGCAATCGAATCTCGAACGACAAGACGCGAAGCTGCCCCCGGGTTGTAGGTTAGCGTTTCCTAACCTAGAAATCAAAATTTCGAACTGTTCTTTGGAAAGTGTTACGCTGCCCTTTGCCATGATCATCGGGGCTTCCCGCGATGAGCTTCTGAACCAATAAGAATAATCCTCTTTCTACGACACAGCGAACTTTCAACGACAATTGATTCAAAAAACTCACTCACCGACAAACTCTAGTGATTAATAAGCGAGTTTTTTTTTTACTAACTTCTATTTTTGGTTACCAGGCGACAGAAACCTGCTATGCCAAATCTAGTCACAAACAGTTCTTAGTTCTTGTCACAATACTGAATTTTCGTTGTCCTTACACCGCTGACCGATATTCGACCTTACGGCGCACGACGTTACAAATCGTTTTTCTTCCACAATTGGCCCAAAGTTCATTCAAGCAAACGGTATTTATTATTATAAAATGGGTAGGAAGAGTTTGTTGGGATGAAAACAGAATTTAAACGGTTATACGCGGTAAAATCTCTGTATCAACTCGTTGCCGACTGACACTCGCGTCAGTACTGACACAGCGGTCTGGGCCTACGATGGTACGTCCAGGTGGGACTACTGTGAGTGTTCGTTACACGCCCGAAAATCGATTGTCAATTTTGAAACTTCAATATCTCGCTTATTTAAAATTTTCAGAATTTCAAATTTTACGTTATCTACCTTTCTTCCTCTATCCGATTATACCAAAAAGTCTTATGTAGGTCGTACCGTTTGCGGTCGGGAAAGGTTTTTGTGAGACGCTGCAAATTTTTAAAAAATGCTTAATTATAATTCAATGTAGGGGGCTGGGGGACACTTTAGGGTATATACGCACAGATCTCATCGACCGTCATATTTCGTAAAAATTTCAATCTTCTCGGAGTAACGTAGGTATTTTAATAAATTAAAAACAAATTTTTGGAAAGAATTTTGGATCGAGGTCGATATTAACCGATAAAAATTTCAACCTTCTCGGAGCAACGTAAGTATTTTAAAAAATTAAAAATCTAAATTTTAAAAGAAAATTATGACGAACATTGAAACAATAAACCGGAAATATTAACTAAAAATGGGGGTGCGGGGGATTTTATAGTATCTGCGAATAGACCTTATTAACCTCCATCTTGAAAAAAAATTCAACCCTCTCGGAGCAACGTAAGTATTAAAAAAAAAACTAGAAATGTAAATATTCTGAGAATAATGTTTCTAATTCAGGAGTAGGCTTTGAGATTTATTTGAATCTATATTCTGATTGGTTCGACGATTATAGGTGCAATTTTCCTAAGCTTTAATCCTATTGGTCTATGCGTTTGACTTTAAATAGCAAGCTCTGCATGTCGTCGGAGGCTTATTTCATTATAGAATTTCGTTGGAATAACGTCGTCAATGATAACGGTATCAAAGGTGGTTACGGGAGTTTTTAGGTGCGCTGAAGACGATGCAATGATTTCAAATTGTGCCCGACGGTTCGTTTTACCAGGAAGTCATCTTCAGAGCACTAATTCGTAATAATTGGAATGAGAAGGTAGTTCCGGGGTTTTTGAAGTGCACTGAAGACGATGCAATGATTTAAAATTGTGTCCGACGTTTCGTTTTAGCAAGAAGTCAATCTTCAGAGCATTAATTTATTATAATTAAAATTTGAAGGTGGTTTTTAGGTGCGCTGAAGACGATGCAACGATTTAAAATTGTGTCCGACGTTTCGTTTTACCAGGAAGACACCTTCAGAGCACTAATTCGTAATAATTAGAATTAGAAGGTGGTTTCGGGGGTTTTGAGGTGCGCTGAAGACGATGCAATGATTTAAAATTGTGTCTGACGTTTCGTTTTAGCAGAAAGTCAATCTTCAGAGCATTAATTTGTAATAATTAGAATTTGAAGGTGGTTTAGGGAGTCTTGAGGTGCGCTGAAGACGATGCAATGATTTAAAATTGTGTCCGACGTTTCGTTTTAGCAGAAAGTCAATCTTCAGAGCATTAATTTGTAATAATTAGAATTTGAAGGTGGTTTAGGGAGTCTTGAGGTGCGCTGAAGACGATGCAATGATTTCAAATTGTGCCCGACGGTTCGTTTTACCAGGAAGCCATCTTCAGAGCACTAATTCGTAATAATTGGAATGTGAAGGTAGTTCCGGGGTTTTTGAAGTGCACTGAAGACGATGCAATGATTTAAAATTGTGTCCGACGTTTCGTTTTAGCAAGAAGTCAATCTTCAGAGCATTAATTTGTTATAATTAAAATTTGAAGGTGGTTTTGAGGTGCGCTGAAGACGATGCAACGATTTAAAATTGTGTCCGACGTTTCGTTTTACCAGGAAGACACCTTCAGAGCACTAATTCGTAATAATTAGAATTAGAAGGTGGTTTCGGGGGATTTGAGGTGCGCTGAAGACGATGCAATGATTTAAAATTGTGTCTGACGTTTCGTTTTAGCAGAAAGTCAATCTTCAGAGCATTAATTTGTAATAATTAGAATTTGAAGGTGGTTTAGGGAGTCTTGAGGTGCGCTGAAGACGATGCAATGATTTAAAATTGTGTCCGACGTTTCGTTTTAATAGGGAACCATCTTCAGAGCACTAATTCGTAATAATTGGATTTGAAAGTGGTTTCGGGTGTTTTGAGGTGCGCTGAAGACGATGCAACGATTTAAAATTGTGTCCGACGTTTCGTTTTACCAGGAAGACACCTTCAGAGCACTAATTCGTAATAATTAGAATTAGAAGGTGGTTTCGGGGGTTTTGAGGTGCGCTGAAGACGATGCAATGATTTAAAATTGTGTCTGACGTTTCGTTTTAGCAGAAAGTCAATCTTCAGAGCATTAATTTGTAATAATTAGAATTTGAAGGTGGTTTAGGGAGGCTTGAGGTGCGCTGAAGACGATGCAATGATTTAAAATTGTGTCCGACGTTTCGTTTTAATAGGGAACCATCTTCAGAGCACTAATTCGTAATAATTGGATTTGAAAGTGGTTTCGGGTGTTTTGAGGTGCGCTGAAGACGATGCAATGATTTAAAATTGTGTTCGACGTTTCTTTTTAGCAGAAAGACATCTTCAGAGCACTACTTCGTAATAATTGAAATTTCAAAGTGATTCTGGGGGTTTTGAGGTGCGCTGAAGATGCAATGATTTTAAATTGTGTCCGACGTTTCGTTTTAGCTGGAAAAGATCTTCAGAGTACCAATTCATCTTCTTCTCGAGGTACCATCTCCACTAGTGAAGGTTGGATACAATCTCAGCAAATTCCGCTCGGTCCTTAACAACCTGGAACAGGGTGTGGGCATTCAGGCCAGTCCAATCACGAATGTTCTTTAGCCAGGAATGTTTTCTTCTCCCTATCCCCCGTCGTCCTTCAATCTCGCCTTCCATTATTAGTTTAAGTAGGGTATATTTACTGCTTCGCATTATGTGGCCAAGGTATGCCGTTTTTCTTCTCTTGACAATTGTTAGCAGTTCCCTCTCCTGTTGTGTTCTTCTCAATATTTCCTCGTTGGTTACACGTGTTGTCCATGGGACTTTAAGGAGCCGTCGCAAGGTCCACATTTCGAACGCTTCTATTTTGTTTATGGTGTTTACTTTTAGCGTCCAAACCTCGCACCCGTACAGCAATACAGAGTGGATGTAGCATCTTACAAATCTATATCTCAGCTCAAAGTTAAGTGCAGGATCACATGGCAGGTGTTTCATGTTGTTGAATGTGCCCCTTGCGTTTTCTATTCTGGCTCTTATTTCTGGTTCAGGATCCAAGTGGCAGTTTATCCAAGTTCCAAGATATTTGAAGTTTTCGACCACTCCGATGTCCTTTCCATTTATTGATATGTTTGGTGGAGGCTCTCGAGATTTGCTAATAACCATTACTTTGGTCTTGCCAACGTTTATTTTGAGGCCAAGCCTTTCTCCCGTTATACTTAGTTTTGTTAGTAGCCGTTGGAGTCCTTCTGGCGTGTCGGCAATGATTACCGTATCGTCTGCATATCGCAGATTGTTAATGATCTGTCCATTGATCTTAATACCATCAGTTTCCTCCTGCAGGGCCTCCGCGGAAATGCTTTCCGAGTATAAGTTGAATAATAGGGGTGATAATACACATCCCTGTCGTACCCCTCGTTGGAGGTTGGATGTTGGTGCCAGTACAAATTTTTGATAATCTGGATGTCTTGTTTGTCTAATCTCTTTCTTTCTAGCATTTTAATGAGTTGTACATGTTCCACTCTATCAAAAGCCTTTTCATAATCTATGAAGCAAGCGTAAATCTTCCGTTGTCGATCGTTACATTTCTGAAAAAGGACTGTCATGCTATATAAGGCTTCTCTGGTTCCCAAGTTTTCACGGAAGCCGAATTGCGTTTGGCTGATATCTTGCTCGCATTTCTTGTATATTCTTGCATGAACAATCTTTAGAAATGGTTTAAGTAATTGACTCATCAAGCTTATTAGTCTGTACTCGTCGCATTTCTTCGCGTTCATTTTCTTCGGTATAGGTATAAACATGGATTTCAGCCAGCCTTCGGGTATTATGCCTGTTCTGTAAATATTATTAAAAAGCTTCACAAGAATTGCTATGTTTGTTTCGTCCAGTAGTTTTATTATTTCTATGTGTATATCATCTGGACCAGCACTCTTTCCCGCTTTACACATTCTGATGGCTCGAATTACTTCTTCCTTGAGAATCTCTGGCGCTGTCTCTAGTTCTCTGGTTATATCATAGTCTCTTGTATCTGCACTTTCAAATAGGTTTTGTATATATGATTCCCAGTATTTCTTAAGTTCCTCGGGGTCATGGATGTATCTGTTGTTGTTATTGACGATTGATGTCGTTTGTTTGCTTTTGATTTTCCCGGTCACTTCTCTTACTTTCTTGTGCATCGCACCGTGGTCGTTCCTCCGCTGTAGCTCTTCTATTTCCTCGCATTTTTCTGTCAGCCATCTTTGTTTAGCTTGTCTTATTTCTCTTCTTATTCTTGTGTTCACCTCTTTATATTTTTGCGCATTTCTGTTCTTATATGTTCTTCGCTCTTCCATCATGTCTATTATTTCATTAACCAATTCGTAACAATTGCAATTTGAACGTGGCTCCGTTGATTTTGAGGTGCGCTGAAGACGATGCCATAATTTAAAATTATGTCTGACGTTTCGTTTCGACAGGAAGCCATCTTCAGGGCATTAATTTGTAATAATTTGAATTTTAAGGTGGTTTCGGGGGTGTTGAGGTGCGCTGAAGACGATGCGATGATTTAAAATTGTGTCCGACTTTTCATTTTATCAGGAAGCCACCTTCAGAGCACTAATTCGTAATAATTGAAATTTGAAGTGGTTCTGAGGGTTTTGAGGTGCGCTGAAGACGATATAATGATTTAAAATTATATCCGACGTTTTGTTTTATCAGAAGGCCATTTTCAGAGCACTAAAAATAACTTTTGTCAAAAACTAATTCCAAATTCGAATTTCTCATCCTTGAAAACCTCCGCATACATATTTGAGAAATCACCTTGAAATTCCATTCTGCGGTGAAAAAGCGACTCGAAAATCGATGGTTAATTTTGAAAGTTTAATATCTCAATTATTTATAATTTTAAAAATTTGAAATTTGTGCATTATATACTTTGATTGTTCCTCTATCTGACAATACCAAAAAATATCATGTAAGTTGTATCGTTTGGCATCAGGAACAATTGTTGTGAGACGCTGCCAAATTTAAAAAAAATGCTTAATTATAATTAAATGGGGGGGTTGGGGGGGGGACTTAATCGACATTGATCTTTCGCAAAAATTTTATTCTTCTCGGAGCAAAATTAAAGGGGTGCCTGGGACTGAGGGCCGTTGCTTGTTTTTGTATATGCATTGTGATGTCTTGGGGAATATATATGATCCAGGTAGTTTCCCGTTGCTTTCCTGGATTTTTTTTCAGCCGCCCCTAACATGGGGAACAGACGCTGTTTGCAGCCGCCCATTCTGGGCCAGACGCTGCAGTTTCACCATATCTGGCTACCCTCACTTGGTTTAGTCTGTGGGTCAACACAGTGTGCCGGGGTGTGGCGTTTGGAGCCAACAAGTGAGAGTTGGGTGTCTCGTGAGGACCAGTTGTCTGAGACCTCCGCCCGTCTTACGACGCTTGGAGTGATTGTCCCCAACAAAAGGTACTGCCTCTCCGACATAACCCCTACACCCCAATTTTTTAATAGTTAATTGTTAATAGTTAACAACAAAATAGTGATCGAAAAAAAATGTTCAAGTCGATTAAATTATGAGGCATTTGAAACTAAGTTGTAGTTTCCTCCGTGAAACTTTAAGTCGAAGATTTTGGTTCATCTGTATAGTAATTTTCGATACGCAGGACAATACCTTCATCGGAATCGGTAAAAAAGGAACCGTCACTTATGTTTTCAGGCTCGACATCGCTGTAGTTATTTTCTATCACTTATTATAATTATAATCACTTCCGAACTGTAGCATTCCTCCCAACTGGGGGTTTGATCAGTGAAGTCCTGCTCAATTGTTGCACCAGCAGAAATCGAAAGTGCCCTGATATTTTTTGTGGGTACCATACCGTAGATAATAAAAATGGTAATCTTGATGAAAGCCAAATGACGATGATTAAAATTCTCATGTTGTCGTCAATGTTAATCGCAACAGATTTGCAGAGTTTCTAATCCATTTTGAAGTCAATGTGGTGTTTATGATGTCCGAAGTGGTTTTGATGGAGAATCTCGGCAAAGTGGACCCACACGTACGGCAGAATGTGAATTTTTTAATTTTGTTGAATTGAATGTAATTTCCCCCGATAGCTATGGGTGGGTTCATGACTTTTGTAGTTTCCTCCGTGAAACTTTGTGTCGAAGTAATAGTCGCTCATTATTTCAGGGTCGACCTCATTGTAGTCATCTTCAGTACTTTTAATAACTACTTCCAAAGTTTTATCTTCCGCAGATCCAGGCGTTTGATAAACAAAGCCTTCCTCATTTGTTGCTTCACTTAGATGAATGGTCATTTTGAAATATTCAGATCGTTCAAAAAAAATTAGATTCGATAACAATCCAAGAGGTTTTTGAAATGGAAAATGCTTCGAAAGAGATACCAAAATATTCGAATTTAAAATCATTTCTGGAGAATCAATGTACCACTCTGGAAACGATTTCCAACGCTAGCTCATCTAACGTATAAATAAATAAACATTTTTTCTCTCGAAATCCAACTTTACATGCTCCAAAGGTTGGTTCTGTCGGTGAGCCTCGTTTCGAAAAATATCGGTTCTACTGATTTAGTAGAGGTAGAAGATAGACTATAAAGTAGGTAGAAGATCGACTATAAAGACGACTTGAAGAGGCTCTGGGAGTTAGAAGATGTTCCGCAAGTGCCTGTTGATTCTCCAGAAGATCTAGCTTGTGAAAAGCACGTCTTGGAAAACTATTCTCGGGACCAGTCTGGTCGATTTACAGTCGCTCTTTCCTTTAACGGACCGAAACCTACATTTGGGGATTCGATTGGCATTCAGGAAATATTATTTGGACTCTGGGTTTATGGAGGAAATTTATAAATCTTCCGAGAAGCAGCCCTCCAAAGGTTACTACCTGCCGCAACATTCAGTGTTCAAAACGGACAGTACGAGTTTGCGCGTCGTTTGTGCAATGCGCAATGTTGGTGGTATCTGTTTGAATGATACTTTGTACTCTGCGAAAAAGCTGCAGCAAGATATACGCAAAACTCCTATCAACTTTTAGCGTTACAAATATCCTTTTTCCTCTGATCTTAGACAAATGTACCTTCAAATCGCTTTAGTACCCAAGAACCAAGATGTTCAGCGCATCCTTTGGTGTTCTTCTGCGGAACAACCTGCGGAAGATTATAAATTAGTGACACTTTGTTTTGGCGCCCCTAGTAGTCCCTTCTTGGCGCTTCGTTGTATCGCCCAATTAGTCACGGACGAAAAATTAAACTTTCCCGAAGTTTGTAAGGTCCTTTAGTCAGACATTTATATCGATGATGTCTCCATTGGTGCTTCCACTTTACTGCCCTACACCTGCAATCGGAGTTGGCAGAGGTCCTGTCATCACATCCTTCACATTGCGAAAATGTATCGAAGTTTGCTAGAATCCATTTCTGTAGATTCTGAACATCAGAAGGCCTTAGATTTCAGTAGCGAGCAGACAGGTATCAAAATCTTAGGGTTAAGATGGAATCCTCTCAGAGATATATTAACATACAATGTCGAGACTAAGGTCAGACCTTCTAAAAGATTCATCCTATCGGAATTAGCAAGGATGTTCGACCCATTGTGATTTTTAGCTCATGTATGTTTTCTCTTAAAATATACAATTCAATTGGCCCAAGCACCAATTGGATTGGGATAAAGAAAGACCACAAGATGTTTTTGTTTGGTGGTCGAATTTCAAAGCTCAACTAGCTGCTTTATCTCGATTAGAAATTAATAGATTTGTCGATTTTGCATCCAGTTCGAGGTATGATTAAATGGGATTTTGTGATAGTTCATATTTAACTTTGGATAGGATATACCAGGCATGGCCAACAGTTTTTTGTCACGGGCCGGATTGAAAAAAAAATTTTTTTCGCGGTCCAGGCGTAAAAAATACAAAAATTTTAATCAAAAAATGAACAAAATTTTATTATGAAAATATAAATAATGTAACAAATACCTATATATAATATATAATAATTATAAAATTAACATTATAATAAAAAATACAAAAATTTTAAACAAAAAATGAACAAATTTTTATTATGAGACTATAAATGATATGACAAATACATAGAAGTATATATACTCGTATATATATATATATATATATATATATATATATATATATATATATATATATATATATATATATATATATATATATATATATATATATATATATATATATATATATATATATATATATATATATATATATATATATATATATATATATATATATATATATATATATATATATATATATATATACTTCTATGTATGAATAATTATAAATCATAGGTAACTTACAGCAAATATCTATATAGAATAATACAAAATAAACATTTTAATAATAACAAATATACTATAATAATTAATGAGAAATATCGAGGCGGTTTGCCTCGTTTATAATCTTTTTAATGTCAGGTTTAATTTCTGTTGTGGCTAATCTTAATACAGCCTCCAAGTGTAAATCATTTAATATCGATCTTGTAGGACTTTTATTGTGATTCATTAAAGAAAATGTCTGTTCGCAAATATAAGTTGAACTAAATATTACTAAATATTTTTTGGCAAGATTTTTTACTATCCAGTTGCTTATAAAAATTACACAAATTATCTTCCTCTTCTCGATATTTATCATGCAATAATTGATCAGACTGTAACGCAATTAATTCTAATTGAATATCTGGAGAAGCTTCTTCAATATTTGCAGAAAATGGATTTCTAACAATCGACAATATTTTATCTATTCTGTTAAAATATTCGAATTTGTTTTCAAAATCAAGTCGTAATGCCAGAATATTTTCAGTATACATTTGAGCTTTTTCTTTTAAAATTATTGCGGAAATGGTTTTTAAGGATGGGAAATGATCAAATTTGCTTTCAGCAAGATTCGTGGAAAAAAGTAGAAGTTTCATTTTAAAAGCTTTTAATTTCTGCATTAAATCATAAGCAAATAATTTTTTTCTAGAGAGAAAGCGAAATCACCAAGCCAATCTGGATCTGTTAATTCAGGAAACTCATCATTTTCTTTGAGCACTAAAAAAAATTCGTATTTCCTCTTGAAGCTCCCACACACGCTTTAATACCTTTCCCAAGCTCAACCAACGGATTTTATTGTAGTATATTACATCGGAATATGTGGTATTAAGTTCTTCAAGGAAATCAATGAATTATCTATGATTTAATCCTTTGGCTCTTAAGAAATTTACTAATTTTACAACTATTTTGGTAACATGATCGATTTTTGAAACATTTTTACATAGGACATGTTGATGAATAATGCAGTGTATTGGTATAATTTTATGATTGGGATCGATTTCGAAAATTTTATCTTCAATGCGTTTAATTACTCCTATATTTTTTCTTGTCATGTTTGGTGCTCCGTCTGTTGTAACATTCACCAATTTTTTGCAGTCAATATAGTACTTTAAAAAACACTTTTCAAAATCCTGGAATAGATCTTCGCCCGTTGTTGTATCTTTCATTGGAACAATTTCTAAAACTTCTTCCAAGATTTTAAAATCATCATTTAAAGCTCTGATAAAAATTAACAATTCTGCAGTATCTTTTACATCGCAACTTTCGTCCAGAGCTATTGTTTATTATTTAATAATATTGTATATTATATAATAATTGGTTAGTTATATCCACATTTATATCTTCTACTCTTCTGGCAATAGTTTGCCTAGATAGGCTTATATTTTCGAATTTATTTTTAAGTTCTGGACATAACACATTACCAACATCCAACATGCATTTCTTTAAAAATTCTCGTTCAGAAAAACGTTTTCCGCATTCAGCAATACGTTTAGCTATTAAAAAACTTGCTTCCGTCACCGAATCTTGCAAGCGATTTTGTTTTACAAATATATTTTGTTGACGAGACAATTTTGTGGCCAAATCTTCGAAATGTTTTTTTCGGTCTTCTTCGTTTAAATTGTTTGCATAATTCTCATGTTTCGTTTCAAAATGTCTTTTTAAATTGTATTCTTTAAAAACTGCCACACTAGAGTTACAAATGAGACACACAGCTTTCTCTTTAACTACTGTAAAAAATATTTCCATTTCCAATCATCATTAAAATTTCGACACTCTGTATCAACCTTTCGTTTTTTAGAAGCCATCCTAGGGATGGAAATATTTCTTAATATAATTTTTTTTTTATAAACAGAAATTACGTAACATACCTTATTAATTAATAAATAAATTAAAAAGTTAATATATATATATATATATATATATATATATATATATATATATATATATATATATATATATATATATATATATATATATATATATATATATATATATATATAATGTACTACAAATAACGCCGAGCCGATGATGTAAACTGCACTGGGTGGTAGCGAGCACTGAAGCCTGAAAACAACCGGCTACTAGAGATATTTTAAGATATTTATAACCCTAGTGGGGCGACGCGCAGGTTGGGTGGACCTTATTTCCAGTAGAAATAAGGCTTACCCCGGGCCGCGCACGCGTCTGCCAGGGTTACGCCAAGTGTCTGCCAGGGAAACACGAACTTCCAAGCGACCAAGTTATTACTAACAAGTTTGCTACTTACGGAAAGCATTGAATGAACTGGCGTACTGTTCAACTTCAAATACATAGATTATAGAGTTTGTAGTGTGTTTACAGATAACAAATAAGCACGAAAAGTTTAATTCATATGAAAAACCAGAAATATTTTTAATTTACTTGATTAATACTATATAAGTGTCAGGCAAACGTAAATATTGAAAAATTACTCGCTTGCCGCATAAATTCATTACGCGGGCCGTATGTTGCCCATGTGTGGGATATACAAATGCTCTTTGCTTTGCGCAAGGACAAAGGTAGTCCCTTTAAAGAAAATTTCTCTGGCGAGATTAGAATTTTATAGTTGCCTCTTCTTGACCAATCTGCTCAACTATGTCTTGGAAACTTTCTCGCCAAAACTCAAGTGTCAAAATACTTACGAATGGGCTGAATCTTCTGTTGCCTTTTATTGGATAAATTCATTACCTCATACCTTGAAGATATTTGTGAGCAACAGTCAGTTCTATAAAGAGAAAATTGGCTCTTGACAGGTGGTTTCATTTTCGGTCTATAGATAATCTCGCCGAGGTAGCTTCCAGAGTGGCGGTACCTTTAGATCTTGTTTAACGGGCCTTATTGGCTTATTCTAGATTCGAAACAGTGGCCTGTTTCTATTATCGGTAATCTGAGGAACTTGTGGACGAGGAAAAAGTCATTTCTCTGTTTGTCGATACAACTCCGAATCAAAATGTCTTAGATTCGTTGTTAGACAAACATTCGTCACTCAAGAAAATCCAAGGGATTGTGGCCTATTGCTTGAGATTTCTGCACAACATGAAATGCAGACATGGATTTCATAGATTAGGGCATTTCCTTGTGGAATCTGAAATTAGTAACTCCATGAGGGTTTTATTTATGCACTGTCAGAAACATCACATTAATGGAATCAAATGTCTTGGCTCCGGAAAATTTATCTCTAAATCCTTGAGAGGGTTACCTCCATTTTTGAGTCTGATAGGGTTGGAGGAAGACTAGTTAGTTCGACACTTTCCTATAGCGAAAAACACCCTATATTTTTCTCATCGACAATATGGCCGCCCAGGTTCCAAGAGAGCTATTCGGTCAGTAATCTCTAGATGTTTTATTTGTTTTCTCGAAAACCTAGCCTTTAATCGGCAATTTAATAGTTCTTCGGATTAGTCAGTCGAATGCGTGGGAATTGATTTTGGTAGTCCATTTTACATAACTTCAGGTAAACACCGTGTAGCTCAATCTTCAACGGCTTACCTCTTCATTTATGTTTGTTTTGCTACTAAGTTAGTTCATCTGGAGCTTGTCTCTGATTTGACCACTGATGCATTCTTAGCTTGTTTGAGATTTTTCTTTTCGCAATATTGTGGCACTAATTTCGTTGGTGCCTACAAATATCTGGCCGATATCATGGAACATGGGAAGCGGGAATTAAACAGGCCAACATCATCTTTTTAGACTTGTCGTCGGGGACTAGAAGCTCACCTTTGAAGAGCTTGCTACTGTTTTCACCCAGATTGAATTCCAGAATCCTCTGCCCGCTTAGCTAGGATCCAATCGATCTATCCGTTTTGTCACTCGGTCATTTTCTGACTTTGGAACCATTGACCGTATTGCCTGATTTCGATCTGACACAACTTATGCAATGTTTATCCAGATACTAACTTCTGATTCGTCACCATCGAGACTTTGGAAAGAGATGGCGTCGTGAATATTTGCACACGTTGATGCAAATAAAAATGATAGCAGTACTGCCTGTAGCCACATCTTTTTAGACTTGTCGTCGGGGACTAGAAGCTCACCTTTGAAGAGCTTGCTACTGTTTTCACCCAGATTGAATTCCAGAATCCTCTGCCCGCTTAGCTAGGATCCAATCGATCTATCCGTTTTGTCACTCGGTCATTTTCTGACTTTGGAACCATTGACCGTATTGCCTGATTTCGATCTGACACAACTTATGCAATGTTTATCCAGATACTAACTTCTGATTCGTCACCATCGAGACTTTGGAAAGAGATGGCGTCGTGAATATTTGCACACGTTGATGCAAATAAAAATGATAGCAGTACTGCCTGTAGCAAGTATTGTAGTCCTTGTGGACAATTTGACTGATCCTATGAAGTGGAAAGTTGGTTGAATTACTAAAGTTTTCAAAAGCTTGGACGGAGTTGTTCGTGTGGCATTGGTGAAAACCTCTCATGGGGAGTTCCAACGACCCCACAACAAACTTTCTCCCCTCTCAAATTAGGAAATTGAATAAAGTACTCCTCTAGGTTGTTCGCAATATTTAGGTGAGTTCGCCACCACTACACATAAGAAACATCTGGGTAAGTCGATTGCAGCCATAAGAATATTGTAACGTAATTTGATTTTTCAACTTCTCTTAATCATTTTGAAGCTGACCAATCAAAAATACAGTTCATTTCGTAACGGACATCGTAAATCCAAATCACACACATAAATTGTATATTAAATGAAAAAAATTAAATAAATTATAGAAGTGTTTAGTTTAAAATTATTTTTATGTAAAAAAATATGATTTTTATATCAAAATTCGTTAAATTTTTTTAAAATATATTTAAAAAACATCACTCTACATGATAAGTTTTTATCGGTTCTTTGCAGAAAAACATGTTAATTACTCTTATCAAATTTTGTTCAAAAAATCAATATGGAAAACGGAAATACTCTTTATTATTTATTATTATTATTATTATTATTATTATTTATAATTACCTTATACCAAATAAACAAATCACTGTTCTTATCGATTCAGGAGCATGATTCCATAATTTCACTCAAAATAGCACTTTTAAAGGAATCAGGTATTACCAAAAATTTGAAAATGCGTATTTTAAATTGGTATAACGATTTTGTCGCTCTTACTAAGGACCTAAGAGAATTAACGCTGTTATATCGTTTTACTTTAATCAACACAACTCTTTAGTAATACCCTTTTACTATGAAAATTATACAGCAATTCTGCCCTCTTTTATGATAAATGGTCATGTAGTACCTGGAAGCTAATATCCACGTCAATTTTCATCAAAGAGTGAAAGTCATACAATTTGAAACACTTGACCCCCCACATGACAGTCCAAAAAATTTTAATCCTGAAAATACATCCAAGAAATGGATCCAAGAGCCAACGAATTAACGGGATTTACAGTAAGTAAATCAAGGTAATTGGTTTGAAAAATGCGCCTGGCACCTACAAATTCTAGTTTGTTTACATAGACCACAATCGCCTAATTTTTAAAAAATTCAGAGCCGCCAATCTAAAAGTACAAGACAAATCGGAATTTCTATCTAGAAAAGTTGCATTTTTAGGACACATAATATCTCCAGAAGGTGTTAAAAAAATTCTTTAAAAATCGAAGCGATGCAACGTTATCCAATCCCTAATACCCGAAAGGAGATAAAAGCATTACTAGGTCTGGTAGGATATTATCCTATGTTTAATAAAAATTTTGCGAAAATCACCTTTCTATTAACTAAGGAAGCATAGTCATAGGCATCAAGAAATGTAAAGAGTTAAAGTTTGGGCGATGGATTTAAATAATGACTTTTCGCTATCCTTTGAAATGGGAAATAATTCATCTGATTTAATGATTATTTAGACAAAATGGTGATGTTTCTAAAACGGTTTTAAATAGGTGTGTTTGAATTGTTCTTCATAATCGATTATTAAGCGAAGACTTGCGTAATTTACGGGTAATTCTGAAATACGAATGCCTTTCATGTCTGGGTCGTTATTACTATGAACAGTGACGTCAGAATCGTGGTCGTTAGGTATGTGACCTGGACTTTTGGTCTGGGAAGAGGTACGAGGTCATTGATTCTTTCGTTAAGAACAAAATCTTCTAAATCAAAGTCAGCTAGATTAGCGACTGTACCGTCGACATCGGGGATGTTAGATTGTGTTTCGTCTTCGTGCAAAGCATTTATGTCTATCTGCTGCGAAGTTTTCTTCTCATTTTTTGAATTTAATCTGGAAATCGAATTCCTCGAGATTAAGCCTCCAAAGAATAAGGCGATAATTGGGTTATTTAACTTTGACAGCCACACTAGTGGGTTATGGTCCGTTTCGATGACAAACTTTTGACCGTATAGATAGGGATGACTATAACCAGATTATTCATTCCACAAGCGCTTATTCTCCTTTTTCTATACTCTACGGTCCCTATTTAAACGAACCAAACATTGACAATGACTTGACAATTTTCGAACAGTATAACGAGAAACGAGGAAGTGAATTAATTCCCTTCCATTAAAGTATCTACAAAAACACCTACCAAAAATAGAATCAAAACACAAAACACAATAAACATTCTGAAACATCCCACGATTTACACCCTGACCAAGACGTCTATCGGAAAAATACACTCAGGAATAAAATGAATGCCCAACACATACCCACAAAAATAACGGAGGTACATCAGAATAAAATTATCGGCGCCCCCAAGAAAAAGAACGTAACTGTACACACTAGAAAAATCAAACGAACTCCTGCCAAGCACTTCCCACCAAGAAGCTATAGAATAATCGATATTATGAAGAATACTCGTCTTCCCTAACGGTAACTAATTTAACTAATATAATTATTAATCTTTTAATTATTGGTTCTACAGTATATTCACAAAATAGTAATTATGCATGACCAACAGAAGTCGAATGTGATCTTAATAGCAAAAACCAAGGTTTAATGAACTTCGTAGGAAGTGGTATCAAATTTATTACCGGCAAAGAACACAATACTGACCTACAAACAATTGTACAAAATTTGCAACTACTGAAGCGGAATCAGCTTCAATCGATGAGGAGAATTAATGATCTGAGTTCATTGACAGAAAATATTGCAAATAAATTTAACGAAGACATAAAAGTTTTAAATTAAAATACAGACAGAATTCTATCTACATTCACGGAAATGAAAACTGAAATAAATTCGATGCTTTACTAAACTTTAAAGGTTATCACTTACGTTTATTAATCAATAATTACTTTCCGCAAGATCGTTTCGACAAGTATAAGTTTATTTGCTGGAAATATGTAAACGAAAAATAGAGATTGGAAGGTGGTAGTATGGCAACAAAAAAAAACAATAACACTAAATAATAGGCACCAGCGCTGGGCAACCAGTAAATAAATAAATAAATACAAGAAGGATCAGAAGGACGAAGATAACAATGAGGCCGATCATCAGAAAATATGATTGGAAAACTAAAACCTACGGTTTTTATGACTGTATTTTCGAATCACAAAAATTCTACTCATTCTGATTGTTGTTAAACGTTGATTGGCCTGATTGGTTGATTGGAGATTTTAAATGACCGTGCATGCGCATATTCGAAAATTCCACTATATAGGCCCTGATAATACATAACTTTCGACACGACCTTGAAATTTTTTGTTTTAACTAATAACGTATGTCATTGTAAACCAACCGAAAAGATCCAATAAGGCGTTCAACAACCAACATGGCTGCCGACAGTTCGTCAGTTCGTTCGTTTAGATGTAGCATTTTTACGGAAACATTTTTTTCAAAACATGTCCAGACCTCGTTAAATTTTCTAGGAAAACGAGTTAAATGTGTAGAAATCGCTGTTTTAAAAACATTTCTTGGCGACAATTTCATCTCCTGTCTTGCCCAACTCTACCATACAGTCTTTGGAAATAGTCAAAAAATCGCTGCTCGTATAACAAAATCATCCTAGCAGAAGAGTAAGTGAACACTCTGATGAGACGTCCGTTTTAACTGGCTGATGCGTGAACTGCCAGCCCCGTAAGTCGAAACGGGATTCGGCCATGGCATTATTCGACTCTCTGATAAACTTGTTTAAGGTGCCAACATCAACACACTCGAAACACAATTGTTCACATAAAACCTTTCGGACAACTCCCCTCCCATTTTTCCTGACAACGAGATATAAAATATGGTAGCCCCTAACAAAAAAGGACCATTGTTGACTCCAAAAACAAATCGTCTGTAAATTTTTTTGCGGCCTTCTGAAGAAGCGAAGGTAGTCTCTGTCATCTTGATGAACAAATGCCTTACAAATGTCCGCTTTTAACCTGATTTGGCACTGTCTGAACCTGAGTAAGATGTCCGGAATTAGCTCAGTTAAGTTCACCTTCTTATCAAGGCATTGGTTCAACGAAGGACTTTTCTTCCCTTTGGCTGAATCGTCAAAAACGGGTCGTATCTTGATGAAATCGATTTTTTTCGAAGGTAGACGCGCTTGGCAACGTAACTCATATCTCGGCAACGTTTGGTATACAAATGATCAGCGTAGAAAAAAAGTTTTTATTGTCTGTTTGCCCGTTCTCTGTTATTCGTTCTGTGTGGACGCTTCCTAAAAACGCGAATAACTTCAGAACCAGCCACGAGATATTGGCGCCTATGTTTTTTTTGCAATTTTCGTCTGTTTTTCGTACATCGCTATGAAACACGATAAGTGTCCGAGATTTGCAGCTATTTCAATATTGCCCCCCATATAGAGTTTAGTACCCTAATGCGACTTATTGGAATTTGGTGGGGGCGGGGGCTGGGGGGTCGGTAAATATTTTTTAAAAATTAAAAACAGAATAGATGATCGAAAAAATTCTTGACCCAGAAGACGTATGAGGTGGTGAAAATTATTCATTCTTAAAAATGGATAGGTGCGCCGGCAAATTGCAAAAAACTGAAAATTAGGTTCCCCTTATATGGACAATTGACCATAACTAAAAGGCTGTGGCTGGAATATTCTGTACCACGTTCAAAAGTGTAATACCACACCCACATCCAAACCGTAAAAACTGGGAGAAATCAAGACTTGCGTAGTATTTTTTTTAGTTTTGAAATTTTTGTTTCTGTTGTTTTTTCTTTTAGAAAAAACAAAATTTCTTGAAAACTATTAACTTGATCGGCCAAATTATTTTAATAAGAGACGCGGAAGATTCGGTACTATAACTTTAATTTCAAACATTTTTTTGATTATGTACAGTGTTTTTTAATTATAGACCAAAATTCTTTTCGTCATTAAATTATTAGATATAAAACAAAATTCGTCAAAAATATGGTCAATTGGTTTAAACAGTGTTATAGGTCACATCGACATCTACAACTTTTGTATTTACAGTTTTCGTCTATCACATACACTGTTCGAGATATTTGAAAACATCCAAATGAAAATTACTATTTCACGCTGTCAATCTAAACGCGATGACGTCATTTACTATTACTACGTACTGCATGGTTTCAGAAAACAAGAATTTTTTCCAAAACCATTTGCTGTATTGGAAGTATGCATATACCAGGAAAAATGGAAGATCTTCCAGGGCTATTACCTCTATTTCGAACATTGTTTAAATTATGTGCCGGGTGTGTCGTTTATGGACAAAAAATCTAAAATAACCTAAAAATTTCCGTTTTTTTGGATAAATTATTGGGGATAAATGAAAAACTTCTGAAGATCCCTTAATTTGATTTGAACAGTATCGTAGACTGTGTCGAGAAAGAGTTTCAGATTTCGTCAATTCTACAGGGCGCGCGAGATATTTGAAAAAATATCATTCGACAACGCCATTATTTGTACAAATTTTGATATTTAACAAAGTTTGCCGTGACTTTAAGTTCTGCGAGACGTGAAAGACACTTTATACAGGATACAATGCGTCCCTGTAGGACAAGCGGCTTCATTTTGAAATACAAAGCTGCTTCGCCCTATGAGATACGAACTTGTTTTATTACAGGCCTGTTAGGCAAATAATGTTTTTACATATTTAGTTGTGGAGTTTCCCCTATCGAGTAGGAGGCTGGGACTGCCCACGTGCGGGTGTTGAGTGCGAGTACTAAGCCAACATTCCACTTTGGCTTGGTTCCCGGAACAGTTACAGACAGCTGTGTAATGTTCGGAACAGCTTAAGGTTTTTGTAACTTCAGTGGCCTGTTCTTGCAGCCTTGTTTTGCACCGCCAAAACTTGAAAGTGAGATTTGACACTTACACCTACCACCAGGTTCGAGGGAATAAATTATTGTTCGCGATTCACTTGTTTATTTCCTTCACGGGTGGAACTTCGGGTTGTTAAGTTTAGCTTTTTGAATCACGTGGCGCCTACCTACCACCTTCTGGGACTGACCGAGGTGCCCTTTACCGTCTTCCAACTTGGGCTTCTATTTAGTAATTTTTTTTTACCTTATTAATTTTTCTTTTTTGTTAGTGAACTAGCCTGGGCAGTGTCTTACCCTGAGATCGAGAGGTAAGATGATACAAAAAAAATTGCAGACAGCAATTCCCTATTAAAAAAATGATTTTGCATCATCGCCATTTTCGATTGGGTTTGCAAAACAACAGTCCCGCAAATATGTATAAAACAAAGGGTTTTGCGGGAGCAGATCGGGTCTTGTTTCCAGAGAAGAGCTTTAACGGGTGTAATAATAACTTTGAAACAAAAAGACGAACAAATTTTAAGCGACTGCGGTGAATTCATAAAAAGAAAAAACGACGGCCAAGACGTGACCGAAGTGAAATATGTTTCTACCGAAAATCGACCTAGGAACGAATTTAAACGAATCTGTGGTCTTTTTTTCCTGCAAAAGAACGTGGCCAACAATACTTACCGACTTCATATCCTTTTTTAAGAACGTATTATGAAATGACAACTGTCCAACGGCGGTGAATCTAAACCAAATTCATATATTTGATAAATCCAACGGAATTTGCCTAAATGTGTAGGTTTTAGAGTAAATTCAAAACCACAGTAAATGTTTTTATTCAGTGTTACCGGACCGTTTAACTAAAGACAAACGCGAAAAAAATGTCAATTTAATATTATTTCAAAATAAGCATTATACAAAAATTAATGATTTTGATCCGGTACCGACGACAAAGAAACTTCGCCATTTGTAATCTATGCCGATTTCGAAAGTCGACTTAAAGATCTAAATTTTATGATTTCAGACAAAACGAGAAATATGTACGAGGCATTATTGGTATTGGTATTAAAGCGGGGCGTCCAAGAACTTAGGCCACCAGATGGGCCCATTGTGCCCCTAGGCCGCTCTAGAGGGCGTCCAGAATGCCGCCCCTCCTATAGAAGGTCAGCAACTCCTTTAGCCCAATACCGTGCACTGAGTCCGGATCGATCAGGGCCGTTCCGAAAACTCCCAATCTTGCCCATGTCAAGGCAGGGCACTCAAGCAAGCAAGCAAAGATGCCTCCTAAGCCTGCAATGTCCTGTGTAGGCCCCTGTTAGTGCTCTACACTCTCTTCTGGTCAGTCTAAGCAGCTCCCTGGTCCGAGGAAGGGCGGGCCCCATCCATCATAAGCCTCGCCTGCCTCATTCCCGGAGCAACTCTCCAGCCCCCCGCGACCCGGTCTCTCGCCCAGGCTTCGAGAGCTCCCAGCCTCACACACGGGGCGATCCCCAACCGGGGCTCTGACCCTATATGCCTATGCGAGGGTTTTTAGGTTTGGTAACGGATAAACCAACCCAATGAATACAAAATTGCGAGTATGGCGAAATTCTTTACAATCAACCGAACTAAATTTTCCAATACCCCAGGAGTTTCCTCTGGCGACGATGTGTAGTTGGGAACTTCATCTCTGCCATCGTCACTTCCATCGCTATCATAGTCTCCGTTACGGTCATCCATTATTACTGTAACCACAGTTAACTTAGTAAGCTATTAATAGAAATAAAAAGCTCAAGCAATAATAAGCACCGTATCTTTCTTGCAGCAAAAATAAATAATAAATTTGAAATTCTGTACTGCCTTCCAAGAAAATATTTCTCTTTTTTATCCACATTAGTTTATTAAAGTAATTGAGCATCATTTCCATATTTCTCTTCAAAACTGGCAAATCGTAATGTTTCAAGGTTATAGGTTTAAAACTATGTGTTTTTGCGAGCCTGTGGTTCATTAAAATACACTTATGTACCTAAAACGATTTAAATGTTGTTTTATATCTTGTTTTTCATAGTTAAAGCATCATCTATTATGTGATTTTTTGTTACTTTTTACCTATTTATAGAAGCGTTTTTGAAGTACAAATTTTTCTATTTTTTGTTTTAATTTTATATGTTATACTTTTTTTGTTGTGAACTACAACATTTCAGTAGTAAAGTTAATTTTTTTTTTAAATAAACTAAAATTTTATAATAATTATATCTAAGCTCACTAATAATTTTTGTAACATAGAGTATAATGTGTAATATTGTTGAATTAAGATTTTCAATAATTTTTTTCTAATAAAGAATAAGTTTCGTGAAGCTACATGTAGAAAATGTAATTAAAAACATGCAAAACACAGGGGCTATTTTAACTTTACTTGTATATTGTTTGTTTGTATACGATAGTGAACAGTAACCAAATTATGTAACTTTCATTCATGGAATAAACATTATTTACAAAAATATATCAAAATATTATTCACTTATAAAAATTCTTGGTCATTTTAACTAAATGAGACTTTAAGAAAATTTCTTTATTAACGACAATACATAATATTAATTGTAATCAATTACAATAACGATAATACTAATAATGAAACAAATAAATCTAAATTACATTTTAAAAAATTTTAGAAAGGCATTAGGTTTTTAACATCTTGACATACTTCTTCACTGTTGGCTCCTTCCTTTTTTATGGGTAGATTTTCTTTTTGCTCTTTCGGAATAGAAGGTTTCAAGCTGGCGATGGTTCGCAACTGTGTAGTGGTCAAAAAAGACGGACTGCGCTGACTATGGGCAAAAGTAACATTAAACATCAATTCAGGATTCAGTCCTCTTAGTGCACTGCTGAGTGGAATTGTTAGCCTTAGCTTCTTCAAAATTATTCTTTTCCGATAGATCGGAAAATGTTTCTTGTTCTTCCGCGCTAATTGAAGTTAAGTCGTAATCAATATCCATGTCAACAACTTTATAATCGGTAAGGTCATCTTTAAAAGAAATTCATGGCATCGGCTAAAGATGCTTCGCAATCGCTTGCTTCTGACCCAACTGGACTTGCGGCCTGATGGACAACAGTTTTCTCGATATTATCGAAGTAATTCAAGCACAAATTCGCTTCTATCTCGTCAATTGACTTAGGAGAAATAGTACAACTTTGTAATTTTATGATATGTTCGCTCTACTCCGTAGTGTCCGGCTGTGGGAGAGTCACGCTGTTCCTGTAGTATTTTGACACTTTCATGGGCAGGCACCACTAGTCGAGCCTTTTCACACTCATCTTACGCGCTGTCCATTTATCATAATCATCGTTTTCGCTGTTCTCGAAAGTTTCTATGATCTTTTTTAGTTCGGGGTCATTCAACTGTTCATTACGGATGCCATCTGATGATCTTCTGGGCATATCTATGCTTACGTAGCAAATGTCACATGTGGCCGTTGTGTTACCATGCTAGCAATTTGGCCTGGACAGCATATCAGCCAGATTATTCTGTTTTCCGAGTAGATACTCAATTTTTATATTGTAGCTTTTTATTAGTAGTGCCCAACGAGCAAGTCGCCCTGTTGGTGTTTTCAGGCTGAGCAACCACCTTAGGCGTTGGTGGTCGGTAGCCACGATTACCGAAGAACTCTCCAGGTATCCTCGAAATTTGCTCAAACTCCATACGACTGCTAGAGCCTCTCGCTCAGTAGTAGTGTAGTTTCTCTCGGCGGGGGTCAACAATCTGCTAGGATATTCTATCGGGTGTTCGTTTTCCCCTTCACCTTGCAGGAGAACGGCTCCCAGGGCATATGCTGAGGCGTCAGTGCGTTGGATGTAGGACTTCGTTTCGTCGTCTTGTTACAGGATGAGGGCGCTGGTAAGTGCAGCCTTCAGTAGCTCGAACGCATTCTGTTGTGTCGCGCTCCAGACCCAGGTGGCGTTCTTCTTTAACAAATTCGTTAGCGGTCGCGATATGTCTGCAAATTTATCGATGAATTTTTTGTACCAGGAACAACTATGAATAAAGGATTGGACCTGTTTGACAGTGGTAGGAGGATTCATGTGGGTGATAGCTGCAGTCTTTTCACTGTCCACTTCAATTCCGTCGACGGTGATAATATGTCCTAAGTACTTGACTCGCGCGCTAGCGAATGTACATTTATCACGGTTGATGCGAAACTTGAACAGCTTTAACCGGTCGAATACATTTTTTAAGTCCGACAAGTGACTTTCGAATGTCTCAGATAAAATGAACAAATCGTCTAGATACGCTAGAAGAACTATGTACTGTAGTCCACTACGAAAACGGTCTATAAATTTTTGAAACGTGGCCAGCGCGTTTCGTAGTCCGAATGGCATCACTATATAACGGTATGTTCCGAACGGGGTGACAAACGTAGTTTTGTCACGATCTTCCGGGCTAACTCTAACTTGGAGATAACCCGCACGTAAGTCTAGGGTGGTCATGAATATGGTCCTTTTGGTTGCGTGTAGCAAATCGTCCATTCGCGGCAACGGATAAGAGACAGGGTTGGTTCGAGAATTCGGAGCGCGATATTCTATACATAGACGGGTACCTCCGTCCTTCTTAGGCACAAGCACGACTGGTGCAGTCCAGGCGGATTCACACTCTTCGATTACCTCATCTTCCAGAAACTTATGAGTTTCAGTCTCAGTCTTTCCTTATTTGCCGGTGTCATTCTATAAGGTGGTACTGAAATGGGTGCATGTGTTCCAGTGTCGATTTGATGCTCTGCATATGGAGTTGGATCTCCCCCTGCTGGAAAAATATCCTGGTTATCCGATATTAGGGCTGACAAGGTCTGCTTTTGCTCAGAGGTGAGCATTGAACCTTCGTCTAGCCTTAAAACATTTAGTGAGGATATTTCGATAATTGAAGGAACACGTTTAGAACGAGTTACTGATGTTTCGAAGTGTAATGAGTACGTGACTTGCGGTTCATCGGTAATTTTTTGTTGGCTTATATTGAGACTGACGCAGGCATCTGTAAGAAAATCAACACCTAGCAGCGTTTTATCAGCGTTGGGTAATGCTATGAAAGTAGTGGGGATTCGTCGATCTCTCAACAGTACGTCAACTCTGGTAATCTTCACTTCAGGGTTGTGTACAGATCCATCAGCCAACATAGAAAACCCGCGTAATGCATTGGCATCGGATACGTTTGCACATTGTTTATAAGTTTCTACGGCATCTATAAATGCCTCGACACTACTGTCTTTACCGCAATCGAATCTCGAACGACAAGACGCCAAGCTGCCCCCGGGTTGTAGGTTAGCGTTTCCTAACCTAGAAATCAAAATTTCGAACTGTTCTTTGGAAAGTGTTACGCTGCCCTTTGCCATGATCATCGGGGCTTCCCGCGATGAGCTTCTGAACCAATAAGAATAATCCTCTTTCTACGACACAGCGAACTTTCAACGACAATTGATTCAAAAAACTCACTCACCGACAAACTCTAGTGATTAATAAGCTAGTTTTTTTTTTTACTAACTTCCATTTTTGGTTACCAGGCGACAGAAACCTGCTATGCCAAATCTAGTCACAAACAGTTCTTAGTTCTTGTCACAATACTGAATTTTCGTTGTCCTTACACCGCTGACCGATATTCGACCTTACGGCGCACGACGTTACAAATCGTTTTTCTTCCACAACTGGCCCAAAGTTCATTCAAGCAAACGGTATTTATTATTATAAAATGGGTAGGAAGAGTTTGTTGGGATGAAAACAGAATTTAAACGGTTATACGCGGTAAAATCTCTGTATCAACTCGTTGCCGACTGACACTCGCGTCAGTACTGACACAGCGGTCTGGGCCTACGATGGTACGTCCAGGTGGGACTACTGTGAGTGTTCGTTACACGCCCGAAAATCGATTGTCAATTTTGAAACTTCAATATCTCGCATATTTCGTAAAAATTTCAATCTTCTCGGAGTAACGTAGGTATTTTAATAAATTAAAAACAAATTTTTGGAAAGAATTTTGGATCGAGGTCGATATTAACCGATCCGGCTGAAATTTGGCACGAAGATAGGATGTCGGGGGTATTAAAAAAAAAGTAGTCAGTTGCTTGATAAAATGTTTTATATTTCTATAGTCTTTAGGTTATGTGTTTCAGTCTTTTCTCTATTTAACGAGACCAAAACATGTTTCTCAAGTTGTATGACTTTTGGTCGGGAACGGTTTTTGTTGGAGACTGCAATTTTTAAAAAAATAGTATTAATTATTATTTATAATTAAATGGTAGGAGCTGGGGAGGACAAATTTCTATGGATAGTCCTCATTGACCTCCATCTTCAAAAAAAAATTTTAATCTTTTCAAAGCAACGTAGGTATAAAAAAAATGAAAATGGGAATTTTTGAGGAGTATCACGATATCCATGAAAATTATAAATTGGGAATATTAACTAATGCGGGGGGGGGGGGGGGGCTGGCAGCAGACTTTATGGTATTTACGAATTGACCTCATTGACCTCTGTGAAATTTCAATCTTCTCGGAGAAAAGTAAATATTTTAAAAAATTAAAAATCTAAAATTCTTGAACAAAAACATATATATGAAAAAAACAAATTTTCAAATATTAACCGAAAATGGGGGATTGTGGCGAACATTCTAGATCTGCGGATAGACCTCATTGATGTGTCTCTTATGATCAATTTTTAACGTTTTATATCTTATTTACTTAGTATTTTGAATAGCAAATGATACCAAAAAGATTTTCACAAGTCACACCGTTTGCCGCCGAGAGCGATTCATGCGTGAGGCTGCAAATTTTTAAAAAATAACTATTATTTAAATGGAGGGGGTGGAGGGAATTTTATGGTATCTGTGAATAAACCTCATTGATCTCCATCTTTGATAAAAATTTCAACCTTCTCGGAGCAACGTAAGTATTTTAAAAAATTAAAAATCTAAATTTTAAAAGAAAATTATGACGAACATTGAAACAATAAACCGGAAATATTAAATAAAAATGGGGGTGCGGGGGATTTTATAATATCTGCGAATAGACCTTATTAACCTCCATCTTGAAAAAAAATTCAACCCTCTCGGAGCAACGTAAGTATTAAAAAAAAAACTAGAAATGTAAATATTCTGAGAATAATGTTTCTAATTCAGGAGTAGGCTATGAGATTTATTTGAATCTTTATTCTGATTGGTTCGACGATTATAGGTGCAATTTTCCTAAGCTTTAATCCTATTGGTCTATGCGTTTGACTTTAAATAGCAAGCTCTGCATGTCGTCGGAGGCTTATTTCATTATAGAATTTCGATGGAATAACGTCGTCAATGATAACGGTATCAAAGGTGGTTACGGGAGTTTTTAGGTGCGCTGAAGACGATGCAATGATTTCAAATTGTGCCCGACGTTTCGTTTTACCAGGAAGCCATCTTCAGAGCACTAATTCGTGATAATTGGAATGTGAAGGTAGTTCCGGGGTTTTTGAAGTGCACTGAAGACGATGCAATGATTTAAAATTGTGTCCGACGTTTCGTTTTAGCAAGAAGTCAATCTTCAGAGCATTAATTTGTAATAATTAGAATTTGAAGGTGGTTTTGAGGTGCGCTGAAGACGATGCAACGATTTAAAATTGTGTCCGACGTTTCGTTTTACCAGGAAGACACCTTCAGAGCACTAATTCGTAATAATTAGAATTAGAAGGTGGTTTCGGGGGTTTTGAGGTGCGCTGAAGACGATGCAATGATTTAAAATTGTGTCTGACGTTTCGTTTTAGCAGAAAGTCAATCTTGATCTTAATTTGTAATAATTAGAATTTGAAGGTGGTTTAGGGAGTCTTGAGGTGCGCTGAAGACGATGCAATGATTTAAAATTGTGTCCGACGTTTCGTTTTAATAGGGAACCATCTTCAGAGCACTAATTCGTAATAATTGGATTTGAAAGTGGTTTCGGTTTTTTTTTTTTTTTGAGTCTGTCGGTTAAGGCGTCTGACTAAAAATCAGATTCTCTATGGCAGCGTAGGATCGAAACCTTCCTACTGCAAACGGCCATTATTTTGCTAATTTTTAATTAACAGATCAGCCCAGAAATTTTTCTGAAATATGGGGATTGTGTACATAAATTTATAAAAATATAATTTACTTATATTTCAACGCATGGCACATCACCAGAAATAGTTCTACTTTCAAATAGATTTAGCCCTGGTCTGTCGGCTAAGGCGTCTGACTGGAAATCAGATTCTCTATGGCAGCGCAGGTTCGAAACCTACTTGCTGCAAACGACCATTTGTTTTGCTTGAAATATAATTTTTGTAATTAGCAGCTCAGTCCAGAAAATTTTGTCAATTATGGGGATTGATTGCATACATTTAAAACAATATAATGCCCTTATATTTCAAATGGCACATCACCAGAAATAGTTCTACTTTCAAACAGATTTAGCCCTGGTCTGTCGGTTAGGGCGTCTGACTAGAAATCAGATTCTCTATGGCAGCGTAAGTTCGAAACCTAATTACTGCAAACGAAAATTTGTTTTGCATGAAATATAATTTTTGAAATTAGCAGCTCAGCCCAAAAAATGTGGTCAATTATGGGGATTGAGTGGATAAATTTATAACAATATAATGCCCTTATATTTCAAATGGCACATCACCAGAAATAGTTCTACTTTCAAACAGATTTAGCCCTGGTCTGTTGGTTAAGGCGTCTGACTAGAAATCAGATTCTCCATGGCAGCGTAGGTTCGAAACCTACCTACTGCAAACGGCCATTGTTTTGCTTGAAATATATATTTTTTAATTAACAGCTCAGCCCAGAAATTTTTCTCAAATATGGGGATTAAGTACATAAATTTAGAAATATATAATGGACTTATATTTCAACGCATGGCACATTACCAGAAATAGTTCGACTTTCAAACAGATTTAGCCTTGGTCTGTCGGTTAAGGCGTCTGACTGAAAATCAGATTCTCCATGGCAGCGTAGGTTCGAAACCCACCTACTGCAAACGACCATTTATTTCGCTTGAAATATAATTTTTGTAATTAGCAGCTCAGTCCAGAAAATTTTGTCAATTATGGGGATTGAGTGCATACATTTAAAACAATATAATGCCCTTATATTTCAAATGGCACATCACCAGAAATAGTTCTACTTTCAAACAGATTTAGCCTTGGTCTCTCGGCTAAGGCGTCTGACTAGAAATCAGATTCTCTATGGCAGCGCAGGTTCGAAACCTACTTGCTGCAAACGACCATTTGTTTTGCTTGAAATATAATTTTTGTAATTAGCAGCTCAGTCCAGAAAATTTTGTCAATTATGGGGATTGATTGCATACATTTAAAACAATATAATGCCCTTATATTTCAAATGGCACATCACCAGAAATAGTTCTACTTTCAAACAGATTTAGCCCTGGTCTGTCGGTTAAGGCGTCTGACTAGAAATCAGATTCTCTGTGGCAGCGTAAGTTCGAAACCTACATGCTGCAAACGACCATTGTTTTGCTTGAAATATAATTTTTGTAATTAGCAGCTCAGCCAAGAAAATTTTGTCAATTATGGGGATTGAGTGCATAAATTTTTAACAATGTATTGCCCTTATATTTCAAATGGCACATCACCAGTAATAGTTCGACTTTCAAACAGATTTAGCCCTGGTCTGTCGGTTAAGGCGTCTGACTAGAAATCAGATTCTCCATGGCAGCGTAGGTTCGAAACCTACCTACTGCAAACGACCATTTGTTTTGCTTGAAATGTAATTTTTGTAATTAGCAGCTCGGTCCAGAAATTTTTGTCAATTATGGGGATTGAGTGCATACATTTAAAACAATATAATGCCCTTATATTTCAAATGGCACATCACCAGAAATAGTTCTACTTTCAAACAGATTTAGCCCTAGTCTGTCGGTTAAGGCGTCTGACTAGAAATCAGATTCTCCATGGCAGCGTAGATTCGAAACCTAATTACTGCAAACGAAAATTTGTTTTGCATGAAATATAATTTTTGAAATTAGCAGCTCAGCCCAAAAAATGTGGTCAATTATGGGGATTGAGTGGATAAATTTATAACAATATAATGCCCTTATATTTCAAATGGCACATCACCAGAAATAGTTCTACTTTCAAACAGATTTAGCCCTGGTCTGTTGGTTAAGGCGTCTGACTAGAAATCAGATTCTCCATGGCAGCGTAGGTTCGAAACCTACCTACTGCAAACGGCCATTGTTTTGCTTGAAATATATATTTTTTAATTAACAGCTCAGCCCAGAAATTTTTCTCAAATATGGGGATTAAGTACATAAATTTATAAATATATAATGGACTTATATTTCAACGCATGGCACATTACCAGAAATAGTTCGACTTTCAAACAGATTTAGCCCTGGTCTGTCGGTTAAGGCGTCTGACTAGAAATCAGATTCTCTATGGCAGCGTAAGTTCGAAACCTACATGCTGCAAACGACCATTGTTTTGCTTGAAATATAATTTTTGTAATTAGCAGCTCAGCCAAGAAAATTTTGTCAATTATGGGGATTGAGTGCATAAATTTTTAACAATGTATTGCCCTTATATTTCAAATGGCACATCACCAGAAATAGTTCGACTTTCAAACAGATTTAGCCCTGGTCTGTCGGTTAAGGCGTCTGACTAGAAATCAGATTCTCCATGGCAGCGTAGGTTCGAAACCTACCTACTGCAAACGGCCATTGTTTTGCTTGAAATATATATTTTTTAATTAACAGCTCAGCCCAGAAATTTTTCTCAAATATGGGGATTAAGCACATAAATTTATAAACATATAATGGACTTATATTTCAACGCATGGCACATTACCAGAAATAGTTCGACTTTCAAACAGATTTAGCCTTGGTCTCTCGGTTAAGGCGTCTGACTAGAAATCAGATTCTCCATGGCAGCGTAGGTGCGAAACCTACCTACTGCAAACGACCATTTGTTTTGCTTGAAATATAATTTTTGTAATTAGCACCTCAGTCCAGAAAATTTTGTCAATTATGGGGATTGAGTGCATACATTTAAAACAATATAATGCCCTTATATTTCAAATGGCACATCACCAGAAATAGTTCGACTTTCAAACACATTTAGCCTTGGTCTCTCGGTTAAGGCGTCTGACTAGAAATCAGATTCTCCATGGCAGCGTAGGTTCGAAACCTACCTACTGCAAACGACCATTTGTTTTGCTTGAAATGTAATTTTTGTAATTAGCAGCTCGGTCCAGAAATTTTTGTCAATTATGGGGATTGAGTGCATACATTTAAAACAATATAATGCCCTTATATTTCAAATGGCACATCACCAGAAATAGTTCTACTTTCAAACAGATTTAGCCCTAGTCTGTCGGTTAAGGCGTCTGACTAGAAATCAGATTCTCCATGGCAGCGTAGATTCGAAACCTAATTACTGCAAACGAAAATTTGTTTTGCATGAAATATAATTTTTGAAATTAGCAGCTCAGCCCAAAAAATGTGGTCAATTATGGGGATTGAGTGGATAAATTTATAACAATATAATGCCCTTATATTTCAAATGGCACATCACCAGAAATAGTTCTACTTTCAAACAGATTTAGCCCTGGTCTGTCGGTTAAGGCGTCTGACTAGAAATCAGATTCTCCATGGCAGCGTAGGTTCGAAACCTACCTACTGCAAACGGCCATTGTTTTGCTTGAAATATATATTTTTTAATTAATAGCTTAGCCCAGAAATTTTTCTCAAATATGGGGATTAAGTACATAAATTTATAAATATATAATGGACTTATATTTCAACGCATGGCACATTGCCAGAAATAGTTCGACTTTCAAACAGATTTAGCCTTGGTCTGTCGGTTAAGGCGTTTGACTGAAAATCAGATTCTCCATGGCAGCGTAGGTGCGAAACCTACCCACTGCAAACGACCATTTGTTTTGCTTGAAATATAATTTTTGTAATTAGCACCTCAGTCCACAAAATTTTGTCAATTATGGGGATTGAGTGCATACGTTTAAAACAATATAATGCCCTTATATTTCAAATGACACATCACCAGAAATAGTTCGACTTTCAAACAGATTTAGCCTTGGTCTCTCGGTTAAGGCGTCTGACTAGAAATCAGATTCTCCATGGCAGCGTAGGTTCGAAACCTACCTACTGCAAACGACCATTTGTTTTGCTTGAAATATAATTTTTGTAATTAGCACCTCAGTCCAGAAAATTTTGTCAATTATGGGGATTGAGTCCATTATATTTTTATAAATTGATGTACTCAATCCCCATATTTCAGAAAAATTTCTGGGCTGATCTGTTAATTAATAATTATATATTTCAAGCAAAAAATGGCCGTTTGCAGTAGGTAGGTTTCGAACCTACGCTGCCATAGAGAATCTGATTTCTAGTCAGACGCCTTAACCGACAGACCAAGGCTAAATCTGTTTGAAAGTAGAACTATTTCTGGTGATGTGCCATTTGAAATATAAGGGCATTATATTGTTATAAATTTATCCACTCAATCCCCATAATTGACCACATTTTTTGGGCTGAGCTGTTAATTTCAAAAATTATATTTTATGCAAAACAAATTTTCGTTTGCAGTAATTAGGTTTCGAATCTACGCTGCCATGGAGAATCTGATTTCTAGTCAGACGCCTTAACCGAGAGACCAAGGCTAAATCTGTTTGAAAGTCGAACTATTTCTGGTGATGTGTCATTTGAAATATAAGGGCATTATATTGTTTTAAACGTATGCACTCAATCCCCATAATTGACAAAATTTTGTGGACTGAGGTGCTAATTACAAAAATTATATTTCAAGCAAAACAAATGGTCGTTTGCAGTGGGTAGGTTTCGCACCTACGCTGCCATGGAGAATCTGATTTCTAGTCAGACGCCTTAACCGAGAGACCAATGCTAAATCTGTTTGAAAGTCGAACTATTTCTGGTGATGTGCCATTTGAAATATAAGGGCATTATATTGTTTTAAATGTATGCACTCAATCCCCATAATTGACAAAATTTTCTGGACTGAGGTGCTAATTACAAAAATTATAATTCAAGCAAAACAAATGGTCGTTTGCAGTAGGTAGGTTTCGCACCTACGCTGCCATGGAGAATCTGATTTCTAGTCAGACGCCTTAACCGAGAGACCAAGGCTAAATCTGTTTGAAAGTCGAACTATTTCTGGTAATGTGCCATGCGTTGAAATATAAGTCCATTATATGTTTATAAATTTATGTACTTAATCCCCATATTTGAGAAAAATTTCTGGGCTGAGCTGTTAATTAAAAAATATATATTTCAAGCAAAACAATGGCCGTTTGCAGTAGGTAGTAGAACTCTTTCTGGTGATGTGCCATTTGAAATATAAAGGCATTATATTGTTTTTAATGTATGCACTCAATCCCCATAATTGACAAAAATTTCTGGACCGAGCTGCTAATTACTAAAATTATATTTCAAGCAAAACAATGGCTGTTTGCAGTAGGTAGGTTTCGAACCTACGCTGCCATGGAGAATCTGATTTCTAGTCAGACGCCTTAACCGACAGACCAGGGCTAAATCTGTTTGAAAGTAGAACTATTTCTGGTGATGTGCCATTTGAAATATAAGGGCATTATATTGTTATAAATTTATGCACTCAATCCCCATAATTGACCACATTTTTTGGGCTGAGCTGCTAATTTCAAAAATTATATTTCAAGCAAAACACATTTTCGTTTGCAGTAGGTAGGTATCGAATCTACGCTGCCATGGAGAATCTGATTTCTAGTCAGACGCCTTAAAAGACAGACCAAGGCTAAATCTGTTTGAAAGTCGTACTATTTCTGGTGATGTGCCATTTGAAATATAAGGGCATTATATTGTTTTAAATGTATGCACTCAATCCCCATAATTGACAAAATTTTCAGGACTGAGCTGCTAATTACAAAAATTATATTTCAAGCGAAATAAATGGTCGTTTGCAGTAGGTAGGTTTCGAACCTACGCTGCCATGGAGAATCTGATTTCTAGTCAGACGCCTTAACCGAGAGACCAAGGCTAAATCTGTTTGAAAGTCGAACTATTTCTGGTGATGTGCCATTTGAAATATAAGGGCATTATATTGTTTTAAATGTATGCACTCAATCCCCATAATTGACAAAATTTTCTGGACTGAGGTGCTAATTACAAAAATTATATTTCAAGCAAAACAAATGGTCTTTTTCAGTAGGTAGGTTTCGCACCTACGCTGCCATGGAGAATCTGATTTCTAGTCAGATGCCTTAACCGACAGACCAGGGCTAAATCTGTTTGAAAGTAGAACTATTTCTGGTGATGTGCCATGCGTTGAATTATAAGTAAATTATATTTTTATAAATTTATGTACTCAATCCCCGTATTTCAGAAAAATTTCTGGGCTGATCTGTTAATTAAAAATTATATATTTCAAGCAAAATAATGGCCGTTTGCAGTAGGTAGGTTTCGAACCTACGCTGCCATGGAGAATCTGATTTCTAGTCAGACGCCTTAACCGACAGACTAGGGCTAAATCTGTTTGAAAGTAGAACTATTTCTGGTGATGTGCCATTTGAAATATAAAGGCATTATATTGTTTTAAATGTATGCACTCAATCCCCATAATTGACAAAAATTTCTGGACCGAGCTGCTAATTACAAAAATTATATTTCAAGCAAAACAAATGGTCGTTTGCAGTAGGTAGGTTTCGAACCTACGCTGCCATGGAGAATCTGATTTCTAGTCAGACGCCTTAACCGAGAGACCAAGGCTAAATCTGTTTGAAAGTCGATCAATTTTTGGTGATGTGCCATTTGGAATATAAGGGCATTATATTGTTTTAAATGTATGCACTCAATCCCCATAATTGACAAAATTTTCTGGACTGAGGTGCTAATTACAAAAATTATATTTCAAGCAAAACAAATGGTCGTTTGCAGCAAGTAGGTTTCGAACCTGCGCTGCCATAGAGAATCTGATTTCTAGTCAGACGCCTTAGCCGACAGACCAGGGCTAAATCTATTTGAAAGTAGAACTATTTCTGGTGATGTGCCATGCGTTGAAATATAAGTAAATTATATTTTTATAAATTTATGTACACCATCCCCATATTTCAGAAAAATTTCTGGGCTGATCTGTTAATTAAAAATTAGCAAAATAATGGCCGTTTTCAGTAGGAAGGTTTCGAACCTACGCTGCCATAGAGAATCTGATTTTTAGTCAGACGCCTTAACCGACAGACCAAGGCTAAATCTGTTTGAAAGTCGAACTATTTCCTTTAATGTGCCATGCGTTGAAATGTAAGTCCATTATATTTTTATAAATTTATGTACTCAATCCCCATATTTGAGAAAAATTTCTGGGCTGAGCTGTTAATTAAAAATTATATATTTCAAGCAAAATAATGGCCGTTTGCAGTAGGTAGGTTTCGAACCTACGCTGCCATGGAGAATCTGATTTCTAGTCAGACGCCTTAACCGACAGACTAGGGCTAAATCTGTTTGAAAGTAGAACTATTTCTGGTGATGTGCCATTTGAAATATAAAGGCATTATAATGTTTTTAATGTATGCACTCAATCCCCATAATTGACAAAAATTTCTGGACCGAGCTGCTAATTACTAAAATTATATTTCAAGCAAAACAATGGCTGTTTGCAGTAGGTAGGTTTCGAACCTACGCTGCCATGGAGAATCTGATTTCTAGTCAGACGCCTTAACCGAGAGACCAAGGCTAAATCTGTTTGAAAGTCGAACTATTTCTGGTGATGTGCCATTTGAAATATAAGGGCATTATATTGTTTTAAATGTATGCACTCAATCCCCATAATTGACAAAATTTTCTGGACTGAGGTGCTAATTACAAAAATTATATTTCAAGCAAAACAAATGGTCGTTTGCAGCAAGTAGGTTTCGAACCTGCGCTGCCATAGAGAATCTTATTTCTAGTCAGACGCCTTAGCCGACAGACCAGGGCTAAATCTATTTGAAAGTAGAACTATTTCTGGTGATGTGCCATGCTTTGAAATATAAGTAAATTATATTTTTATAAATTTATGTGCACAATCCCCATATTTCAGAAAAATTTCTGGGCTGATCTGTTAATTAAAAATTAGCAAAATAATGGCCGTTTGCAGTAGTAAGGTTTCGAACCTACGCTGCCATAGAGAATCTGATTTTTAGTCAGACGCCTTAACCGACAGACCAGGGCTAAATCTATTTGAAAGTAGAACTATTTCTGGTGATGTGCCATGCTTTGAAATATAAGTAAATTATATTTTTATAAATTTATGTACTCAATCCCCATATTTCAGAAAAATTTCTGGGCTGATCTGTTAATTAAAAATTATATATTTCAAGCAAAATAATGGCCGTTTGCAGTAGGTAGGTTTCGAACCTACGCTGCCATGGAGAATCTGATTTCTAGTCAGACGCCTTAACCGACAGACTAGGGCTAAATCTGTTTGAAAGTAGAACTATTTCTGGTGATGTGCCATTTGAAATATAAAGGCATTATATTGTTTTAAATGTATGCACTCAATCCCCATAATTGACAAAAATTTCTGGACCGAGCTGCTAATTACAAAAATTATATTTCAAGCAAAACAAATGGTCGTTTGCAGTAGGTAGGTTTCGAACCTACGCTGCCATGGAGAATCTGATTTCTAGTCAGACGCCTTAACCGAGAGACCAAGGCTAAATCTGTTTGAAAGTCGATCTATTTCTGGTGATGTGCCATTTGGAATATAAGGGCATTATATTGTTTTAAATGTATGCACTCAATCCCCATAATTGACAAAATTTTCTGGACTGAGGTGCTAATTACAAAAATTATATTTCAAGCAAAACAAATGGTCGTTTGCAGCAAGTAGGTTTCGAACCTGCGCTGCCATAGAGTATCTGATTTCTAGTCAGACGCCTTAGCCGACAGACCAGGGCTAAATCTATTTGAAAGTAGAACTATTTCTGGTGATGTGCCATGCGTTGAAATATAAGTAAATTATATTTTTATAAATTTATGTACACAATCCCCATATTTCAGAAAAATTTCTGGGCTGATCTGTTAATTAAAAATTAGCAAAATAATGGCCGTTTGCAGTAGGAAGGTTTCGAACCTACGCTGCCATAGAGAATCTGATTTTTAGTCAGACGCCTTAACCGACAGACCAAGGCTAAATCTGTTTGAAAGTCGAACTATTTCCTTTAATGTGCCATGCGTTGAAATGTAAGTCCATTATATTTTTATAAATTTATGTACTCAATCCCCATATTTGAGAAAAATTTCTGGGCTGAGCTGTTAATTAAAAATTATATATTTCACAGACTAGGGCTAAATCTGTTTGAAAGTAGAACTATTTCTGGTGATGTGCCATTTGAAATATAAAGGCATTATAATGTTTTTAATGTATGCACTCAATCCCCATAATTGACAAAAATTTCTGGACCGAGCTGCTAATTACTAAAATTATATTTCAAGCAAAACAATGGCTGTTTGCAGTAGGTAGGTTTCGCACCTACGCTGCCATGGAGAATCTGATTTCTAGTCAGATGCCTTAACCGACAGACCAGGGCTAAATCTGTTTGAAAGTAGAACTATTTCTGGTGATGTGCCATGCGTTGAATTATAAGTAAATTATATTTTTATAAATTTATGTACTCAATCCCCATATTTCAGAAAAATTTCTGGGCTGATCTGTTAATTAAAAATTATATATTTCAAGCAAAATAATGGCCGTTTGCAGTAGGTAGGTTTCGAACCTACGCTGCCATGGAGAATCTGATTTCTAGTCAGACGCCTTAACCGACAGACTAGGGCTAAATCTGTTTGAAAGTAGAACTATTTCTGGTGATGTGCCATTTGAAATATAAAGGCATTATATTGTTTTAAATGTATGCACTCAATCCCCATAATTGACAAAAATTTCTGGACCGAGCTGCTAATTACAAAAATTATATTTCAAGCAAAACAAATGGTCGTTTGCAGTAGGTAGGTTTCGAACCTACGCTGTCATGGAGAATCTGATTTCTAGTCAGACGCCTTAACCGAGAGACCAAGGCTAAATCTGTTTGAAAGTCGAACTATTTCTGGTGATGTGCCATTTGAAATATAAGGGCATTATATTGTTTTAAATGTATGCACTCAATCCCCATAATTGACAAAATTTTCTGGACTGAGGTGCTAATTACAAAAATTATATTTCAAGCAAAACAAATGGTCGTTTGCAGCAAGTAGGTTTCGAACCTGCGCTGCCATAGAGAATCTTATTTCTAGTCAGACGCCTTAGCCGACAGACCAGGGCTAAATCTATTTGAAAGTAGAACTATTTCTGGTGATGTGCCATGCTTTGAAATATAAGTAAATTATATTTTTATAAATTTATGTGCACAATCCCCATATTTCAGAAAAATTTCTGGGCTGATCTGTTAATTAAAAATTAGCAAAATAATGGCCGTTTGCAGTAGTAAGGTTTCGAACCTACGCTGCCATAGAGAATCTGATTTTTAGTCAGACGCCTTAACCGACAGACCAGGGCTAAATCTATTTGAAAGTAGAACTATTTCTGGTGATGTGCCATGCTTTGAAATATAAGTAAATTATATTTTTATAAATTTATGTACTCAATCCCCATATTTCAGAAAAATTTCTGGGCTGATCTGTTAATTAAAAATTATATATTTCAAGCAAAATAATGGCCGTTTGCAGTAGGTAGGTTTCGAACCTACGCTGCCATGGAGAATCTGATTTCTAGTCAGACGCCTTAACCGACAGACTAGGGCTAAATCTGTTTGAAAGTAGAACTATTTCTGGTGATGTGCCATTTGAAATATAAAGGCATTATATTGTTTTAAATGTATGCACTCAATCCCCATAATTGACAAAAATTTCTGGACCGAGCTGCTAATTACAAAAATTATATTTCAAGCAAAACAAATGGTCGTTTGCAGTAGGTAGGTTTCGAACCTACGCTGCCATGGAGAATCTGATTTCTAGTCAGACGCCTTAACCGAGAGACCAAGGCTAAATCTGTTTGAAAGTCGAACTATTTCTGGTGATGTGCCATTTGGAATATAAGGGCATTATATTGTTTTAAATGTATGCACTCAATCCCCATAATTGACAAAATTTTCTGGACTGAGGTGCTAATTACAAAAATTATATTTCAAGCAAAACAAATGGTCGTTTGCAGCAAGTAGGTTTCGAACCTGCGCTGCCATAGAGAATCTGATTTCTAGTCAGACGCCTTAGCCGACAGACCAGGGCTAAATCTATTTGAAAGTAGAACTATTTCTGGTGATGTGCCATGCGTTGAAATATAAGTAAATTATATTTTTATAAATTTATGTACACAATCCCCATATTTCAGAAAAATTTCTGGGCTGATCTGTTAATTAAAAATTAGCAAAATAATGGCCGTTTGCAGTAGGAAGGTTTCGAACCTACGCTGCCATAGAGAATCTGATTTTTAGTCAGACGCCTTAACCGACAGACCAAGGCTAAATCTGTTTGAAAGTCGAACTATTTCTTTTAATGTGCCATGCGTTGAAATGTAAGTCCATTATATTTTTATAAATTTATGTACTCAATTCCCATATTTGAGAAAAATTTCTGGGCTGAGCTGTTAATTAAAAATTATATATTTCAAGCAAAATAATGGCCGTTTGCAGTAGGTAGGTTTCGAACCTACGCTGCCATGGAGAATCTGATTTCTTGTCAGACGCCTTAACCGACAGACTAGGGCTAAATCTGTTTGAAAGTAGAACTATTTCTGGTGATGTGCCATTTGAAATATAAAGGCATTATATTGTTTTTAATGTATGCACTCAATCCCCATAATTGACAAAAATTTCTGGACCGAGCTGCTAATTACTAAAATTATATTTCAAGCAAAACAATGGCTGTTTGCAGTAGGTAGGTTTCGAACCTACGCTGCCATGGAGAATCTGATTTCTAGTCAGGCGCCTTAACCGACAGACCAGGGCTAAATCTGTTTGAAAGTCGTACTATTTCTGGTGATGTGCCATTTGAAATATAAGGGCATTATATTGTTTTAAATGTATGCACTCAATCCCCAAAATTGACAAAATTTTCTGGACTGAGCTGCTAATTACAAAAATTATATTTCAAGCGAAATAAATGGTCGTTTGCAGTAGGTAGGTTTCGAACCTACGCTGCCATGGAGAATCTGATTTCTAGTCAGACGCCATAACCGAGAGACCAAGGCTAAATCTGTTTGAAAGTCAACCTATTTCTGGTGATGTGCCATTTGAAATATAAGGGCATTATATTGTTTTAAATGTATGCACTCAATCCCCATAATTGACAAAATTTTCTGGACTGAGGTGCTAATTACAAAAATTATATTTCAAGCAAAACAAATGGTCGTTTGCAGTAGGTAGGTTTCGAACCTACGCTGCCATGGAGAATCTGATTTCTAGTCAGACGCCTTAACCGAGAGACCAAGGCTAAATCTGTTTGAAAGTCGAACTATTTCTAGTGATGTGCTATTTGAAATATAAGGGCATTATATTGTTTTAAATGTATGCACTCAATCCCCATAATTGACAAAATTTTCTGGACTGAGGTGCTAATTACAAAAATTATATTTCAAGCAAAACAAATGGTCGTTTGTAGCAAGTAGGTTTCGAACCTGCGCTGCCATAGAGAATCTGATTTCTAGTCAGACGCCTTAGCCGACAGACCAGGGCTAAATCTATTTGAAAGTAGAACTATTTCTGGTGATGTGCCATTTGAAATATAAGGGCATTATATTGTTTTAAATGTATGCACTCAATCCCCATAATTGACAAAAATTTCTGGACCGAGCTGCTAATTACAAAAATTATATTTCAAGCAAAACAAATGGTCGTTTGCAGTAGGTAGGTTTCGAACCTACGCTGCCATGGAGAATCTGATTTCTAGTCAGATGCCTTAACCGACAGACCAGGGCTAAATCTGTTTGAAAGTAGAACTATTTCTGGTGATGTGCCATGCGTTGAATTATAAGTAAATTATATTTTTATAAATTTATGTACTCAATCCCCATATTTCAGAAAAATTTCTGGGCTGATCTGTTAATTAAAAATTATATATTTCAAGCAAAATAATGGCCGTTTGCAGTAGGTAGGTTTCGAACCTACGCTGCCATGGAGAATCTGATTTCTAGTCAGACGCCTTAACCGACAGACTAGGGCTAAATCTGTTTGAAAGTAGAACTATTTCTGGTGATGTGCCATGCGTTGAATTATAAGTAAATTATATTTTTATAAATTTATGTACTCAATCCCCATCTTTCAGAAAAATTTCTGGGCTGATCTGTTAATTAAAAATTATATATTTCAAGCAAAATAATGGCCGCTTGCAGTAGGTAGGTTTCGAACCTACGCTGCCATGGAGAATCTGATTTCTAGTCAGACGCCTTAACCGACAGACTAGGGCTAAATCTGTTTGAAAGTAGAACTATTTCTGGTGATGTGCCATTTGAAATATAAGGGCATTATATTGTTTTAAATGTATGCACTCAATCCCCATAATTGACAAAATTTTCTGGACTGAGGTGCTAATTACAAAAATTATATTTCAAGCAAAACAATGGTCGTTTGCAGTAGGAAGGTTTCGAACCTACGCTGCCATAGAGAATCTGATTTTTAGTCAGACGCCTTAACCGACAGACCAAGGCTAAATCTGTTTGAAAGTCGAACTATTTCTTTTAATGTGCCATGCGTTGAAATGTAAGTCCATTATATTTTTATAAATTTATGTACTCAATCCCCATATTTGAGAAAAATTTCTGGGCTGAGCTGTTAATTAAAAATTATATATTTCAAGCAAAATAATGGCCGTTTGCAGTAGGTAGGTTTCGAACCTACGCTGCCATGGAGAATCTGATTTCTTGTCAGACGCCTTAACCGACAGACTAGGGCTAAATCTGTTTGAAAGTAGAACTATTTCTGGTGATGTGCCATTTGAAATATAAAGGCATTATATTGTTTTTAATGTATGCACTCAATCCCCATAATTGACAAAAATTTCTGGACCGAGCTGCTAATTACTAAAATTATATTTCAAGCAAAACAATGGCTGTTTGCAGTAGGTAGGTTTCGAACCTACGCTGCCATGGAGAATCTGATTTCTAGTCAGGCGCCTTAACCGACAGACCAGGGCTAAATCTGTTTGAAAGTCGTACTATTTCTGGTGATGTGCCATTTGAAATATAAGGGCATTATATTGTTTTAAATGTATGCACTCAATCCCCAAAATTGACAAAATTTTCTGGACTGAGCTGCTAATTACAAAAATTATATTTCAAGCGAAATAAATGGTCGTTTGCAGTAGGTAGGTTTCGAACCTACGCTGCCATGGAGAATCTGATTTCTAGTCAGACGCCTTAACCGAGAGACCAAGGCTAAATCTGTTTGAAAGTCGAACTATTTCTGGTGATGTGCCATTTGAAATATAAGGGCATTATATTGTTTTAAATGTATGCACTCAATCCCCATAATTGACAAAATTTTCTGGACTGAGGTGCTAATTACAAAAATTATATTTCAAGCAAAACAAATGGTCGTTTGCAGTAGGTAGGTTTCGAACCTACGCTGCCATGGAGAATCTGATTTCTAGTCAGACGCCTTAACCGAGAGACCAAGGCTAAATCTGTTTGAAAGTCGAACTATTTCTAGTGATGTGCCATTTGAAATATAAGGGCATTATATTGTTTTAAATGTATGCACTCAATCCCCATAATTGACAAAATTTTCTGGACTGAGGTGCTAATTACAAAAATTATATTTCAAGCAAAACAAATGGTCGTTTGCAGCAAGTAGGTTTCGAACCTGCGCTGCCATAGAGAATCTGATTTCTAGTCAGACGCCTTAGCCGACAGACCAGGGCTAAATCTATTTGAAAGTAGAACTATTTCTGGTGATGTGCCATTTGAAATATAAGGGCATTATATTGTTTTAAATGTATGCACTCAATCCCCATAATTGACAAAAATTTCTGGACCGAGCTGCTAATTACAAAAATTATATTTCAAGCAAAACAAATGGTCGTTTGCAGTAGGTAGGTTTCGAACCTACGCTGCCATGGAGAATCTGATTTCTAGTCAGATGCCTTAACCGACAGACCAGGGCTAAATCTGTTTGAAAGTAGAACTATTTCTGGTGATGTGCCATGCGTTGAATTATAAGTAAATTATATTTTTATAAATTTATGTACTCAATCCCCATATTTCAGAAAAATTTCTGGGCTGATCTGTTAATTAAAAATTATATATTTCAAGCAAAATAATGGCCGTTTGCAGTAGGTAGGTTTCGAACCTACGCTGCCATGGAGAATCTGATTTCTAGTCAGACGCCTTAACCGACAGACTAGGGCTAAATCTGTTTGAAAGTAGAACTATTTCTGGTGATGTGCCATGCGTTGAATTATAAGTAAATTATATTTTTATAAATTTATGTACTCAATCCCCATATTTCAGAAAAATTTCTGGGCTGATCTGTTAATTAAAAATTATATATTTCAAGCAAAATAATGGCCGTTTGCAGTAGGTAGGTTTCGAACCTACGCTGCCATGGAGAATCTGATTTCTAGTCAGACGCCTTAACCGACAGACTAGGGCTAAATCTGTTTGAAAGTTGAACTATTTCTGGTGATGTGCCATTTGAAATATAAGGGCATTATATTGTTTTAAATGTATGCACTCAATCCCCATAATTGACAAAATTTTCTGGACTGAGGTGCTAATTACAAAAATTATATTTCAAGCAAAACAAATGGTCGTTTGCAGCAAGTAGGTTTCGAACCTGCGCTGCCATAGAGAATCTGATTTCTAGTCAGACGCCTTAGCCGACAGACCAGGGCTAAATCTATTTGAAAGTAGAACTATTTCTGGTGATGTGCCATGCGTTGAAATATAAGTAAATTATATTTTTATAAATTTATGTACACAATCCCCATATTTCAGAAAAATTTCTGGGCTGATCTGTTAATTAAAAATTAGCAAAATAATGGCCGTTTGCAGTAGGAAGGTTTCGAACCTACGCTGCCATAGAGAATCTGATTTTTAGTCAGACGCCTTAACCGACAGACCAAGGCTAAATCTGTTTGAAAGTCGAACTATTTCTTTTAATGTGCCATGCGTTGAAATGTAAGTCCATTATATTTTTATAAATTTATGTACTCAATCCCCATATTTGAGAAAAATTTCTGGGCTGAGCTGTTAATTAAAAATTATATATTTCAAGCAAAATAATGGCCGTTTGCAGTAGGTAGGTTTCGAACCTACGCTGCCATGGAGAATCTGATTTCTTGTCAGACGCCTTAACCGACAGACTAGGGCTAAATCTGTTTGAAAGTAGAACTATTTCTGGTGATGTGCCATTTGAAATATAAAGGCATTATATTGTTTTTAATGTATGCACTCAATCCCCATAATTGACAAAAATTTCTGGACCGAGCTGCTAATTACTAAAATTATATTTCAAGCAAAACAATGGCTGTTTGCAGTAGGTAGGTTTCGAACCTACGCTGCCATGGAGAATCTGATTTCTAGTCAGGCGCCTTAACCGACAGACCAGGGCTAAATCTGTTTGAAAGTCGTACTATTTCTGGTGATGTGCCATTTGAAATATAAGGGCATTATATTGTTTTAAATGTATGCACTCAATCCCCAAAATTGACAAAATTTTCTGGACTGAGCTGCTAATTACAAAAATTATATTTCAAGCGAAATAAATGGTCGTTTGCAGTAGGTAGGTTTCGAACCTACGCTGCCATGGAGAATCTGATTTCTAGTCAGACGCCTTAACCGAGAGACCAAGGCTAAATCTGTTTGAAAGTCGAACTATTTCTGGTGATGTGCCATTTGAAATATAAGGGCATTATATTGTTTTAAATGTATGCACTCAATCCCCATAATTGACAAAATTTTCTGGACTGAGGTGCTAATTACAAAAATTATATTTCAAGCAAAACAAATGGTCGTTTGCAGTAGGTAGGTTTCGAACCTACGCTGCCATGGAGAATCTGATTTCTAGTCAGACGCCTTAACCGAGAGACCAAGGCTAAATCTGTTTGAAAGTCGAACTATTTCTAGTGATGTGCCATTTGAAATATAAGGGCATTATATTGTTTTAAATGTATGCACTCAATCCCCATAATTGACAAAATTTTCTGGACTGAGGTGCTAATTACAAAAATTATATTTCAAGCAAAACAAATGGTCGTTTGCAGCAAGTAGGTTTCGAACCTGCGCTGCCATAGAGAATCTGATTTCTAGTCAGACGCCTTAGCCGACAGACCAGGGCTAAATCTATTTGAAAGTAGAACTATTTCTGGTGATGTGCCATTTGAAATATAAGGGCATTATATTGTTTTAAATGTATGCACTCAATCCCCATAATTGACAAAAATTTCTGGACCGAGCTGCTAATTACAAAAATTATATTTCAAGCAAAACAAATGGTCGTTTGCAGTAGGTAGGTTTCGAACCTACGCTGCCATGGAGAATCTGATTTCTAGTCAGATGCCTTAACCGACAGACCAGGGCTAAATCTGTTTGAAAGTAGAACTATTTCTGGTGATGTGCCATGCGTTGAATTATAAGTAAATTATATTTTTATAAATTTATGTACTCAATCCCCATATTTCAGAAAAATTTCTGGGCTGATCTGTTAATTAAAAATTATATATTTCAAGCAAAATAATGGCCGTTTGCAGTAGGTAGGTTTCGAATCTACGCTGCCATGGAGAATCTGATTTCTAGTCAGACGCCTTAACCGACAGACTAGGGCTAAATCTGTTTGAAAGTAGAACTATTTCTGGTGATGTGCCATGCGTTGAATTATAAGTAAATTATATTTTTATAAATTTATGTACTCAATCCCCATATTTCAGAAAAATTTCTGGGCTGATCTGTTAATTAAAAATTATATATTTCAAGCAAAATAATGGCCGTTTGCAGTAGGTAGGTTTCGAACCTACGCTGCCATGGAGAATCTGATTTCTAGTCAGACGCCTTAACCGACAGACTAGGGCTAAATCTGTTTGAAAGTAGAACTATTTCTGGTGATGTGCCATTTGAAATATAAGGGCATTATATTGTTTTAAATGTATGCACTCAATCCCCATAATTGACAAAATTTTCTGGACTGAGGTGCTAATTACAAAAATTATATTTCAAGCAAAACAAATGGTCTTTTGCAGTAGGTAGGTTTCGCACCTACGCTGCCATGGAGAATCTGATTTCTAGTCAGATGCCTTAACCGACAGACCAGGGCTAAATCTGTTTGAAAGTAGAACTATTTCTGGTGATGTGCCATGCGTTGAATTATAAGTAAATTATATTTTTATAAATTTATGTACTCAATCCCCATATTTCAGAAAAATTTCTGGGCTGATCTGTTAATTAAAAATTATATATTTCAAGCAAAATAATGGCCGTTTGCAGTAGGTAGGTTTCGAACCTACGCTGCCATGGAGAATCTGATTTCTAGTCAGACGCCTTAACCGACAGACTAGGGCTAAATCTGTTTGAAAGTAGAACTATTTCTGGTGATGTGCCATTTGAAATATAAAGGCATTATATTGTTTTAAATGTATGCACTCAATCCCCATAATTGACAAAAATTTCTGGACCGAGCTGCTAATTACAAAAATTATATTTCAAGCAAAACAAATGGTCGTTTGCAGTAGGTAGGTTTCGAACCTACGCTGCCATGGAGAATCTGATTTCTAGTCAGACGCCTTAACCGAGAGACCAAGGCTAAATCTGTTTGAAAGTCGAACTATTTCTGGTGATGTGCCATTTGAAATATAAGGGCATTATATTGTTTTAAATGTATGCACTCAATCCCCATAATTGACAAAATTTTTTGGACTGAGGTGCTAATTACAAAAATTATATTTCAAGCAAAACAAATGGTCGTTTGCAGCAAGTAGGTTTCGAACCTGCGCTGCCATAGAGAATCTTATTTCTAGTCAGACGCCTTAGCCGACAGACCAGGGCTAAATCTATTTGAAAGTAGAACTATTTCTGGTGATGTGCCATGCTTTGAAATATAAGTAAATTATATTTTTATAAATTTATGTGCACAATCCCCATATTTCAGAAAAATTTCTGGGCTGATCTGTTAATTAAAAATTAGCAAAATAATGGCCGTTTGCAGTAGTAAGGTTTCGAACCTACGCTGCCATAGAGAATCTGATTTTTAGTCAGACGCCTTAACCGACAGACCAGGGCTAAATCTATTTGAAAGTAGAACTATTTCTGGTGATGTGCCATGCTTTGAAATATAAGTAAATTATATTTTTATAAATTTATGTACTCAATCCCCATATTTCAGAAAAATTTCTGGGCTGATCTGTTAATTAAAAATTATATATTTCAAGCAAAATAATGGCCGTTTGCAGTAGGTAGGTTTCGAACCTACGCTGCCATGGAGAATCTGATTTCTAGTCAGACGCCTTAACCGACAGACTAGGGCTAAATCTGTTTGAAAGTAGAACTATTTCTGGTGATGTGCCATTTGAAATATAAAGGCATTATATTGTTTTAAATGTATGCACTCAATCCCCATAATTGACAAAAATTTCTGGACCGAGCTGCTAATTACAAAAATTATATTTCAAGCAAAACAAATGGTCGTTTGCAGTAGGTAGGTTTCGAACCTACGCTGCCATGGAGAATCTGATTTCTAGTCAGACGCCTTAACCGAGAGACCAAGGCTAAATCTGTTTGAAAGTCGAACTATTTCTGGTGATGTGCCATTTGGAATATAAGGGCATTATATTGTTTTAAATGTATGCACTCAATCCCCATAATTGACAAAATTTTCTGGACTGAGGTGCTAATTACAAAAATTATATTTCAAGCAAAACAAATGGTCGTTTGCAGCAAGTAGGTTTCGAACCTGCGCTGCCATAGAGAATCTGATTTCTAGTCAGACGCCTTAGCCGACAGACCAGGGCTAAATCTATTTGAAAGTAGAACTATTTCTGGTGATGTGCCATTTGAAACATAAGGGCATTATATTGTCTTAAATGTATGCACTCAATCCCCATAATTGACAAAAATTTCTGGACCGAGCTGCTAATTACAAAAATTATATTTCAAGCAAAACAAATGGTCGTTTGCAGTAGGTAGGTTTCGAACCTACGCTGCCATGGAGAATCTGATTTCTAGTCAGACGCCTTAACCGAGAGACCAAGGCTAAATCTGTTTGAAAGTCGAACTATTTCTGGTGATGTGCCATTTGAAATATAAGGGCATTATATTGTTTTAAATGTATGCACTCAATCCCCATAATTGACAAAATTTTCCGGACTGAGGTGCTAATTACAAAAATTATATTTCAAGCAAAACAAATGGTCGTTTGCAGCAAGTAGGTTTCGAACCTGCGCTGCCATAGAGAATCTGATTTCCAGTCAGACGCCTTAGCCGACAGACCAGGGCTAAATCTATTTGAAAGTAGAACTATTTCTGGTGATGTGCCATGCTTTGAAATATAAGTAAATTATATTTTTATAAATTTATGTGCACAATCCCCATATTTCAGAAAAATTTCTGGGCTGATCTGTTAATTAAAAATTAGCAAAATAATGGCCGTTTGCAGTAGGAAGGTTTCGAACCTACGCTGCCATAGAGAATCTGATTTTTAGTCAGACGCCTTAACCGACAGACCAAGGCTAAATCTGTTTGAAACTCGAACTATTTCTTTTAATGTGCCATGCGTTGAAATATAAGTCCATTATATTTTTATAAATTTATGTACTCAATCCCCATATTTGAGAAAAATTTCTGGGCTGAGCTGTTAATTAAAAATTATATATTTCATGCAAAACAATGGCCGTTTGCAGTAGGTAGGTTTCGAACCTACGCTGCCATAGAGATTCTGATTTTAAGTCAGATGCCTTAACCGACAGACCAAGGCTAAATCTGTTTGAAAGTCGAACTATTTCTAGTGATGTGCCATGCGTTGAATTATAAGTAAATTATATTTTTATAAATTTATGTACTCAATCCCCATATTTCAGAAAATTTTCTGAGCTGAGCTGTTAATTAAAAAATATATATTTCAAGCAAAACAATGGCCGTTTGCAGTAGGTAGGTTTCGAACCTACGCTGCCATGGAGAATCTGATTTCTAGTCAGACGCCTTAACCGACAGACTAGGGCTAAATCTGTTTGAAAGTAGAACTATTTCTGGTGATGTGCCATTTGAAATATAAAGGCATTATATTGTTTTAAATGTATGCACTCAATCCCCATAATTGACAAAATTTTCTGGACTGAGGTGCTAATTACAAAAATTATATTTCAAGCAAAACAAATGGTCGTTTGCAGTGGGTAGGTTTCGCACCTACGCTGCCATGGAGAATCTGATTTCTAGTCAGACGCCTTAACCGACAGACCAAGGCTAAATCTGTTTGAAAGTAGAACTATTTCTGGTGATGTGCCATTTGATATATTAGGGCATTATATTGTTTTAAATGTATGCTCTCAATCCCCATAATTGACAAAATTTTCTGCTGCTAATTACAAAAATTATATTTCAAGCGAAATAAATGGTCGTTTGCAGTAGGTAGGTTTCGAACCTACGCTGCCATGGAGAATCTGATTTCTAGTCAGACGCCTTAACCGACAGACCAGGGCTAAATCTGTTTGAAAGTAGAACTATTTCTGGTGATGTGCCATTTGAAATATAAGGGCATTATATTGTTATAAATTTATGCACTCAATCCCCATAACCGACCACATTTTTTGGGCTGAGCTGCTAATTTCAATAATTATATTTCAAGCAAAACACATTTTCGTTTGCAGTAGGTAGGTATCGAATCTACGCTGCCATGGAGAATCTGATTTCTAGTCAGACGCCTTAACCGACAGACCAAGGCTAAATCTGTTTGAAAGTCGTACTATTTCTGGTGATGTGCCATTTGAAATATAAGGGCATTATATTGTTTTAAATGTATGCACTCAATCCCCATAATTGACAAAATTTTCTGGACTGAGCTGCTAATTACAAAAATTATATTTCAAGCAAAATAATGGCCGTTTGCAGTAGGTAGGTTTCGAACCTACGCTGCCATGGAGAATCTGATTTCTAGTCAATCGCCTTAACCGACAGACCAAGGCTAAATCTGTTTGAAAGTCGTACTATTTCTGGTGATGTGCCATTTGAAATATAAGGGCATTATATTATTTTAAATGTATGCACTCAATCCCCATAATTGACAATTTTTTTTTGGCTGAGCTGCTAATTACAAAAATTATATTTTAAGCAAATCAATGGTGGTTTGCAGCAGGTAGGTTTCGAACCTACGCTGCCATGGAGAATCTGATTTCTAGTCAGACGCCTTAACCTGGTTTGTCGGTTAAGGCGTCTGACTAGAAATCAGATTCTCCATGGCAGCGTAGGTTCGAAACCTACCTGCTGCAAACCACCATTGTTTTGCTTGAAATATAATTTTTGTAATTAGCAGCTCAGCCAAAAAAAAATTGTCAATTATGGGGATTGAGTGCATACATTTAAAATAATATAATGCCCTTATATTTCAAATGGCACATCACCAGAAATAGTACGACTTTCAAACAGATTTAGCCTTGGTCTGTCGGTTAAGGCGTCTGACTAGAAATCAGATTCTCCATGGCAGCGTAGATTCGAAACCTACCTACTGCAAACGAAAATTTGTTTTGCTTGAAATATAATTTTTGAAATTAGCAGCTCAGCCCAAAAAATGTGGTCAATTATGGGGATTGATTGCATAAATTTATAACAATATAATGCCCTTATATTTCAAATGGCACATCACCAGAAATAGTTCTACTTTCAAACAGATTTAGCCCTGGTCTGTCGGTTAAGGCTGACTAGAAATCGGATTCTCTATGGCAGCGTAGGTTCGAAACCTACCTACTGCAAACGGCCACTGTTTTTTTTTAAATATATAATTTTTAATTAACAGCTCAGCCCAGAAATTTTTTTCAAATATGGGGATTGAGTACATAAATTTATAAAAATATAATTTACTTATATTTCAACGCATGGCACATCACCAGAAATAGTTCGACTTTCAAACAGATTTAGCCTTGGTCAGTCGGTTAAGGCGTCTGACTAGAAATCAGATTCTCCATGGCAGCGTAGGTTCGAAACCTACCTACTGCAAACGACCATTTGTTTTGCTTGAAATATAATTTTTGTAATTAGCAGCTCGGTCCAGAAATTTTTGTCAATTATGGGGATTGAGTGCATACATTTAAAACAATATAATGCCTTTATATTTTAAATGGCACATCACCAGAAATAGTTCTACTTTCAAACAGATTTGGCCCTTGTCTGTCGGTTAAGGCGTCTGACTAGAAATCAGATTCTCCATGGCAGCGTAGGTTCGAAACCTACCTACTGCAAACGGCCATTATTTTGCTTGAAATATATAATTTTTAATTAACAGATCAGCCCAGAAATTTTTCTGAAATATGGGGATTGAGTACATAAATTTATAAAAATATAATTTACTTATAATTCAACGCATGGCACATCACTTGAAATAGTTCGACTTTCAAACAGATTTAGCCTTGGTCTGTCGGTTAAGGCATCTGACTTAAAATCAGAATCTCTATGGCAGCGTAGGTTCGAAACCTACCTGCTGCAAACGGCCATTGTTTTGCATGAAATATATAATTTTTAATTAACAGCTCAGCCCAGAAATTTTTCTCAAATATGGGGATTAAGTACATAAATTTATAAATATATAATGGACTTATATTTCAACGCATGGCACATTGCCAGAAATAGTTCGACTTTCAAACAGATTTAGCCTTGGTCTGTCGGTTAAGGCGTTTGACTGAAAATCAGATTCTCCATGGCAGCGTAGGTTCGAAACCCACCTACTGCAAACGACCATTTATTTCGCTTGAAATATAATTTTTGTAATTAGCAGCTCAGTCCAGAAAATTTTGTCAATTATGGGGATTGAGTGCATACATTTAAAACAATATAATGCCCTTATATTTCAAATGGCACATCACCAGAAATAGTTCTACTTTCAAACAGATTTAGCCTTGGTCTGTCGGTTAAGGCGTCTGACTAGAAATCAGATTCTCCATGGCAGCGTAGGTGCGAAACCTACCCACTGCAAACGACCATTTGTTTTGCTTGAAATATAATTTTTGTAATTAGCACCTCAGTCCACAAAATTTTGTCAATTATGGGGATTGAGTGCATACGTTTAAAACAATATAATGCCCTTATATTTCAAATGGCACATCACCAGAAATAGTTCGACTTTCAAACAGATTTAGCCTTGGTCTCTCGGTTAAGGCGTCTGACTAGAAATCAGATTCTCCATGGCAGCGTAGGTTCGAAACCTACCTACTGCAAACGACCATTAGTTTTGCTTGAAATATAATTTTTGTAATTAGCAGCTCGGTCCAGAAATTTTTGTCAATTATGGGGATTGAGTGCATACATTTAAAACAATATAATGCCTTTATATTTCGAATGTCACATCACCAGAAATAGTTCTACTTTCAAACAGATTTAGCCCTAGTCTGTCGGTTAAGGCGTCTGACTAGAAATCAGATTCTCCATGGCAGCGTAGGTTCGAAACCTACCTACTGCAAACGACCATTTGTTTTGCTTGAAATATAATTTTTGTAATTAGCAGCTCGGTCCAGAAATTTTTGTCAATTATGGGGATTGAGTGCATACATTTAAAACAATAAAATGCCTTTATATTTCAAATGTCACATCACCAGAAATAGTTCTACTTTCAAACAGATTTAGCCCTAGTCTGTCGGTTAAGGCGTCTGACTAGAAATCAGATTCTCCATGGCAGCGTAGGTTCGAAACCTACCTACTGCAAACGACCATTTGTTTTGCTTGAAATATAATTTTTGTAATTAGCAGCTCGGTCCAGAAATTTTTGTCAATTATGGGGATTGAGTGCATACATTTAAAACAATATAATGCCTTTATATTTCAAATGTCACATCACCAGAAATAGTTCTACTTTCAAACAGATCTAGCCCTAGTCTGTCGGTTAAGGCGTCTGACTAGAAATCAGATTCTCAATGGCAGCGTAGGTTCGAAACCTACCTACTGCAAACGACCATTTGTTTTGCTTGAAATATAATTTTTGTAATTAGCAGCTCGGTCCAGAAATTTTTGTCAATTATGGGGATTGAGTGCATACATTTAAAACAATATAATGCCTTTATATTTCAAATGTCACATCACCAGAAATAGTTCTACTTTCAAACAGATTTAGCCTTGGTCTGTCTGTTAAGGCGTCTGACTAAAAATCAGATTCTCTATGGCAGCGTAGGTTCGAAACCTTCCTACTGCAAACGGCCATTATTTTGCTAATTTTTAATTGACAGATCAGCCCAGAAATTTTTCTGAAATATGGGGATTGTGTACATAAATTTATAAAAATATAATTTACTTATATTTCAACGCATGGCACACCACCAGAAATAGTTCGACTTTCAAACAGATTTAGCCTTGGTCTGTCGGTTAAGGCGTCTGACTAGAAATCAGATTCTCCATGGCAGCGTAGGTTCGAAACCTACCTACTGCAAACGACCATTTGTTTTGCTTGAAATATAATTTTTGTAATTAGCAGCTCGGTCCAGAAATTTTTGTCAATTATGGGGATTGAGTGCATACATTTAAAACAATATAATGCCTTTATATTTCAAATGGCACATCACCAGAAATAGTTCGACTTTCAAACAGATTTAGCCTTGGTCTCTCGGTAAAGGCGTCTGACTAGAAATCAGATTCTCCATGGCAGCGTAGGTTCGAAACCTACCTACTGCAAACGACCATTTGTTTTGCTTGAAATATAATTTTTGTAATTAGCAGCTCGGTCCAGAAATTTTTGTCAATTATGGGGATTGAGTGCATACATTTAAAACAATATAATGCCTTTATATTTCAAATGTCACATCACCAGAAATAGTTATACTTTCAAACAGATTTAGCCCTAGTCTGTCGGTTAAGGCGTCTGACTAGAAATCAGATTCTCCATGGCAGCGTAGGTTCGAAACCTTCCAACTGCAAACGGCCATTATTTTGCTAATTTTTAATTGACAGATCAGCCCAGAAATTTTTCTGAAATATGGGGATTGTGTACATAAATTTATAAAAATATAATTTACTTATATTTCAACGCATGGCACATCACCAGAAATAGTTCTACTTTCAAATAGATTTAGCCCTGGTCTGTCGGCTAAGGCGTCTGACTAGAAATCAGATTCTCTATGACAGCGTAGGTTCGAAACCTACCTTCTGCAAACGACCATTGTGTTGCTTGAAATACATATTTTATAGTTAACAGCCCAGCCCAGAAATTTTTTTCAAATATGGGGATTGAGTGCATAAATTCAAAACAATAAAATGCCTTTATATTTCAAATGGCACATCACCAGAAATAGTTCTACTTTCAAATAGATTTAGCCCTGGTCTGTCGGCTAAGGCGTCTGACTAGAAATCAGATTCTCTATGACAGCGTAGGTTCGAAACCTACCTTCTGCAAACGACCATTGTGTTGCTTGAAATACATATTTTATAGTTAACAGCCCAGCCCAGAAATTTTTTTCAAATATGGGGATTGAGTGCATAAATTCAAAACAATAAAATGCCTTTATATTTCAAATGGCACATCACCAGAAATAGTTCTACTTTCAAATAGATTTAGCCCTGGTCTGTCGGCTAAGGCGTCTGACTAGAAATCAGATTCTCTATGACAGCGTAGATTCGAAACCTAACTGCTGCAAACGACCATTGTTTTGCTTGAAATATAATTTTTGTAATTAACAGCTCAGCCCAGAAAATTTTGTCAATTATGGGGATTGAGTGCATAAATTCAAAACAATAAAATCCCCTTATATTTCAAATGGCACATCACCAGAAATGGTTCTACTTTCAAACAGATTTAGCCCTGGCCTGTCGGTTAAGGCGTCTGACTAGAAATCAGATTCTCTATGGCAGCGTAGATTCGAAACCTACCTTCTGCAAACGACCATTGTGTTGCTTGAAATACATATTTTATAGTTAACAGCCCAGCCCAGAAATTTTTTTCAAATATGGGGATTGAGTGCAAAAATGTATAAAAATATAATGGCCTTATATTTAAAACAAATGGCACACCACCAAAAACAGGTCGACTTTCAAACAGACTTAGCCTTCTTCTGTCGGTTAAGGCGTCTGACTTGGATTCAGATTCTCTATGGCAGCGTAGGTTCGAAACCTACCTACTGCAAACGACCATTGTTTTGCTTGAAATATAATTTTTGTAATTAGCAGCTCAGCCCAGAAATTTTTGTCAATTATGGGGATTGAGTGCATACATTTAAAACAATATAATGCCTTTATATTTCAAATGTCACATCACCAGAAATAGTTCTACTTTCAAACAGATCTAGCCCTAGTCTGTCGGTTAAGGCGTCTGACTAGAAATCAGATTCTCAATGGCAGCGTAGGTTCGAAACCTACCTACTGCAAACGACCATTTGTTTTGCTTGAAATATAATTTTTGTAATTAGCAGCTCGGTCCAGAAATTTTTGTCAATTATGGGGATTGAGTGCATACATTTAAAACAATATAATGCCTTTATATTTCAAATGTCACATCACCAGAAATAGTTCTACTTTCAAACAGATTTAGCCTTGGTCTGTCTGTTAAGGCGTCTGACTAAAAATCAGATTCTCTATGGCAGCGTAGGTTCGAAACCTTCCTACTGCAAACGGCCATTATTTTGCTAATTTTTAATTGACAGATCAGCCCAGAAATTTTTCTGAAATATGGGGATTGTGTACATAAATTTATAAAAATATAATTTACTTATATTTCAACGCATGGCACACCACCAGAAATAGTTCGACTTTCAAACAGATTTAGCCTTGGTCTGTCGGTTAAGGCGTCTGACTAGAAATCAGATTCTCCATGGCAGCGTAGGTTCGAAACCTACCTACTGCAAACGACCATTTGTTTTGCTTGAAATATAATTTTTGTAATTAGCAGCTCGGTCCAGAAATTTTTGTCAATTATGGGGATTGAGTGCATACATTTAAAACAATATAATGCCTTTATATTTCAAATGGCACATCACCAGAAATAGTTCGACTTTCAAACAGATTTAGCCTTGGTCTCTCGGTAAAGGCGTCTGACTAGAAATCAGATTCTCCATGGCAGCGTAGGTTCGAAACCTACCTACTGCAAACGACCATTTGTTTTGCTTGAAATATAATTTTTGTAATTAGCAGCTCGGTCCAGAAATTTTTGTCAATTATGGGGATTGAGTGCATACATTTAAAACAATATAATGCCTTTATATTTCAAATGTCACATCACCAGAAATAGTTATACTTTCAAACAGATTTAGCCCTAGTCTGTCGGTTAAGGCGTCTGACTAGAAATCAGATTCTCCATGGCAGCGTAGGTTCGAAACCTTCCAACTGCAAACGGCCATTATTTTGCTAATTTTTAATTGACAGATCAGCCCAGAAATTTTTCTGAAATATGGGGATTGTGTACATAAATTTATAAAAATATAATTTACTTATATTTCAACGCATGGCACATCACCAGAAATAGTTCTACTTTCAAATAGATTTAGCCCTGGTCTGTCGGCTAAGGCGTCTGACTAGAAATCAGATTCTCTATGACAGCGTAGGTTCGAAACCTACCTTCTGCAAACGACCATTGTGTTGCTTGAAATACATATTTTATAGTTAACAGCCCAGCCCAGAAATTTTTTTCAAATATGGGGATTGAGTGCATAAATTCAAAACAATAAAATGCCTTTATATTTCAAATGGCACATCACCAGAAATAGTTCTACTTTCAAATAGATTTAGCCCTGGTCTGTCGGCTAAGGCGTCTGACTAGAAATCAGATTCTCTATGACAGCGTAGGTTCGAAACCTACCTTCTGCAAACGACCATTGTGTTGCTTGAAATACATATTTTATAGTTAACAGCCCAGCCCAGAAATTTTTTTCAAATATGGGGATTGAGTGCATAAATTCAAAACAATAAAATGCCTTTATATTTCAAATGGCACATCACCAGAAATAGTTCTACTTTCAAATAGATTTAGCCCTGGTCTGTCGGCTAAGGCGTCTGACTAGAAATCAGATTCTCTATGACAGCGTAGATTCGAAACCTAACTGCTGCAAACGACCATTGTTTTGCTTGAAATATAATTTTTGTAATTAACAGCTCAGCCCAGAAAATTTTGTCAATTATGGGGATTGAGTGCATAAATTCAAAACAATAAAATCCCCTTATATTTCAAATGGCACATCACCAGAAATGGTTCTACTTTCAAACAGATTTAGCCCTGGCCTGTCGGTTAAGGCGTCTGACTAGAAATCAGATTCTCTATGGCAGCGTAGATTCGAAACCTACCTTCTGCAAACGACCATTGTGTTGCTTGAAATACATATTTTATAGTTAACAGCCCAGCCCAGAAATTTTTTTCAAATATGGGGATTGAGTGCAAAAATGTATAAAAATATAATGGCCTTATATTTAAAACAAATGGCACACCACCAAAAACAGGTCGACTTTCAAACAGACTTAGCCTTCTTCTGTCGGTTAAGGCGTCTGACTTGGATTCAGATTCTCTATGGCAGCGTAGGTTCGAAACCTACCTACTGCAAACGACCATTGTTTTGCTTGAAATATAATTTTTGTAATTAGCAGCTCAGCCCAGAAAATTTTGTCAATTATGGGGAATGAGTGCATAAATTTAAAACAATATAATGCCCTTATATTTCAAATAGCACATCACCAGAAATAGTTCTACTTTCAAACAGATTTATCCCTGGTCTGTCGGTTAAGGCGTCTGACTAGAAATCAGATTCTCTATTTCAGGGTAGGTTCTAAACCTACTTACTGCAAACGGAAATTGTTTTGCTTGAAATATATATTTTTTAATTAATAGCTCAGCCCAGAAATTTTACTCAAATATTTGGATTGAGTGCATAAATGTATAAAAATATAATGGCCTTATATTTCAAACAAATGGCACACCACCAGAAATAGTTCGACTTTTAAACAGATTTAGCCTTGGTCTGTCGGTTAAGGCGTCTGACTAGAAATCAGATTCTAAATGGCAGCGTAGGTTCGAAACCTAACTACTGCAAACGACCATTTTTTTGCTTGAAATATAATTTTTGTAATTAGCAGCTCAGCCCAGAAAATTTGGTCAATTATGGGGATTGAGTGCATAAATTTATAACAATATGATGCCCTTATATTTCAAATGGCACATCGCCAGAAATAGTTCTACTTTCAAACAGATTTATCCCTGGTCTGTCGGTTAAGGCGTCTGACTAGAAATCAGATTCTCCATTTCAGGGTAGGTTCTAAACCTACTTACTGCAAACGGAAATTGTTTTGCTTGAAATATATATTTTTTAATTAATAGCTCAGCGCAGAAATTTTACTCAAATATTTGGATTGAGTGCATAAATGTATAAAAATATAATGGCCTTATATTTCAAACAAATGGCACACCACCAGAAATAGTTCGACTTTTAAACAGATTTAGCCTTGGTCTGTCGGTTAAGGCGTCTGACTAGAAATCAGATTCTCTATGGCAGCGTAGGTACGAAACCTACCCACTGCAAACGGCCATTGTTGTGCTTGAAATACATATTTTATAGTTAACAGCTCAGCCCAGAAATATTTCTCAAATATGGGGATTGAGTGAATAAATTTATAAAAATATAATTATATTTCAAACGCATGGCACGCCATCAGAAATAGGTCGACTTTCAAACAGACTTAGCCTTCTTCTGTCAGTTAAGGCGTCTGACTTGAAATCAGATTCTCTATGGCAGCGTAGGTTCGAAACCTACCTACTGCAAACGACTATTTTTTTGCTTGAAATATAATTTTTGTAATTAGCAGCTCAGCCCAGAAAATTTTGTCAATTATGGAGATTGAGTGCATAAATTCAAAACAATAAAATGCCCTTATATTTCAAATAACACATCACCAGAAATAGTTCTACTTTCAAACAGATTTAGCCCTGGCCTGTCGGTTAAGGCGTCGGACTAGAAATCAGATTCTCTATGGCAGCGTAGGTTCGAAACCTACCTACTGCGAACGGAAATTGTTTTGCTTGAAATACATATTTTATAGTTAACAGCTCAGCCCAGAAATATTCCTCAAATATGGGGATTGAGTGAATAAATTTATAAAAATATAATTATATTTCAAACGCATGGCACGCCTCCAGAAATAGGTCGACTTTCAAACAGACTTAGCCTTCTTCTGTCGGTTAAGGTGTCTGACTTGAAGTCAGATTCTCTATGGCAGCGTAGGTTCGAAACCTACCTACTGCAAACGACTATTGTTTTGTTTGAAATATCATTTTTGTAATTAGCAGCTCAGCCCAGAAAATTTTGTCAATTATGGGGATTGAGTGCATAAATTCAAAACAATAAAATGCCTTTATATTTCAAATGGAACATCACCAGAAATAGTTCGACTTTTAAACAGATTTAGCCTTGGTCTGTCGGTTAAGGCGTCTGACTAGAACTCAGATTCTCCATGGCAGCGTAAGTTCGAAACCTACCTACTGCAAACGACCATTGTTTTGCTTGAAATATAATTTTTGTAATTAGCAGCTCAGCCCAGAAAATTGTGTCAATTATGGGGAATATAATAGTTCGACTTTTAAACAGAATTAGCATTGGTCTGTCGGTTAAGGCGTCTGACTGGAAATCAGATTCTCCATGGCAGCGTAGGTTCGAAACCTACCTACTGCAAACGGAAATTGTTTTGCTTGAAATATATATTTTTTAATTAACAGCTCAACCCAGAAATTTTTCTCAAATATGGGGATTGAGTGCATAAATTTATAGAAATATAATTTCCTTATATTTCAAACGCATGGCACACCACCAGAAATAGTTCGACTTTCAAACAGATTTAGCCTTGGTCTGTCGGTTAAGGCATCTGACTAGAAATCAAGATTCTCTATTTCAGCGTAGGTTCGAAACCTACCTTCTGCAAACGACCATTGTGTTGCTTGAAATGTAATTTTTGTAATTAGCAGCTCAGCCCAGAAAATGTTGTCAATTATGGAGATTGAGTGCATAAATTTATAACAATATAATGCCCTTATATTTCAAATGCATCGCACACCACCAGAAATAGTTCGACTTTTAAACTGAATTAGCATTGGTCTGTCGGTTAAGGCGTCTGACTAGAAATCAAATTCTCCATGGCAGCGTAGGTTCGAAACCTACCTACTGCAAACGACCATTGTTTTGCTTGAAATATAATTTTTGTAATTAGCAGCTCAGCCCAGAAAATTTGGTCAAATATGGGGATTGAGTGCATAAATTTATAACAATATATTGCCCTTATATTTCAAATGGCACATCACCAGAAATAGTTCGACTTTCAAATAGATTTAGTCTGGGTCTGTCGGTTAAGGCGTCTGACTAGAAATCAGATTCTCTATGGCAGCGTAGGTTTGAAACCTACCCACTGCAAACGGCCACTGTTTTGCTTGAAATACATATTTTATAGTTAACAGCTCAGCCCAGAAATATTTCTCAAATATGGGGATTGAGTGGATAAATTTATAAAAATATAATTATATTTCAAACGCATGGCACGCCACCAGAAATAGGTCGACTTTCAAACAGACTTAGTCTTCTTCTGTCGGTTAATGCGTCTGACTTGAAATCAGATTCTCTATGGCAGCGTAGATTCGAAACCTACCTACTGCAAACGACTATTGTTTATGGGGATTGAGTGCATAAATTCAAAACAATAAAATGCCCTTATATTTCAAATAACACATCACCAGAAATAGTTCTACTTTCAAACAGATTTAGCCCTGGCCTGTCGGTTAAGGCGTCTGACTAGAAATCAGATTCTCTATGGCAGCGTGGGTTCGAAACCTACCTACTGTAAACGGCCATTGTTTTGCTTGAAATACATATTTTATAGTTAACAGGTCAGCCCAGAAATATTTCTCAAATATGGGGATTGAGTGAATAAATTTATAAAAATATAATTATATTTCAAACGCATGGCACGCCACCAGAAATATATCGACTTTCAAACAGACTTAGCCTTCTTCTGTCGGTTAAGGTGTCTGACTTGAAGTCAGATTCTCTATGGCAGCGTAGGTTCGAAACCTACCTACTGCAAACGACTAATGTTTTGTTTGAAATATCATTTTTGTAATTAGCAGCTCAGCCCAGAAAATTTTGTCAATTATGGGGATTGAGTGCATAAATTCAAAACAATAAAATGCCCTTATATTTCAAATAACACATCACCAGAAATAGTTCTACTTTCAAACAGATTTAGCCCTGGCCTGTCGGTTAAGGCGTCTGACTAGAAATCAGATTCTCTATGGCAGCGTAGGTTCGAAACCTACCTACTGCGAACGGAAATTGTTTTGCTTGAAATGCATATTTTATAGTTAACAGCTCAGCCCAGAAATATTCCTCAAATATGGGGATTGAGTGAATAAATTTATAAAAATATAATTATATTTCAAACGCATGGCACGCCACCAGAAATAGGTCGACTTTCAAACAGACTTAGCCTTCTTCTGTCGGTTAAGGTGTCTGACTTGAAATCAAATTCTCTATGGCAGCGTAGATTCGAAACCTGCCTACTCCAAACGACTATTGTTTTGCTTGAAATATAATTTTTGTAATTAGGAGCTCAGCCCAGAAAATTTTGTCAATTATGGGGATTGAGTGCATAAATTCAAAACAATAAAATGCCCTTATATTTCAAATAACACATCACCAGAAATAGTTCTACTTTCAAACAGATTTAGCCCTGGCCTGTCGGTTAAGGCGTCTGACTAGAAATCAGATTCTCTATGGCAGCGTAGGTTCGAAACCTACCTACTGCAAACGGCCATTGTTTTGCTTGAAATATATATTTTATAGTTAACAGCTCAGCCCAGAAATATTTCTCAAATATGGGGATTGAGTGAATAAATTTATAAAAATATAATTATATTTCAAACGCATGGCACGCCACCAGAAATAGGTCGACTTTCAAACAGACTTAGCCTTCTTCTGTCGGTTAAGGCGTCTGACTAGAACTCAGATTCTCCATGGCAGCGTAAGTTCGAAACCTACCTACTGCAAACGACCATTGTTTTGCTTGAAATATAATTTTTGTAATTAGCAGCTCAGCCCAGAAAATTTTGTCAAATATGGGGATTGAGTGCATAAATTTATAAAAATATAAATTCCTTATATTTCAAACGCATGGCACACCACCAGAAATAGTTCGACTTTCAAACAGATTTATCCTTGGTCTGTCGGTTAAGGCGTCTGACTAGAAATCAGATTCGCCATGGGAGCGTATGTTCGATACCTGCCTACTGCAAACGACCATTTGTTTTGCTTGAAATATAATTTTTGTAATTACCAGCTCAGTCCAGAAAATTTCGTCAATTATGGGGATTGAGTGCATTCATTTAAAACAATATAATGCCCTTATATTTCAAATGGCACATCACCAGAAATAGTTCTACTTTCAAACAGATTTAGCCCTGGTCTGTCGTTCAAGGCGTCTGACTAGAAATCAGATTCTCTATGGCAGCGTAGGTTCGAAACATAAAATACTGCAAACGGAAATTGTTTTGCTTGAAATATATATTTTTTAATTAACAGCTCAGCCCAGAAATTTTTCTCAAATATGGGGATTGAGTACATAAATTTATAAATTCATTATGGACTTATATTTCAACGCATGGCAAATCACCAGAAATAGTTCGAATTTGTAACAGATTTACCCTTTATCTGTCGGTTTAGGCGTCTGACTAGAAATCAGATTCTCCATGGCAGCGTAGGTGCGAAACCTACCTACTGCAATACGACCATTTGTTTTGCTTGAAATATCATTTTTGTAATTGACAGCTCAGGCCAGAAATTTGTCTCAAATATGGGAATTGAGTTCATAAATTTATAAAAATATAATGGCCTTATATTTCAACGCATGGCACATCACCAGAAATAGTTCTACTTTCAAACAGATTTAGCCCTTGTCTGTCGGTTAAGGCGTCTGTTTAGAAATCAGATTCCCCATGGCAGCGTAGGTTCGAAACCTACCTACTGCAAACGGCCATTGTTTTGCTTGAAATATATATTTTTTAATTAACAGCTCGGCCCAGAAATTTTTCTCAAATATGGGGATTGAGTACATAAATTTATAAAAATATAATGGACTTATATTTCAACGCATGGCACATCACCAGAAATAGTTCGACTTTCAAACAGATTTAGCCTTCTTCTGTCGGTTAAGGTGTCTGACTTGAAGTCAGATTCTCTATGGCAGCGTAGGTTCGAAACCTACCTACTGCAAACGACTATTGTTTTGTTTGAAATATCATTTTTGTAATTAGCAGCTCAGCCCAGAAAATTTTGTCAATTATGGGGATTGAGTGCATAAATTCAAAACAATAAAATGCCTTTATATTTCAAATGGAACATCACCAGAAATAGTTCGACTTTTAAACAGATTTAGCCTTGGTCTGTCGGTTAAGGCGTCTGACTAGAACTCAGATTCTCCATGGCAGCGTAAGTTCGAAACCTACCTACTGCAAACGACCATTGTTTTGCTTGAAATATAATTTTTGTAATTAGCAGCTCAGCCCAGAAAATTTTGTCAATTATGGGGAATATAATAGTTCGACGTTCAAACAGGTTTAGCCTTGGTCTGTCGGTTAAGGCATCTGACTAGAAGTCAGATTATCCATGGCAGCATAGGTTCGAAACCTACCTACTGCAAACGGCCATTGTTTTGCTTGAAATGTATATTTTTTAATTATCAGCTCAGCCCAGAAATTTCTCTCAAATATGGGGATTGAGTACATAAATTTATAAATATACAATGGCCTTATATTTCATCGCATGGCACATCACCAGAAATAGTTCGACTTTCAAACAGATTTAGCCTTGGTCTGTCGGTAAAGGCGTCTGACTGGAAATCAGATTCTCTATGGCAGAGTAAATTTGAAACCTACCTATTGCAAACGGAAATTGTTTTGCTTGAAATATATATTTTTTAATTAACAGCTTAGCATAGAAATTTTTTTCAAATATGGGGATTGAGTACATAAATTTATAAAAATATAATGGCCTTATATTTCAACGCATGGCACATCACCAGAAATAGTTCGACTTTCAAACAGATTTAGCCTTGGTCTTTCGGTAAAGGCGTCTGACTTGAAATCAGATTCTCTAAGGCAGCGTAGGTTCGAAACCTATTTACTGCAAACGGCCATTGTTTTGCTTGAAATATACATTTTCGAATTAACAGCTCAGGCCAGAAATTTTTCTCAGATATGGGGATTGAGTACATAAATTTATAAATATATAATGGCCTTATATTTCATCGCATGGCACAACACCAGAAATAGTTCGACTTTCAAACAGATTTAGACTTGGTCTGTCCAGCCCAGAAATTTCTCTCAAATATGGGGATTGAGTACATAAATTTATAAATATATAATGGCCTTTTATTTCAACGCATGGCACATCACCAGAAATAGTTCGACTTTCAAACAGATTTAGCCTTGGTCTGTCGGTTAAGGCATCTGACTAGAAGTCAGATTATCCATGGCAGCATAGGTTCGAAACCTACCTACTGCAAACGGCCATTGTTTTGCTTGAAATGTATATTTTTTAATTATCAGCTCAGCCCAGAAATTTCTCTCAAATATGGGGATTGAGTACATAAATTTATAAATATATAATGACCTTATATTTCATCGCATGGCACATCACCAGAAATAGTTCGACTTTCAAATAGATTTAGACTTGGTCTGTCGGTAAAGGCGTCTGACTTGAAATCAGATTCTCTATGGCAGCGTAGGTTCGAAACCTACCTACTGCAAATGGAAATTCTTTTGCTTGAAATATATATTTTTTATTAACAGCTCAGCCCAGAAATTTCTTTCAAATATGGGGATTGTGTGCATAAATTTATAAAAATATAATGGACTTATATTTCAACACATGGCACATCACCAGAAATAGTTCGACTTTCAAACAGATTTAGCCCTGGTCTGTCGGTTAAGGCGTCTGACTAGAAATCAGATTCTCTATGGCAGGCTAGTTTCGAAACCTACCTGCTGCAAATGACCATTGTTTTGCTTGAAATATAATTTTTGTAATTAGCAGCTCAGCCAAGAAAATTTTGTCAATTATGGGGATTGAGTGCATAAATTTATAACAATATAATTCCCTTATATTTCAAATGGCACATCACCAGAAATAGTTCGACTTTCAAACAGATTTAGCCTTGGTCTGTCGGTTAAGGCATCTGACTAGAAGTCAGATTATCCATGGCAGCATAGGTTCGAAACCTACCTACTGCAAACGGCCATTGTTTTGCTTGAAATGTATATTTTTTAATTATCAGCTCAGCCCAGAAATTTCTCTCAAATATGGGGATTGAGTACATAAATTTATAAATATATAATGGCCTTATATTTCATCGCATGGCACATCACCAGAAATAGTTCGACTTTCAAACAGATTTAGCCTTGGTCTGTCGGTTAAGGCATCTGACTAGAAGTCAGATTATCCATGGCAGCATAGGTTCGAAACCTACCTACTGCAAACGTTTTCCATAGTCTTGCCGAAAACGGCATTATTCATTAATTTAAAAAAAATTTTTTTCGAATTCGTTTTTGCTTTGCTGCCTCAAGTGTGTGTTTAGGTCAATGTAGGTTTTCAACCACGGAGATTGGTTAAATTGTAATATTTTATGAATTTTTGTAACACGTAAACCTAACTGAAGAGCCTGTTTGAGATTTTTATAATGTATTACGTAGTTTTTTTTATCAAACAATGTTGTCAATAATTTCGGCTGTTTTGTTTGACCCGTTGGTGGAATCAAACGTTCCGGACATAGAGGTAGATCGTGAAGTATTGTAGGATATTCTATATCTACTTCAAGAAGATACCCAACGTCAGAATCGTCCGACGTGTTTACGATAGAATAAAATGCGTTATTATCGATCCATTGGAACCCACCCGTCGGTAGTGGTAGTCTCATTGCCGTTCCATATAGGTTATTTACATCGAAATACATTAAATATGATGAAGGAATGTCTGGATTATAATCGTTTTCCATGTATTTATTGTTAGCCTTACCGTATCGGTTACTGTATTGTGAAATTCCACCGCGTATTCCTTTTTCGATCATTATTAATTGATCGATGTCCGTAATTAATTCTAGTTGAACATTTGAAATGAGAAGACATGCATCGTATGCCGTGTAATATTTCAAACATTCCAAGCCATACGTTTTTTGACATACATTTCTGAAATTTTCGAAAACGTCCGTCGATAATAGTACGTCTGTTTTCAAATACAATTCCATATATTCGCGTAAATATTGAATTTTGAATGTTGTCCAAATATTTTTCGCATGCTCGTAATCTTTTATCGTAATACCGGATTTTCTAAGTTTACTATAAAAATTTTCAATCGAGGACAATTCGACGTCGTTCAATTTTTCCCAATCATCTAGATATTCATACGGAAAGACTCCCTTTTTCTGTAACAACTGAAATTCTTCGAGATTTTCGCAAAAGCTTCTAGTAATGTTTTTTTCGCTAGGGTCTAAATAAGAACTTAACTTATCCAAACTACTAGCCATAAATCGGAACGAATCTAAAAATCGAAAATTAACGCTCGTGTTTTCGATATATTTTGTAAACGATATATATTTTTCTTTGTTACGAGGTAGTGATATTATCGAACCGGGAATTTCAGTTGCCAAGTTTTTAATAAAAAAGTGTAGATCGTATCCTAAGTTATGAAATACCACGGGTATCATATGATCGTCCTTGTAATTAAGATTGTAAGAAGAATGAGCAACTCCTCGATATTTTCCCGTGAAATGACAATGATCTTTTACTCTTAAATCATTTTCGGTAAATGGTTTTGAACAAATGTGACATGTGGTTGATGTATAAAATGATTCTTTTTCATGTTCAGTCAAAGGTGTCATTGAAACAGCATTGTTAAATATAGGATTTAATTGTAGGGCCAGTTCTTGTAATTGTCGACAAAACCAGCTCATACAATCTTTACCCGTATACAAGTTAAATTTGGAAAGATTATTATCGTAACTGCACAACAGATAATATGAAATACTACAAGGAATATGTTTTTGATATTTTTTAAGTTTCCCGTCGCAGCGGAATCTTCGTATTTTTGTAAAATACACTCGATATCCGCGTAAATAACAAACGGTACTTTTTCTTTATTTTTAAAATGCGAAAATGTTACGTGTTTCTCTTGTTCAGTCGGGAGCGTAATTTTGGTTTTATTTAATTTTCTGCAACTAAATATGTGTTTATTTAAAGTTTGTTGTGAATAAAAATGATTTAAGCGCCGATCGCAATAAAATCTGCTGTCGAATCGAATCTGAGTCGAATCTCCGCTTTGTTTCGATAATGACCGTGATAAACTTCTAATTAATGCGAAATGAAAAACTGTCTCAAAATTGTTAATGTGGTTAGAGAGATTATTGTTGTCGTCGTCGTCGTCCTCGTCGTCGTTGTAATCCTTGGTTATATCGGTGGGAAGCATCAATAAGTTAACCTTTCTTAAATAAGAGAATTGACTTAAACACGCCGGTACAATTTCCCGCTTTTCTAATGAGAAAACGTTTATGGAAATATTATTCATTTCTTCAAACTTTTTTATGTCTTTTAATTTGATTGGAAATTCAATGTCATCGTATTTTAAAACTTCACTGAAATGAGGATATGAATAGGTAATACGCGGATTTTGATTTGTACGACAAGGATGTAGCGCGGCAACGATAGACCAAAGAAAACAATATTCATCGTTATTTTGAATATTAAGAACAGCTTTTTTATTAATAATAAATTTTGGCATCGATACATAAGTTGAAAGACCGATATTTATCGGTGTATAATTATTAATGTTAGCTTTTAATTGTAGAATCCGGTGAAGAGCCCAACCAGAATCCCTCTCTTGAAAATCCTCTAATTTTGTTAATATATTATTTTTAATATAATTACTATAAAATTCTTTCAAATCGGTATTATGATCGATGACGCGATTTTTGGTGGAAAAATGTTTTACATCGGTTTCGCCCGTTTGTGGTTTTACAAAATCTGCAAGAAATATTACGTTAACTTTAATTAGGGACTCCCGAAGGGCTTTTTTTATTTGAAAAGAGAATGATCTAAACGCCTTGCTAAAAAATATTATAGGATCTTTAATATCTAAATTAACTATTGCTCCCGTTTTAATACGATTTTTAAAGCAAGACTCGTTATCAACCCAAATTAATTTTGCATTATTTTTTTTTAATTTTTTTTTATGTTTGAATTGTTCTTTGAAATTTCTTTGAAAGACTTAAATTTGATTCTATTTTTGCAACCGCTTTTCTGTCTGTCGACGATGACGATACACTTTTTAAATATTTTTTCAAAATTAAATTGTTTCTGTTCAGAAATTTTATCCACTTGCAATATTCATGTTTTGTTTTAATTAACTCACCAACTTCTTTAATTTTCAGCAGCGTTTTTTCATTCAACTCACTGATTTCAGACATTTTTACTTATACGCAGCAGACTTTTTTTGTCTATTCTAATAGACGCGTATGTGATAAATAATATCACTTTGTAGAATTTTACCGCTTTTATCGGATAGCGGGGTTAGGGTCAAAACTATTATGTTTTGCGCAATTGATAAATATAACGTAATCGCTTTTAATATTATGAATGCACTGTGTTATTATCGTGCTGACGAAGTGGAAATTTTAGGATAGATAATAATTTAAAAAAATAAATGCATATAAATATATCGAACTCTACGACAAGGAATCATTGTACACAACGACTATGGACACTCCGTCAACATTAATTTTTGAGTCAACGGATCCCGCCAGACTTTCCAACAAGATGCTGGCGGTATTTTTGAAAAATTTATTCAGGTAAGTCTGTCACCTTCATTGCCTTGTTTTCCATAATTTACTAAAAATCTATAAAATTATCATAGGTATGGGAGGAAAGAGGTGAAGATTGTGAACAAGAGAGTTCACTTGTATTTGAAATTTTCACCGAAGAATGAAACGGTTCAGGGAAAATTAAAAAATCTTCCCGTCCGATACCTGAGAGTGGCGGCCGATGACGAGGAAGAATTACAATTATTATTGAAGGGGATGCGTGAATTCTCGGACGTCAATTTTTATGCGGCTGCCATAGAGGAGGACGAACCCGTACCGGCTAAAGAAAATTCAAGCCGGCTTCGGAAGAAGAGAAAATAAAAATTCTGAAAAACAGAATTTTAAAATCAGCCACCACTACGACGATGACGACGACTACCACCACTCCCAGTACCAGCAAAGTTGAAGATTCTTGCTTCGTTTTAGACGACGACGCGGACGAGTTTGAAAGTCAAAAATTTAGTGTAGTTAGTAAATAAAAATATTAAAAAATATTCGAGTTATAACTTGTTTAATTTTTCCATCACATGATAAAAATAATATTAATTGTTCTTATGGTTAAAGTTAATAAAACAACAAGGTTACTACGTTGTCTTCATAATCTGAATCAATTTCATCTATAATTGATTGTTCCATTTCACTCGGTGAATCGTAATTACTAATAGGAGTCGAATTAAATGATAACTGTCTAGGCAATATTTTTCGTTTCTTTTGAATTACTGATAGTGGTAAAGTTTGTTCTTCTACTGTGGCGGCGGCTGCTGCTGCGGCGGCGGCGGCGGGCTCCTCCACTTTTACGGGAGGATGATACTTTGGAGTAGTTTGTGTTACATCACTTACTAGAGTCGTCTTCGTCGTCGTGGTTGCTGGCGTTGTTGTTCTTGTTGAATTTTGCAAAGAAGACTCGATATTTTTCAATCGTTTTGTAATAGGCTTAAACATTGTCTCTTGCATCATTTCACCACGTTTTAATTCTTCAAGTTTTTTTCTTATATCCTTACGTTTAGAAATTAATCGTTTTTTCAAAACTTTATTGTTTTGTTGACTGATCATAGCGCTCGATATCACCGTCTATAGCAAGTTACGATCTGAATGTAGAACCACTAGTGAATAACCTTTATAGGAACAGCTCTCTCTGATCAGGCGTAAACAACTTTTGATCGGGGACCTAAACAGCTGCTGAACAGGTCTAAAACAGCTCTTGATCAGGTCTAAACAGCTTCTGAACAGGTCTGAACAGCTCCTGAACAGGTCGAAACAGCTTCCGCCGCCGCCACCGCCGCCGCCGCCGCGATAGGACGATTAGAAATGTATGAAGCAATCAAATGTTTTCCTATATCGACCTCCTTGGTTAATATCGCAGTTTTTAAATACAGTTAGGAAACTAAACGCTTCGTTCCAGCATAAAGCACACATTTCTTTAAAGCGTTCAAAAGTCATATCGGTACCGATATGATCGTTGTATATGTGTTTCAAATTTAAATCGTCTTGTTTGAAAATTACGAGGCCATTAGCATTGTCTCTTATAAGATGTTTAGGTATTTTAGCATACGTTTGACATAAATAAAACGAATCAATTTTATTATGTCGTCCCATACTAAAGTATTCGCGTATGACATCTTGGTTGTCGCACGCTACATCGTCGAAAATGAAAATACTGTTCGGTTTAGCCTCCGATGGATGCATAATGCTTTCACTGGCGTCAAATGTAAAATATCGAATACCTTTTATTGATTTCAGCAGTTGATCCAGGTAAATATATTTTGGTTGGTTGAAAGATCGCGAATAAATGTATACGTTTTCAAATTTTACACCGTTCTCCTGTTCGATTAAATTAATCATCACGTTAGTTTTACCGCAATTCGAAGGACCCACGATAATACATCTTATTGTTGCGGGAAACAATTTACCATGCCTCTTGTAAGATTTTTCGTGAAACGTATTTTTTTCAATATCTAATGTAGTACTTTGTTTAATAAGTTTCATAATGTGAATGTTTTCTAAAACACCGTACTATTCATAATGATATAAAATAGATGACTTACAAACTTTATATTAGTTTGTACTAACAAAACGAACACACACGATCGTCAGCATGAAATGTTACGCATCAGGTAACGGTTTATTAAATACGGTAATCAACAAATTGCCTTTTGAATTCATATTCCGGGGTATAATTGGTGCGGCCCCGGTACAAAAGTTGAAAAACGTCTCGCTAAAAACGATTCCCGCATAAACGGTTTGGACAATGCATGCAAACAACACGATATCGCCTATTCAACGGAAAGTGATTTAAACAAACGTCACGAGGCAGATAAAGTATTAGCTTCCAAGGCTTTAGCTAGATTTAAAGCTAAAAATTCCGGGTGGAAGGAGAAAATTGCCGCTTTAGGAGTAACGGCGGCAATGAAAACAAAATTAAAACTCGGAATGGGCATTCCAAATACAGACCGCGGCGGGGGTGGTTACTATTACCGTTCCAGGAGATTAATTCAAACTTGTTTAAAAAAACTACAAAAAACTAAAAAAAGTTTATACGAAATTGAAGATTCTTTAGCCAAGATGATAAATCAGAAAGAGAAAAAGAATATTTGCAGCCAAAAGAAGAAAAAGAAGACACAGCAGCGAAAAGAAAACAGAAAATCGAAACAACAGACATATGAAGATAAGAAAGATTTTGATATCGCAGACGATTGTTCGACCTAAAAGCATTCTAAATGATGATGAAGTTAATGAAATTTCAAAAAAGAAACCTCGTATCGTATTAGTTCATAATCGGAAAAGAAAAGCTGCCACGATTGATAGAAATGAAATAAAAAGGACAAAAAGATTAAACGAAGAAGATAATGAGAAAAACATAGAAATGGATGATTCTATCAAAAATATCGAATATTGATAATAGAAAATGAAAATTAAGTCTCGACAATGACGACGACGACGACAGTTGCGTATACACACCACCTAAAAACTTCAAATTATAAATAGTGAATAAAGATGGAAAACACTTTCAGTACTAATTAGAAGTTGTAATCGGTACAATGGTCAGAAGAAAAAGCACTAATCCAAGAAAACGTAAAACAAGTGCGATACAACGACGACGGCGACGAGAGAAAAAAATTGGCTTTACAAATGCTACTAAACAAATTAAAAAACACGTTATTAAACAAAAACCTAGTACTTATGGTGATGCAATTCGTGTCGCATTAAAGGCGGCTCAGAGTTTAAAAAATAAAATCAAACCTAATCGTATCGTACCGATACCAAAAACGGGTGGTGTTTTACCGCTCATTCCGATATTTGCTGGACTTTCGGCGCTCGGTGCTCTTTCCGGTGGAGCTGCGGGTATCGCGAAAGCTGTAAACGATGCGAAATCGGCAACGAAACAATTGCAAGAATCGCAACGTCACAACAAAACCATGGAAGCGATCGCAATGGGTAAAGGCATATACTTAAAACCGTATAAAACAGGAATGGGACTTTTTCTTAAGCCATATAACCGTTAACAAATAAATAGTAAACTTAGTACGGGCGTCGCAATTGCAGTACAAATTAATAAAATGAATAAGAAGCAAATATCTAACGATTATCCGTTAACGAATATTCAGTTGGAAGAGTATGCTAAAAAGATGGTGAAAATACATTGGTTTAAGGGTGTTTTTATGAGAGATAATCTGCCCAGAAAAATAAAAAATGAACGAGGTATAATCAACTTGGACAGTAGAAGCGGAACCGGAACCCACTGGACATGTTACAAAAAACAGGGATCTAATATCATGTATTTTGACAGTTATGGTAATCTACCTCCGCCACTGGAAGCATTGACATATTTCAATTCGAATGGACCGTGCAATATACGATACAATTACGATGTTTATCAAAAATTTAATACCGTGAATTGTGGTCAGCTATGTTTACATTTTCTTTCCAATAAATTATTTATTATTAGCAAACTGTTATTCATTAATCCGATAACCTTTGTACAGATCGGTCGGTATATATACGTTTACATTATCTGGTAAAGACTCGATACTTTCGGCTAAAATATATCCTCCTATCGTTTTGGACGATTCAAAAAGTTATGCGATCAGATTGATCGACTTTGTTACTTTCACTACAATTCCCAATGTAGACAATTCCAACAATAAATTTTATATCGGAAGTCAAGTTATTGCCGTACGCGAAGGTAGTTATGAAATTAACGACATTGAAAAGTTTATATTGGAGAAGATTACGGAGAAAAACGAAACATTGAAAAAAGAAAAACAAAAGAAACAACAAAAAACAAATGTGATTGAAAAGGAATTGTCGATGAATGACGAAATCGTTTTATTTATGAGGGCCAATCTTAATACACTAAAATACGAAATCAAATCCAACGAGACGATACATTTTGAAAAAGGCGATTCGATTGCAAAATTGTTATGATTCAAAAATAGAAAACTGTCTGCCAATCAATTACACATATCCGAATTTCCGATAAATATTTCGAAAGTAAATTCTGTTTGTGTAGAATGTAATTTGATAAAGAATTCTTATAATAATAATAATAAGTCGGTACATATACTACACATGTTTTATCCTAGTGTGCCGAGCGGATTTCGTATAAGCGAAAAAGTGTCAAATGTTATATATTTACCTATAAATTCTAATTATATCGACGAAATTATCCTTAAAATAGTGGATCAAGACGGTAATTTGATTAATTTTCAAAGAGAAACGATAACAGTAAGAATACATTTAAAGGAAGTGGTGTCATAAAAAATGGTGCTCCTCTATAACCTCAACATTCCAAATGGCGTTTTGACGTCGTCGAATATAAAAGAAAATACGGATCTACATAGAGTTAATCATAGTCGATCGTTGAAACCGTTAACAGTCGAAAATTCCGAATTTCTTCGCTATCTGGGATTAACATTGAAGGGAAAAAACAAAAAGAAAAACGGGGTGTAAATTCCTCCTAAATATAACATTAACAATCCGTTCGGGTATACGAAGACTTATTGTCTTTTGCAAGTGTTTTGGAAGTTACTACAACCAGAAGAAGAAGAAGAACAAAGAAGATGAGTTTTAATATTCTGAACGTAGGTGAACAAGCATTTATGGACAATTCTATTATTAATTACGAGTTACATAGCTACACTCCATTCCTATACAGGCTCAAGACGTTTACACTTTACCGACCAATAGTTACATGTATTTCGAAGGACGAATTGTCGACAGCGAAAAAAAAGTAAGCACGACTCTTAAACCGATCAATAATTTTATAGCGTTTCTTTTCGATGACATTCGTTATGAAATTGGAGGGATCGTTATAGACAGAGTTAGAAATCCTGGAATTACAACTACTCTCAAAGGATTGGCATCTTTCACAAAAAATGAATGTGATCGATACGAACATGCCGGTTGGAATCACTTGCAAAATCCCGAAATAACAAACAAAGATGGATATTTCAATGGAAACGTTCCTCTTAAAAATTTAATGGGATTTTTTGAAGAATTCAAAAAAATTCTAATCAATATGAGACAAGAATTGGTTTTAATTCGAAGCTCCAACGATAATAACGCCGTCATATCTACGAAAGAAAACGAAAAACCCAAAATAGAATTATATAAAGCGATATGGAGAATACCGCACATACAAGTAGCAGATGTGGAAAAGCTACGACTTCTCAAGTATATAGAGAAAGGACGAGAATTAGAATTGGCTTTTAGAAGTTGGGAATTGCACGAATATCCATTGTTACAGGAAACGACTAAACACACGTGGAACGTTAAAGCCACAAATCAACTTGAAAAACCTCGATTTGTTTTAGTTGCTTTTCAAACTCTTCGAAAAAATAATGTTTCTAAAAATATGTCCAACTTTGACCATTCCGATTTAAGTAATATAAAATTGTATTTGAATTCAGAAACATATCCATATGATAACGTTAATTTAAATTTCACTAAAAATTATATCGCTATTTTATATGAAATTTACGCGCAATTTCAACAATTTTACTATTATAAGCAAATAAGCGAACCCTGTTTAACATTTAAGACGTTTTTACAGTTGGCGCCTTTCATTGTAATAGATTGTAGTAGACAAAATGAAAGTTTAAAATCTGGTTCGGTAGATATTCGGCTGGAATTTGAAACTTCTCAGAATATTCCCGCAAACACAACCGCCTATTGTCTTATCATACATGATCGTTTAATAAAATACAATTAGCTCTCTAGTACTGTCAGAATTATTTAATTTTGTACTAATTTTTTGTATAGTTATTTGCAAATTAAAATAGTTTAACATAATGGTGATCTTTTATTTGCGCATGCTCTTATTAAAACTGTATAAAATGTATCAAACGTTGCAAATATTATTCATTGTGTAATTTATTGTTAATCTGTCAAGTTTAAACAAAAAACATGTTTCAAACAAAAATAATTTCTAGTCTGATTGTGACTTTGAATTTCATCGATTTTGTCGTCGTGTATACTCCAATCAAAGCAAACTTAATTTTGGAAAAAGTCTACCTTGAAAATTACACTTTTCCAATTGAACGAGGAACATTCTACCTATACGAAAAATCCAAAGAAAACATAACTTTGAAGCAGTGTCCGGCATTTTATTTTGACGGTGCTTTTCCCGTAGGAACGCAAATTCGAAATTCGTTTAATAAAACTATAGGTACAGTAATTGGTCAACATTTGAATTATTATCCGATATTTCCGAGAGAAAATACGATCATGTATTGTGGAAGATACGGCTTGGAAAATCCAATTGGAAATAAATCTATAATTGTTGAAAATTATGAATTAACATTAGATGATTTTAAAAAAAATTTTGTAGAACTATCTAGTCTAGATTATCAATGTTTCATTTATGCGTAAAATTATTTATATACTATTGAGAATTTAAATAAATATATTTATCGATGAATATGTCTTTATCTGCGCATCACCCAATCTCTGAAAAAAATAAGTGAAAAGTGCTACACCGTCAACTTATTCTAAATCTACGCAATCAAATAGTGAAAAATTTAGCAAATTGTAATTTTAACATATTTACTTTGTATGTACAAAATATAATGATAATAAATAATATTTGATAACCTTTGACCATTTAAATGAGATATTTTTGTATTGTTTATCTAATAAAATGTAAAATTTGCATTAAAGTGTTTAGTCAAGTACGAAGCAGCAGCAGCCATGAATAGTGATCGTTACGTAACAACAACCGAAAAAAAAGTGAAACAAGATGTTTCGGAAAACTCCAAAGTCTACTACTACTATAACGGTACCAAGTACTGTAATAGCTGTAACAAATCTTTTTGCTTTTGTGAAGAATCCATTAAAAATCATCCAATATGTAATATAAAATATTGTTCGCAATCAACAAGTCGTTCGAACAGTATAAGTTTATATTGCGACGAAGTTATTCCATCATCGTCGTCGTCGTCGTCACCACCAGCGGCCAAAAAAACAAGGATTTAGAACATACCCTATAGAAGAAGAAGAAGAAATACGTTGTGGTGTTTAGCAAATTTATATCGGATGTCAATACTTTGTAAATGTTTTCAATAAATCATCAATTTTATGGAACAGCGCTCGTCGGCGGCGGCGTTTATCCGAAGGTTCGAGGTTCGAATCCCGCCCGCGAGACATCGGCGGTCGCTTTTTTCGGCTCTCAAAAATTTCTCACCCCCGCACCCACACCTCCCCCCCCCCGTAGTGCCGAAAAGGCACTACGAAATTTATTTTTTCTACGAACCCCTTTTTTTACCGGGGTGCAATTGCCAAAAAGGCACTAGCGACTATGACGTCATAAAATGTTTTTAATCAGTGACACCACTTTTTCCCCAAGGGGAGGCGCCAAAAAGGCACTATGATGTCACACCTCGACACAGGTGTAATTACCTTACCCACCCCCAGGGGTCCCCATACACCTGTGTACACCCTAATGGTGACAGTTTCCACTTCTTCGGCGTGACCTTTACTTCTTTTACATGACCCCTTACGAAGAACTGGCTTTGGTACACTGCATAGAAAATGCCATCCTTGACCTTGAATCGTCACAGTCCCGCGTTAGAATAACTACTATCGTAATCCACTGCTCTTCTTAATCCTCTGGATTCGTGCATCTCCGCTTTTTCTAATACTTAATAATAATAACCGCCTTTATCAGCGTGACCTTGTTGTTTGGGTTCATCTCGCTGTGTCTCCCTAAGATAGAATATAGTTGAGTCGCTACTGCCCCGGTTTTGGCTATATTGTCGTCTGTGCTGTTTAAACATTAGTTTTTTGTCGATCTTCACCCCGAGATATTTTACGGAGTCCTTCCACTCGATGTCCTCTCCGTTGAGGTTGAGTGTTTCGCGGGGTCTTGTTCTTTTCTTCGTGATCAGCACTGCCTCCGTTTTGTTGGCGTTTATTTTTATTTTCCATTTGGTGCAACATTTTTCCAATTCGTCGAGTGCTCTTTGCATTTTTCTCGTTACGTAATCTTCGTTTGGTGTCCTGAATGATAAGGCTGTATCATCTGCGTACAGTCCAAGTTCGGTTCTTTGGAGTTTCGGTACGTCGTGGGTAAATATCGTGTAGAGATGGGGAGGGACGTGGGACTCCTGCTTCCAAGATCCTCGGTTGCGATTTTTCTTGCCCTACTTTCACCTGGATCCTCCTATTCCTCAAATAGGAATCCGTCAGTTTGCAGATCCAGTTGGGGTATCCTATGGTCTTCATCTTTCCCACGAGTCCTTGTTTCCAGACTCGGTCGAAGGCTCTCTCTATGTCTAGTAATACCAATCCTGTTGCTTGTTGTCTTTCGATGCCTTCTGCGACTTGTTCGACGAGTCTTAGAAGTTGCATCTCGGTGGAGTGTCCTGCCCTGAACCCGAACTGTTCTTCAGGTAGTACCTGCATTGCCTCCGTGAAGGTCTTAATTCTTGTGAGGATGGCTCTTTCGATGATCTTGCTCATGCTGCTTACTAGACTGATAGGCCTGTAATTTTGCGGAAAGGTTCTGTTCTTTTTTGGTTTGGGAATCATAGTCACCGTGGCTTCCTTCCAGGCGTCGGGGAAGTACCTCAGCCTGAGGATTGCGTTGCCTATATTGGTGACTGCCACGAAACCTTTTCTAGGTAAGTTCTTTAACATTATGTTAGTCACTTGGTCCGCTCCTGGAGCTCTTCTCGTTCTGGAGTTCTTTATATGCGCAACTATTTCTTTAGGGGTTATTGGATCAGCGACTTCCTCACTGTCATCATGTTCTCTAACCTCCCTTGCTGCTCTGGCCATTTTGCGTTCTATTTCTTCCGTTTCTTTGTTTTCTTCGGTGTTTGTCCTGCATTCGCGCTCCAGGCAGTCCGCGAATGCTTCCGCTTTTTCTAAGCTGGTGTATGCTAGACCATTTTCTCCGTGTATTGGTGGAATCGTGGTCCTGGGATTCCGCAATGCCTTTTGCATTCTCCACATAGTGTTGTCTCCGGTTGTGAGTTCTTCGGTTTTTCTTTTCCATTGTCTGTTTCTGTGCTCGCGTAGCATCTCCTTCAGTTGATTAGATGCTCGGTTCAGGGCTATTCTGTTTTGCTCAGTTCTATTTCTCCAATAGATTCTCCTGAGTCTTCTCCGATCTCTGATTTTCCTGTCGATATGTGGAGGGAGTGGTCCGCCTATTATTTTGTCTTTTTTGCGTATTTCGGTAGTCGTTGAGTCCTCGTAGGCCTGCAGGATCGTGCCTTCCAGGGTGGCGATCTCTTCTTCCAGGTCTTGTCTCGTTACGAGTCTTCTTGCCAGGCTAATCCTTTGTGCGCATTTCTCCTTGAACGCTTTCCAGTCCGTCCTTCTTACCTTGTACTTGCTTTCCGTTATTTCTTCGTCGTTCCCTAGTGTCAGCATCACTGGCATGTGATCTGAATGACCTTCGTTCATCGTTGCTATGGCGTAGGGCATTCGCAGGTTCTTGATTATGGCTATGTCAATCACATCAGGGCGATTGTTTATATTGTCGGGATAATGGGTCGGCTCGTCCGGTCCGATGGCCGTTCCCCCATTTCTTGCTACCTCGGCTTCCAATGTTCTTCCATTTGGACAGTACAGCCTGTTGTTCCAGCTTCTGGCGTGACTGTTGACATCTCCTATGATTATTTGGGAATCTCTTCCCATCATTAGGGTAGCTATGTCTTCTGCCGTGATGTTGACAGTATTTTGCCTGTATACAGTGGTGATCTTGAGCGTGGTTCCGTCGCTCATGTTCACTCTTACGGTGATGGCGTCCAGTCCGGTGTCTTGAATCCCTAAGTATTCGTGGTCTAGTGATTCCTTCACTAGTATTGCGATTCCTGCGTTTGTTCGGGCGTTTCAGTTTGGGCTGTCTTTTCTGTATATGACGTAGTTGTGGAATCTGATGTTCGTCCCGCCCCTTATGAGTGTCTCTTGCAGCCCTAGTATATCTACGTCATATTCTGCCAGATATTCTTCGATATCGGCTTTGTTGGCCCGTATGCCCCGTATGTTCCACGTTGTCGCTCTCAAGGACGTGGGCTTGATTTGTATGGCCATTTACTGGGGGGCTAATCTCAGTAAAATGGCTTGTAGCGACGCCAGGATAGTTGTAATGTCCTGTTGTTGAATTTGCGGCGTGACTTGCCTTGGTTGTTGAGTAGGAGCCTGTCTGGGTGGTTGTGGTGGTTCTTGCCTCGTGGGGGGAGCTTGTTTTCTTTGAATTTCCCTCCTCTTTTGTGCGTCGGTCTTGGGGACGCTGGGGCAACCCCTGTAGCTTGCTACATCGGGGCCGCCGCAGTTTGCGCACTTCACATTCCCCGTTTTGGGCTCCGACGGAATGGTGCATTCCCGGGTGGGGTGGTCCTTGCCGCACTTGACGCACCTGTGTTGGAAGGTGCATCTACTTTGGCCGTGGCCAAACTTTTGGCACCTATGGCATTGCGGTACCTCACTGGTTTTATTTGGCTCCTCGAGCGTGACCTTTACGGAGCAAATGTTTGTAATCTTTTTTATGTTTTCATTGCAAGTCGTCACAATGAAGAACTCGGAGACCAGTTTATCTCCTTTGTCTCCCCTCTTTTTCTTCAGTAGCTGAACTACTTTTGCATCTTCTATACCTTGTGCCTTCAGGTCTTCCTCGATCTCTGTGAGGGGTAGTTCTTTAAAGAGGCCCTTTATGACCATGTTGTTTTTTTTCTCTTCCTTTAATGCGTACATGTAGTACTCCGCATTGACGTCGTTTTCATTCACTCTGTCGTAGACCCATTCGATCAATTCCTGTATGGTTGGCATTACGAAATGACGATCGATTTTGATGAGATCGGCCGTTACGAACGTGTCGCACTAAATTGCCCTCTCGATTAACCCGTCCCCCATACGCAAAAGCCAATTGCCGTACTCTTGAATGCGGTTCCCCCCCAAGTCGACCATTTCGGGATGAGGAGCCGCCGCCTCGGTCGCCAACTGTGCCGCGCGATTCACGCGCAAGTTTGTCTGAAGACAAAACACCTTCATCCTTCGCCAAATCTGACTCGATTTAACACAGTTTGCAAGGGTGTCCATGCGCGAACCGCGCACCACGATCGGCGACGTTTGACGAAAGTCACCCCCCGAAAAGGACTACTTTTCCTCCGAAAGGAACCACATTGTTCTCGCACACGTCACAAACCGCGTTCAACGCATGCTTTGAAGTCATCGACACCTCGTCCCAAAGAATGACGTCGGTTCGACGAATATTTTGTGACCTTTCGTGCTCGGCCGGCCATCCGACTGTGGACTCTTCGTCCAGGTCCAGAGGGAGACGGAAAGCGTGGGGGCAGGTCCTCCCCTCTCAGACGGGCACCGCCGGCAGACAGAATTCGCTCCGCGATTACGTTATAGAGAAAAGTTTTGCCAGTTCCGCCGGGTCCGTCAACAAAAAATAAATTTCTGTTGACGAACTTCTCGTCCGCCTCCAGTCCCGCAACGATAGCCCTTTCGAGGTGGAAATGTCGCAACGCACTCTCCGAATCTACGCTGTTTCTATTTTTTAACAAAGTGTAAATAACGGCGTGGTAAACAGTACGTTGATCTGCGTTCAACTCGCACACTCTGTCCCCGAATCTCAAGAGCACATTCTCGCGCTCGTCTGACGCCGGCGCGCATTGTCGCACTTCCGCAAACGCGTTCGCTTCATTGATGCTAGCAGCTTCCGGGTTGTCCAGACCGATCTCGTTGAGGTTTATTCCCTCGCGGTTTGCCGCTACGATTTGATCAATATGAATGAGAGCGCGGCGAAGCGCTATCGGCCGCGGAATACCGCGTCTTATGAGATCAGCGATCATGTAAGGATTTTTGAACTCTTCCCATAAGGCCGGTATTTCGTGCCGATGGCGCTCGAATGAATCTAAAATAATTAGTGCGAAAAAATTTCTGACGCGCGGCGGCAAATCGCGATCGCAAACCTCGTGCATCGCGTTGCGGTAAATGTCAAAATTGGCGAGTAACCGACGCTTCTCGCAGGCTTCATGGTATGTTTGACAGATATACCCGTCGGCTAGCGTTCGGATCGATTCGAAGGAGGTGGCGCCCCGTAAATGTTGTAACAAAATACGCAGGTGAAACCTTTCGTCATCCAACGGGTATCCGTCATCCGGTATAACTGCCACGATTTTGTTAAAATGTTGACGCGCACGCTATTCCCCCTTTCTTCTAAACCAAACGTAGTTTTCGGGTATCTCCACGTATCGCAGCTGCCGTGCTTCGGATTCGACCGCATTCAGACGGAAATACGCCACCAATTTAGACACGTAGTTTGTTGCGTCCGCGACACGGGTCAGTAATTCTTCTTCGTCGTCACCTTCATCAAAAGTGACGGGTTGTTCATTTTCCAAGTGAACGGGCAGCGTAACTACGGCGTGGGAACGATCGTGTAATTTATACTGGAAAATACGCCAGCACGCTTTCATCGAGCTGTATAGTTACGAATCTCGTCCCAATCGACTTCATTATTTTGCCCGCGCATTTGGTCCTTTATGACAATATTTGTAAGGCACGATCGATATGCCGATTATCATAACGATTGCCTGCGCCTGCAAACCGACCGTCGTCGGGACGGGCATATTCCGGTCTTCCGTCGAAACGGTGGAAATTTAGAACGGTATCGCGTCGAAAGGCCTTTGGATAGCCTTTCGCACACACGTGAGTCTCCAAATTGGTACACGGGGCGGCCGGATTGTCTTGACCGCAGACACGGTGCACATAATAATCACGCACAACACCGTACAGATCCGGCTCGACTTTGCGGTCGGGAATCCGGTCCATCTTCTCCGCGTCGTCGATCCGATCGGTAGGTTCGAACCCGATTAAAATGTGAGCGTGTGGTAGTCCCCTTTTTTGGAATTCGATCGGATAATTATAAGCGCTGACGATTCCCAAGAATTGTTGTTTGACTAAATCCTCCATGAATTGTTCGAGCTTTGTATGGAAAACTCGGCACACCAATTCTGAACGATTTTCCACGCGCTGATTAAAACTTAAATTTCGAGTAATTTTTGGCCAATGGGTGTTGCAGGTCATCGTTATAAATAAGTCGGGTTTACCGTGTCTGGCAACGACTACCATAGCGTTCGGGTATAGTTTGTTCTGTCCTCGACAACTAGCATTAAACCCGGACGGCAGGATGGTGATATGGCCGATCCTCGCATTAGGTCCCGCTTCGGCTGCGCGCCTGCGCACGTAGTCGATTAAGCGGTTGTAATACGTGGTCCGAACTTGACGTTGATTTGTCTGATACCACCACAACTCTTGTGATTCTATTTTCACGTACGTGTCAACCACGTACTGTTGAAATAGTTTCGCGGAATTGTGTAATATGGAAAAAGTCTCGTCACGTACCATCAACCTGTGCTGATAGAAATCCCGGAGCGAGACTTTTTGTCTCGTCTGCTCGCATATCTGAGACGCATGTCATAACCGTCCCCTCCGCGAGGGAAGAGTAACGGGTACACCCACGAGACAAATTACTAATTTTATTTTTATAAAATTTTTATTTTTTATAAGCGGACGTCGTGGGTACACTCGCGGATCAACATCGAACGGTATATCGTTATCAAATACCGCTGCTATTTCGCAGCGGCTCTCAGGTAAATTAAAATTCCGTCGGTCTCTATTGATGTTGCCTTTGAATCCCACCATGATGTTCGCTACCGAGTCTGGCCCGTCACGTTCGATGGACGTTTACGTTCGTGCGCCTCAACATCTCGAGGATCCGGAAAAGATGTGGATCTATTCCCGTCTCGTCAAAAAAATCGTTGCGACGTTCGAGCGCTTCCGCGACATCAAGAAAATAGTATTGATTATTTCTAATTGGCTCGTCACGATGCGGCACATTTAGAGGGATGTCCTGAGCGTGGTGATAAATTTGCCCCTTGCTTGTAAAACAAAAAGCCCCTTGCCCAACATTAACATCCGCAGGAATAGGAGGCCATGGCAAAATTACTATTCAATTTACGGATGTTATTTAAAAACTGCCCAGCAAGAGGTGTATTGTCAGTCAATAATTGACTTAACTTCGCCCCCTTTGCAACAAAGTAATCTGATATTATTCCGATTTTTCGGTTCTAATTGAAAAAACAAAACGTTGTAGAACGGCAAATATCTGTCATTGGCCCGCACGAATGAACGTTTACGTGAAACGCTTGTTCCTGTGCTAAAGTAATAGCGTCCCGGTGCGTTCTTCTGATAGATTGAACTGAAAAGTTTTATTTCATGTCCTGATTTTCCTGTCTCAAATCCTTTTTGAATGGAAAATGTTGTGTTTTGTGTTTTATCTTAGGTCCGCAGACAATGAAATGGGCGTCTGTCTTTTGACCAACCTTTGGTAATGTGTTTTGAATAATTATCGTTGTGTTTTAATCATTCTTCTAATCACGTCTGTCATTGTTAGGTCCTGCCCTAGGGAAATTGACCTGAATCTCTCAGTGCCAAGCATTTCTGTTTTGATACCAATCATCTGGCATCACCCATGATCGCTGTTGATTCGCTGTTTCAACACAGCTCCAATTTGCTACTCTTTGGTTGCGATTTGCACCTGGTCCGTCTTAAATGTTTGGAATCCAAAACAGTATGCTGCTCCCATTATAGCTATGGAACTAGTTGCAGCGGATAGAGTTTGAACGTTTCTCTCATTCCAGCGTTCAGGATCCTCTGTTTCCGTTGGTCTGCTTATTTCCACTTGTGTTTCGCCTCCATTTAGAGTTAAGTTTTTGAAGCACACTTTCGCCATTTTAAATGTTGTGAACAATAATGTCAGACAATTTGACATTGAATTTGAAATTGAAGCGAGTGCCTCGAATATACTCTTGGAATGCGTTTGCGGTAATTTCTAGACCTGCCAATCTTTGGACGATTTCTGGTCTTCTTGGTCCGATTGGTGTTGTGTTTCCGACTAGATTTTGGATTACACGCGTACCTTGTGGCAGTCCAACTCTGAAGTTAGTTTTAGTTAGCGGCGGCAGATCCAGAACCAATGCCATTACCATATATCCTGCGATTTCCCAAGAAGGGAGGGAACCTCTTCAAAGATATGTGTATCGGTCGTTATAGCGTTTGCGCGGTATCCACCAAATCCTTGTACAATTGTGGTTGGTAAATCTGGAATTCGATGTCGCGTTTGTTTACCTACCTTATCGGTGTAGTTTCCAACCTCGTTGAGCATGGTAAAAAGAGGCTGAGGGAAATTTAATTGTTCGTCGGTTACAGCTTTTCTAATTGCCTTCTCCTCGCTGGTCAGTGCTACTTGTCCTTCTTTGGCCTTGACGTCAATTAGCTTCATCAATAATAGCGAGGTTGCATAATATGAGATCTCCTCTTTCATTAGGATTCTATCTAATTGCTTCTCGTCTGGTCTGAAGTTTTGATAGACTTCTAACGACAAATCAACTATCCTATTGTAACTGGTGCTAAATTCTTGTCTTGGCGCGATTTCTGTTACAGAGACGTCAACTCCGAAGATCGATTCTGATATGATTGGCTCGTTCCTCTGCGATGTTCGGGTTTTCTGTAAGTGTGTCGGTGCCGGTAGTTCTGCGATTTTTAGTCCAGGATGAGGATTGTTTGCCTTTGGTTTTATCGGGGCCTCTCTCCTCTTTCCCAAATGTTGATTGTTAGCCTGAACAGGAACAGTTTCTTCGCGTAAAATATCATCGTCGCATCGTTGCAAATTTGGAGAGACGGACGACGAAGTAGAATTTGTTGTTGTGTGTACTTCGGGCGGTTTCGGGTGATCTTCCATGGACGCGACTTTCAATTGAGGTTGAGAGATAGGTGGTGTCTCCCGTTGCTCAATCGGAAACAAAGGTGGCAAGATGACAGATAATCCACGCAAAATTATATATATCTCTCTCTGAGGGTTCTGATTTGATTTGATGTTGGAGGTAAACGATATAACACCACCCGGAACCAGTTTCCAATCGGTATAATCACACGACGGGCATTGAAACATTGCAAAATTTGAGAAGATGTTAAAGGTTGGATAATTAAATTTAATTCGCGGATGTTGAAAAAAATAAGACGAAGTTGTATAACTATCAATCGACGACGAGATTCCAAAGATTGGCGATCTCTCAATCGACCCCTAGTAATAATACGCGATTCATTATTAACGGGCATGATTAAACCGAATATTAATATTTATAAAAATATTAAAAAGCAAACCAAAAATTCTGAAAAAAAAAAAGAAAAATTGTTGTACAAATGGTTTTAAAGTTTTGTGTATTTTTAAATATTAAAACTAAGAAACACTAGCACGGAAACGATAATATTTATAAGGGTACTTACACTATCAACTGCCCCGATACAGATGATAGTCGGACCCCTAAAATTAAAAAAAAAATACTGTAGTAAAATCGATATCTTACATTTCTCGATGATACAAATTTCAAATTTGAAAAAATATTTAATAAAAAATTTGAAAAATATTAATAATTACTTTCCAAAAAACAATAAAATGATAAGAACACAAATATGATAAACAACGGTAGCAACTAATTAATAACATACGAGAGAAATAATTTCGCGCTTATTTTTAAACCGTCAACCACTTGGTAACCGTGAAATTAACCATAAATTAAAATGAAAATGACAATGGATTGTTTATAAATAGAAGTTTAAAGAAGGAAATAATATAGTGCTAATTCATTAATTCAATATTTCATTTATTATCCAAATTGGAATATACATTAAATTAAAACAATTTTAAAATGCAGGGGAAATTGACAAAAATGTAGTTAACGTACGAGAGAAATAATTTCGCACTTAGTAATTGGGAAATTAATAATAAATTAAAGTAATAATGATGGTAATTGGATCGTATATAAAAAATGAATATCCTATAATAATTTAAGAACAAAATTGGAAAATATGCAATGATAATTGAAATGTTTTTTAATCAATTAATTAAAAAAATATATACAAATATGCGTTAGTTTAAAAAAATATTACATAGAATTTACTTTTTCTTGTTATATATGATAATTGAAATAAATTTATATAATATAATTAATAATTATAAATATTCTACGCCTCTGAACGAGATGAGGCTCCATTCTCGTAACGGATTTGAGGCAGCTGTATGAACAAGTTAAGTCTTCATTCCCATGACGAAAATCACACGAGTAGGATTCTAGGGTAACCGTTGTTGAAGTGGTTCCTGATGGTGAAAAATATTGGAGTAAACGACGTTACGCGTCAATTTAAAACTCCATCTCTGCGTCTAACAGCGCCTTGTTGCCGTGTCCTCAGGTGAACCCATCCTAGAGAACGCTACATAGAGTTGTCCATGCGCGAAACACGGGCTTGGCAAATGGAATCCTACTCTTGCGTACGCGTGTCCTTGACTTTTGTTGATCGTCATTGCGAATGCCAACCGTTTGGGAAATTGTACTCCCTTTATCGGTCGAGGAAGTTGTGGAACGCTCGATGTTATTTCAATTTTAGGTAAGTTGATAATTTCGCGTTTGCGCGGACCTGAGAGAACTTTAACTTCCAAAACTTTCTCGCCGAGACGCTCCATCATCATCCGTATCCGTCGGACTGCCAATGCCGCCTGATCTCTAGGTTTTTTTTTTTCAATTTTTTTGAAAGCTTCTTTTCATTTGGTTTTAGGTTTTTCTTCGTATTCGACTGCCGTCTTAAGTTGGTTCAATTTTTTTATTGGTGAAATATAGTAATTCCTGGATTTTACGAATTTTTTCTTTTCTGAGTTATTGATATGGGTTAGTTAGTATCTTCGACCAACGTAGATATAATTTTGAAATCGATTTCTTCGGCAATTTCTTCCCATTCGGTTTTTACTGTTTCGGTAGTTGGAAGTTGTTCCTTGGCTTCTGGTGTTGGCTGTCGACTTGGTGTTTTTTTTTCTGTTAGTTCGGTTGGTTGTGTGATTGTTTTTTGTGGCCCTTGCTTTTGCGGTTCCTGTTTGGGTCCTATGGTTTTTGTTGTAGGCTGCAATTTTGGTGGTTTTTGTTTCGTGAGTTCCTTTGCTTTTTGTTCTACTGTTCTTTGTGGTTTTTGATTTTGTGGTTCCTGTGTGTTTTCTGTGGTTTTTGTTGTCGGCTGCTGTTTCGTGGTTCCTTTGGTTTTTGTTCTACTGTTTTTTGTGGCTTTTGACTTTGCTATTCCAATGTGACCTCTGTGGTTTATGTTGTCGCCTGCTGTTTTGGTGGTTTTTGTTTCGTGGGTTCCTTTGGTTTTTGTTCTACTGTTCTTTGTGGCTTTTGATTTTGCGGTTCCTGTGTGTCTTCTGTGGTTTCTATTGTCGGCTGCTGTTTCGTGGTTTCTTTGGTTTTTGTTCTACTGTTTTTTGTGGCTTTTGACTTTGCTATTCCAATGTGACCTCTGTGGTTTTTGTTGTCGCCTGCTGTTTTGGTGGTTTTTGTTTGGTGGGTTCCTTTGGTTTTTGTTCTATTGTTTTTTGTGGGTTTTGATTTTGCGATTCCTGTGAGGTTTCTGTGGTTTTTGTTGTCGGCTGCTGTTTTGGTATTTTCTGCCGCTTAACACGAGAAGTTCGAGACCACTGAAAAGACTCTTGGCTCCGACTTAAGGTTGATGAGCGACTACTTTCACAAATGGAGATTGCTGCCCAACCCCACTAAAACAGAGGTGTCATGCTTCCACCTTTGTAACCAATCAGCGAAGAGAGAGCTTACCATCAACTTCGAAGGAAAACGCCTCAACCATAACAACCACCCCAAATACTTAGGAGTCACACTGGACAGGACGCTCTCCTACAAGGAACACCTGATAAAGACCGCAAGCAAAATGAGAACAAGGACTAACATCATTCATAAATTGTGTGGTACCACCTGGGGCTCCTCAGCGGACACGCTCCGTATATCGGCAGTCGGTCTTGTCTACTCTGTGGCGGAATACTGCGCACCAGTGTGGATTAACAGCCCGCACACTGAGAGAATCGACACTGTACTGAACGACACAATGCGCATAATCAGCGGCACGATTAAGTCCACACCAATTGCTTGGCTGCCTTTCCTGAGCCACATACTGCCACCTGAAATTCGACTTAAAAACAGCCTTGTTAGGGAGTATCAGAAAATAAACAATAATACAGAGCTACCTATACACAATGAAATAGGCGATCTAGAGCGCAAACGACTGAAGTCGAGGAAACCAGCGCTAATCACCGCTAAAGAGCTGTTGGACTCAAATTTCAACGCAGCGAACGCCTGGCAACAAAGATGGCAGGAACAATGCCCATCGCACTTTCAAACTTTCCTTACTTCAGAGAAGGTTGCTGGATCTGACTTGCCTCGAAAAGTGTGGACTACATTGAACCGAATACGTGCTGGCCATGGCAGATGTGCTGACGCTCTTCATAAATGGGGATGGATAACCTCGCCAGAATGCGACTGCGGGGCCAATAATCAAACAGTGACTCACATAGTGAAAGATTGCCCAAACCGTGCCTACCAAGGACCTATCACTGATTTTATGACTGCAACAGAAGAGGCGATTGATTATATTAAAAATTTAGACATAAAATTGTAACATCAACATCTATATGCTCTGAGAACATATAATAGCATAGCACAATGTACGCCATACGATAAATAAATAAATAAAATTCTAGCGTTTTTTGTGTTTCTTCGTTTTGCGGTTACTGTTTTATTTTTAATTTCCGCTTCTGTATTGGTTGTGTTTTTTCGTGGTTTTTTCTTTTCTACTGTTTTAGTGGTTTTTCTTTTGGATGTAATTCCTTCACGAGTTCTTCTAAGGTTGGTGAAGATTTTCGTTTTTCTCTGTTGTCCATTTTGTTTCACTTTAAGCACGTTCTGTTGATAGTAAATAAAAGTTCTTGTAAACCTTAACATGATTGAAGTCTCCTGAACTTCTTTGAACTGATTAAAGTTGTATACGAATCACCTATTCCCGTTTGTCCAGAGCTTTAATAGTTTCTAAAATTTCCTTGCCTCCTGCCTCCTTAAGCAAATTAACAGCCCTTGACAAGCAACGCCTGCATTCATTAGATTGCGCATGACATAAACTCATTTATAAAATCGGTCCGTTGATTTTCTTTTTCTTCACTCATTCTCCTTAAAAAAATATATATTTTGAACTATATAATTACAAATTATTTACAAAAAATAGTAAACGAATTCATTTAACCGATAAATAATCAATAACAAAAATTTATTTATTTTTTAAAATTAAGAAAAAAACTTTTTTTCTTTATTTACAGTATTTTTCTTTGAAAAAGTGATTTTATTTTAATTTTTGTCTTTAAACTAAAAAAAAAATTGAAATCTTTTAATGACAATTTTATTACATGTATGTAATTCCGCGTGTACAATTACTAACACAATTTACCTTTAAACCATTTTTTATTATTTTTAATTACAATACGAATCGTACAATATGCGCGATACACACAATTTAAAAAAAAACTTTTTATTCGCCCTTAAATTTAAATTCCGGATAATATTTCTCAATCTCCTTTTGAACTTTTACACTCTTTTCTTTCAATTCCCTCGCTTGCTTTTCAATGGCACATTTGACAATTCCTAACCGCCGACAATCCGGCTTGTCATGGTCGAACAATTCTTCTTTTATTTGACGCCCAATTTCTACGACCTCTTCCCTTCGTGGATCCTTATCAGTTAACCTAATCATCTTAGCTTTTACCCAAGCGCGGCCTCCTGTTTAACCTGTTCCAGGTACCTTAGGCACCAAGGGCGCCTCGTCGTCCGAGTCGCCTCTTGACCTTTTGCTGGTGACCAGTATAGGCTTCACTGCCCACTGTATCCGAGCCCCCTTTGATGCTTCGATGATAGATACAGAGGAGGACGAGCCCGCAGTAGGGGCTTGGCCCGGTGCCAGACTACCAAAAACTGAGTCTGGGCTGTCGGGTATCTCTAGGGGGGGTCATACCCTAAGAGATTCGGTGGCGGATCTGTCCTATCCTATCCTATGAAAGCTGGCTATCGGACGCTTGGACCGTTGAGGCCATACTGACGACACTAGAGGAGGGCCGGTCACGGCCACAGCCCTCCGGACGAGGTAAAGGAGCACTGGTGCTGGGCCTATCTTGGCGAATAGGTTAGAAGCCGCACCAGCAATGGAATGACGGCGAGGTCGTATCACACTCCGCGCCCGCACCAGGTACTCCTTGTATATTGGCTTCAGGCGGCGATGCCGGATCTGATCATAGGTCAGCCCGGTGGCCCGTGCCGTCTTATCTATGAAGGGCTGATTTGGAAGGGATGCCGCTTCAATTGATGCCATTGTTGAGAGAAGATCTGAGCTGGGCTTTATCAATTTCTCTTCATCTGCCTTGTTATACTCAGCGAGGTGAGTCCTACGTTCGTGGAGACGGACCAAAAGTTTTAAAGACTAGCTCGCAATATTAGCAGGCAGTTCTATCGCCAACATCACAATCGCTTTTATTTTTGTTATGCTTGCTCCTCCGTCGAAAACTGGTGGTGGTTTTTGGCGATTTTTACACCCCCACAGTTGGGGGTAGGTACAGCTACGGGGGAAAGCCCTGGTGGCGGATGAAGTCTGGGGGGTGGTCGACTTCACGGATGGAAAAATGTGATGACACTATATTCCGGGATATCATCCGTTCGCTTGTTGAACTCCGACTGGAATCCTGCAGACGTTTCGCCAAAATCTCACTTGGCTTCTTCAATGCTCGCGCTCCGAAAACACTTCGAACACAGTTTATATATTGATTATATATATATATATATATATATATATATATATATATATATATATATATATATATATATATATATATATATATATATATATATATATATATATATATATATATATATATATATCACTATCCTTACGGCGTCTATCTATTATGAAATTACATTCACTAGAGCGTCAGTGTGCACGGAGCGTCAGTATATTGACGCTCTAAGCTTTAGCGATGTTTTAACATTGCCAACGTATCTGTTACGCCACGAAAAGCCGATTGAACCAATAATACGAAGACGCCATATTTGTCACTGAATAAACGTGAAAAGTATAATTTAGTTCCTAGCGTAGACCGTGCGCGGCGCTACCGAAGATTATGTGTATATTTACATTGAGTATATTGTATGGGCACTTGTTCGCGTCTAGAGCGTCACACATCTTGGCATCAATGTTAAGGGAAAAAGATATACAAATCTGTTTTAATCATATACTTGTTCGCGTATGAAGCGTCATTATTAACTTATATTATTTTTTCGGTTATTTTTGCCAGTTCTGGCTTGTGTTGAGTGCGGCAAGCGTCAAGTATAAAGACGAATAGGTAGGTACCTATAATTTTCTTCCATTAGGGGGACTTTTCAAATTCTCGTGATTTTTTGGCATTTTTCCGTTCTGTTTCTAGATGGTTTCAGAATGAATAGGAGTAGCAAAATTATGATGCTTGCTCGTAATAAGATTGATAATGATTGTTTAGACTTTTTAGAAATTCCTAAATACGAATCACAAGGGACCGATAGAAACGAACAAGAGCGATTTCTACGTAAGTGTTCTGGTAAGTACACAACTAGGTTTTTGTGTGTGTATGATTATTTACGGTCCTACTAGACGAATTTTTTTTTTAATAGAACACGCTGTATATTTTTACATTTTGGATTGAATAAAACATTCGGGAACTTTTTTTTTATTAAATACGTAAACATTTTCTTGCCAAATTAAGAAATTTGGAATCTGTAAAAAACTGTAGTTGGTTTTCGTCTTCCTAAGAACTTATTTTCTAAAGCATTTTCAAAAATTTTTGTGTCAAAATATCACAAAAAAAATTCCGGTTTCAAGGAATTTGTTATCGTCAAGCAAAAAAAAGTATTTTGAATTTTCTCCAGCACCGGGTGCCTCGGTAACTATAGTAAATTTCAAAAAAATATAGGGTGTGCTATTCAAAATACATACTGTCGAAAAATTGAAAGTTTTGCCGATATTAAATCAATGTCAAATCGCTATTTCAAGCCTTATAATAGTTATAGCGTATTCTCACTTTCGTATGTCACCCGCATATTGAAAAAAATATAGAGATTTATTTGGTTTTTGGTTTGTTACTTTCAGTACTTTCTACAATACAAATTGCTATATAGAGAAAGGTAGGAAAACATCAAAACTTGAAAAGTTATTTGGTCTTTTATAAATATAAAAGCGGGTAGCGCAAGCGCAAGCGATGTCCTACCAGGCGCCGCAAAAAATGGGAATCGGCAAGTGCCTATACAAGGTGTAAAGGGTTGGGGGAAGGTGGTTGTAAATCACCCTCAAAATTTAAACGAGAAAGAGCGGCAAGAAAACGGTAGGACATACAACACCCGAAACGGTTAATCACCCACCTTGATGGTTTCCCGCGTCGTCGTCTGCCCGGCCGGGTCTTCTTAGGGGTATTTTCTGGTGGGTTGGGGGTGGTAAGGACCACAACACAGCGTGGGGTTCTCGCGAACCGGTCACAAAAGAGAGCTTGTTTTTTCGTGGTTCACACTACGGACGCTCACGCAAGTCTGTCTTTTCGCGCGGCTTAACCAAGGTTGGGTATGGTGGGGGTGTTGTATACACAGCGCGAAAATAAAAGGTTAACCCAAAACAAAAAAATTATGAAGTTACCGAAAAATGTTATTCAACCCTTAACACAAGGCATTCTCTTATTTGTTGATTGTGTATTACAATATTCTTGTTTTGGGTATTTTGGGAATGCCACATTCAGAAACTCTATTTAAAAATGTATTCTTCTATAAGACAGAGAAAGTCAAGCAAACGTAAACATAAAATTTTTCCTCTTTAAAAAAATAAAGCTTTTCAAGTTCACAAAATAATTTCCAAATACTCGCCAATCAAAATGGAACACACTGCAGAATGACTAAAAAAAATAATTCTAGAAAAGAGCAGATTGGTGTTGTGATCGGAGAAATATATGCGAATAATGAAAATGTAAGCAGTGGATCAAAATATATTGAAGAAGATGACGTTTCGAGATCTGGTAGAGCATCAGAGTATTTGGAATCTGAAGGCGAACAAAGCAAGCCAGATTCTGACAAACTCGAGGATCCTTGCGTTGCGCAAAAGGTAGATATTTTGGTGCAACATTCTTATTCTTATTCTTATTGGCGGCATACTGCACATTTTATTGTTACTAGATATAAAAAACTATTTTCTACGATCGTGCAAATGTTAGAGATATCTCGTAGTTTCCATTATTTACGAATTAAAAGTTTAAGTGGTGGTTTATATTGTGATTTGTTTTCCTAGGCATGCTTTTCCGCCTTTTTTTGGATAGTTTCAGATCGTAAGCAATCAGGTATGGAAAGTGCTACTACACTCGAAATATTAGGAACTTTAAATTAATAAAAATTAAAACAATTTTAAAATATCAATAATAGACAAAGTTTTTCCAGAATCTAGATTTCACTAACAAGGACAAGCATTTTTTTTTGTTCTATTTCTTAACATTTAGGCCATTTAATTGCGATAATACTTCAAACGTGCATTCACCATCTACAAATTCAATGAAGTTTTTTTTTAGCATTTAGCAAATTAACAAATTTAACAATTAGCAAATTAAGATGCCTTCAATTTAAAACTTCTACTGCACATAACAGAACCGAAATTTGGCTTAAATTTTAAAATCAATAAAATTTCTATTTTTCCCGTTTGAAAGTAGCCAATTAATTTAGTTACATGCATAATAATTATTTTCTGTTGTAGATACCGAATACCGATGAAGAAGAAGCGGCAACTTCCACTGGTTCTCGACAAAGCTTAAATGAAATCACTGAATCCAATCCATCACAAAATTTTAGAGAGTTTAAGCAAAATGGGGAAAGAAGGAAAGGAAATACAAAAATGGACTTTTGTATGTATTCTGAAAGCTATCTATTAAATTTTGCTCGACATGTATGTAGGTGCACATAGTATTGAAAATAGCGTGCAGAAAATTATCTCTTTGCCAGCTAGAGATCCTGAAAGAAGAAAATTGTTGAATTTCTGAAGAAGAAAGGGCAACTTTTTAAATAGTAGCGTGATTCAGAAGCCTGTTAGAAAACAACAATCTAGCCAAAAAATATTACCCTGCACAAACTGTAAAGGTTTTTTACCTCAGAACAGCTTTGGCGTCACAGGAAAAAATGCATGGGAACATCGGATAAATTACACCAAGCGAAAGGACAAAATTTGCTTCTTGAGAATTGAGAAAAAAGGAAAGTCATTCATTTCTTTTCCAAACATATAAAAAAAATGTCAACCTCCCAAATAGTTTGAATGTTTAGCACTGAAAGAAAAATATCCAGGACTGTTCGACAATAAAGACTGGTGAAAAATCAAAGCCTTCGTTCAAAATGAATATATAAAGAAAAGGAGTTTAAAGTAAAACCGCAACCTTTTTGTTTTCAAATGCTTTTATAGATGGATAGATCGCTGACGAAAGAAGTGTAAATTTTATTTTGTTTTGTCTCTAGTTTTTGTTTTTTTTTTTAAATAAATAATGTTTTTGTAGATCAGTACTAGTTTCAATAGTTAATGTGTGTGTGTTATGTGTGAAATCACAAGAATAAATATAATAACCAGAATAGACCAAGCCTTAATGAGAGAAAAAATGGAACATTTTTTTCTATTCTGCTACACATAACTTCAAGATATTGAAAAATATATTTAAAAATCCTTATGTGTACACCGAAATTCTTCTTCGAGTGATAAATTTTCAGAAATCCTCTGAATTCCACTTGATTCCCGCGGAATGCCACATAATTCCTTTATAATTCTTTTTCTATAAGCATTCACATTAAACTAATAAGGAACAAAAATATGGTAGTTATCATTAAATAATACATAAATTTAAAAAATCAATTAGTACAATTACAAAATATTGCATAAATAGTGTAATTTGCCATCTAGGGTGGTCCGTAATTAATGCGCTAAAAAGCAATCGAAAGCGGTATTTTACTTGCGTGTGTGGATTAATTATTATAATATATTGTCTCAAAACGTTTGCCTAAAATTCAGATGTGTAAATATATATGGAATTTTGTTTCCATCCTATACTCCGTTAGGACGATCCGCAAGTACGCGACTGGTACGACCGAGCGTTCTTTCGGCTTCCCGGCAAGCTGGACCTGTTCGGAAACGCAATTCACTATTACTTTTTTCTCCCTTTTTCAATCGTCAATGAAGAAATGAACACATTCACATTGATACTAGCGTTGACTTGTATAAGTTAAAGTAAAAGATATTTTTTAAAACGGAATAAAAACTAACTTCACTGATTAATTTGCCATAGGGATAATAAAAATATTTGTTAGTAAATTGTATCACCTGGTATATACCCAAATCAAATTAATAATAAAAGTTAGTGACACAGCATTGTTGCCGATTTTTTGTGGAGATGAGTGATAAAATAGCGTCATTATAACTACCCACTTAACTGTAGCTAAAGTTCTCTGCATATCATCTGAGAAACTGCAATATAATCTTATTCACCTTCTTGAAAAACCTCCGAATCCAAGTTTTCTTGTCGATATTTTAAAAATTGCTGTAGATAACTAAACTTTAAACTTTAACACTCAGTGAGCGACATTTTCCTCGAGCACGTTTGGCTCAAAATCATTATTTTGGCGAGTTTAATTTAGGATTGCCTTTTGGTGCATTCATTACGGCCCACCTTAGATAACTGAAACGTGTCGAATTACTGAATCGTTCATTTCAAAAACCAAAAACTACTAAATCTACTAAATATTCTTATTACTTATTCGCACCAACAAAACATTCCATTTTTTTTGTCTAGTTTTTAGTGTTTCTTAAAAATTATACTTTTCGATTGTTGTGTTGTTTGAGGTGAGCTATTCAACTATAAAAAGTAATATTTAAAAATCTAAATAGACTCCGAATAATGGATATCCGAATTCCAGAATGAAAATTTTAATTAAAATTTAAAAATATTAAACCCGATTTACCGGTTTTCACGTTATATTTCTTAAGAACTTCTAATGGCCAGGGATGTTTTGGATGTAAGGAACGACAACAACGGCTAGTGTAGTGTTGCTTTCGGACTCTCACATTCAAAAAATTACTGATAACATATCAAAAGTTGTTAAGAAATATAAAGTCAAAACCAGATTTCCCACATGTCCAAAAATCACTACTATCCGTCAAAGACCAAATTACGTTTGTTCATACACTTCCTTCAATTACTCCACTCATCAAACAATATATAAGCAGATATAGAGTTAATAAAATGCGAGCTAGTTTCAGTTAAACTCGGAAGAAGCCAACAGGATGTTGTAGTAGGAATTTTCTTTGAAAAATTATTTATTTTTGCTAAATTTCATTTTCAATGCTCTGTGGTTCTAAAACATTCAAACATTCTAAAAATGTTATACCGTTTTTCATCTTAAAATTCAACTCTTTCCTTTTGACAGATAGATTAGAAAAATTCGTAAAAAACAATTAAAATGTTTCCAAACAAAAAAATGAAAATATCCTACGGACTCGAAAAACTGATCCACAATGTTATGTGGAGGGATTTTTTAACTGGAGCTCATATAAATACTTTACAAGTTGAACGTCGAGAATATCTAAAAATGTAGGCACTTTTTGCAAGAACAAATGCGGCAACGCTGGTGACGCTTTAAAAGCGAATAAGTATATGGGAGAAAGTATACCATATATATATATACATATATATATATATATATATATATATATATATATATATATATATATATATATATATATATATATATATATATATATATATATATATATATTGATAAACGTACTCTACAACTTCCAAAATACATACTCAATTAACTCATACTCATCTACAACGTGGTGACTTCCGATTTCGGAAGTACGATTCCTATGTAAAACTGCCAGTATGACCTTGAGGGCCTTAGCAACGTTCCTGCAAAATTTTTTAATGAAGTCCCAAGGTCGACCATTTATCCGTGCATTATCAATTTTAGTTCAGGCGTAGATCGTTGGCGCTCGCATCGCAATTCGCAATGTAACCTTGGTATGTCTGTCGCATGTATTGACTTCCCTTTGAATCTTCGCAGTAAACCATACGTTAGGAATTCACAGTATGTTTAGTTGTAGTACTTTATGGCTTCCCACGAGGTAGTAAAATGGCAACATAGCATTTTTTGCGTAGTTCAAGGCCGTTATTTTAGGCGCACAATATACTGAAAAGAATTCATTTCGACCGTATTTGCGGCGTAATTGCGGGTAACGAACGAAATTTTGTGACTTCCCTTAAAAATGAATAGAGTACTAAATTAATGCCTTCTCTGGTTTTGGATAAAAATAAGAAAATGTTCAAAAAGATATGATGAAGATATGATAAACGCAATTTGAATATTGGCAGTTTAATTATTTTTCTGTCTTTAAGAATAATAAAGGATTTTTATTATAGAAAATAAACAAATATAATTTTGAAAAATTTTCTTCCGCTTGTTCGCCTTGACAAGTTTATTTATACACAAAAGCTGCTTACGCACATTAACTTCAATAAAATAAATGAATTAAAAGGAAAACACAAAATAAAAAGTAAGAAGCCTGAAATATTGTAGATTTGGCGAGATCAATTAAATAGGTAAATGCTGATAAAGGTTATTTTCAGACATTGTTTATGTGTATTGGTTCATTTTCAGTTCTTAATTTATACTAGAGTTTAAATATATTACTGCTCTTTTTTTTAAATTAAATAATTTTTTTTTAAATAAATTCATTTTTTGATTGTAGTATTTTAGCCGGAAATTTATGAACAATTTTTGAATAGTTCAAAATAGTGTTATAATATAGCCCGAAAACGACGGTTTGACGTATATACACCTATGCTAAAATGCAGTCTTTGTTGCAAATACTTTGGTATATGGTTTTTTATAATTATGAAAAATAAGGTCGCAGACTGTATATATCGTGTAAGATGTTGGGATACCTTATGTTAGTGTTAGGCAATAGTTTAAACACTGCGTCACAGCATTTTACTTGTCAGGACGACTGAAAGCTCACAAGAATTTTTTCTTACATGTGACTGAATTTGTTGCTTTATGAATTTTTTCAGGATTTTGGGCAGAGTGGGCAAAATGTTTAGTGGAGTTGATTAAAAGAGTCTGGTTTGTTTACTTTATTTAATAATCTCTGGAACTTAACATAAAGATAAGATAAGGACAATTTAAAATAATTTAAGTGAAAAACACGAAACCTAAGAACAATTTAATATTTTTATTGCAATTTTATTTATTATTCATAAATTATAGTTATTTTAATAAACAGAACGCAATAAGTATTCGAATACAAAATATCCTGAATACTTCTTATACACCGAACGTCAGTTTTCTTACTGAATGGCAACTATTCACTAACCCTATAAGATTGATGGGAGCAAACGCTTCCCGAGTGACTTCCTCTAATTGTGATTTGGTTTAGAAAATTCTTTAATATAAGATCTGTAAATATCCCCCATAAAAAAAAACTAGAGGAGTTAGCATCACACAATCTCGCATGCCACTAGTTCCAATCCAACATGATCCAAACACTTCATTTAATACTCTTTTAAAGAATTAATGCTTGGATTTTGCAATACTTCTGCAATCATATGCAATTCCCGGATTTTCTCTTCCTCATTTAAGTCGTTTTGATTTTGCCTTGCCTCCTTGTCGGGTTGTTGCTGCCCCGGATATTTATCGAAATAAAGTTCATTAACTGCCTCTGCGTTCAGTTTTTCCATTAAAATTATGTGACACAAAATTCAATAAAGCATAAAATTTATGCCCTTAACTGACAGCGACACAATACATTAATACATAAAAAGAATGCCCTATATTTCAGGACTGTGACTGCCATATAAAATAAAGAAGTTGAATTCATTAATGACAAAACGAAGAACTGTAAAAAAAAATCTGAGTACGCTACTGCATTTGCCTTAAAATGTCATAATGTTTTTATCTGGATCCAAAATTTTCATAAATAAAAATGTTATGGGCAATTTTCTAAAGGGCCGAAAATTTAAAAACGCTCTATATCTTGGTAGTGAAGATGTCGCCTTGCGGATTTAACAATTAAATGTTTCTCAAGAATGGAACCCTTGACATGCAAGTTGGGTTGTGAAAAGTCAAGATGTAAAAATGTCCCGACTTCGCTTATATTTTTGTAGTAGTAGAAATGCCTTTTTCCTTAGTAGATTTAATAAACTGGATTTTCGTTTGCACTTTCTTGCTAAAATGTAATAATCACTTTTTATCATTTCTTGTACACTAAGAATGCATCATCAATTGTTCGTATAAAAATCTAGGTGCAGGGGGTGGTGGGGGTGAATTTTCTAAAAATTGTCAAGAAATTATTATTTTTTTGTTGTCTACACCATACTGCTCTTAAATTGACAAAACCGCTTTTCAGTATTTTTATTAGAAATACTTTATTTTTTCGTTCTAAAAACACCGCATAATGCTTTTATATGGGAGTCTCTAATGAATAAAAGCTTGCTCTGAAAACTCATTTTTATGTTATCGTTTACCTCGCTGTAACTTGAAAACTATTTGGTTTATCAAGAAAGTGTTTCCTATAATAGATATGCATTGCAGGTCAACGAATCCGTTATTTTTTTGAAAACCCCAATCTGATGGTCAGTTTTTTTTTTCATTAGCAAAATGTGAAACCATGTCGTGAATATCACGGCCGCCAACGAAGCAGCGAGGAAGGGTCAGGTTTGCGAGGACTTTCAGGCAATTAACGACTTTGCGATTCTGACGTGCGCTTGTACACCCGCTTTCGCAGCGAGGATGATTTTATTTATTTTTTATGTCTGCGTTTTAAGTGTCAAAATAGTCTTCTTTGAGGGAGTGAAGTAGTTTATAATGTGACTAAAATAAATTTATTTTTGTGCGATGATAATTAATAACGCATTAGTTATAATTTTCAATCCAAATGGATATTAAAATCAGTACAAGTTCTAATTGCGAACTTGATTCTACAATCAAATTAAAGCCTTTAACGAAAAAAGCTGCTAACACTAAAAGAAAAGAAAAAGAAACTTCCAATTATGTGTAATTTGTCAATAAGGCGGAAAGCTCATAACGTCAAAACAAATATCCAAACAAAAATTTATTGAATGTGCAAAAATATGCATGAACATCTGTTAAGGCAACGATCCTAATGCTCTACATATTTTTTTGAAATTTAATGATATAAGAGAACAAGTTAACAATGACATAAAAACTGTTACAAAACCTATATGAGTTTTAAAATGCGTATTTTACCAGAAACGTTTAAAAAATAAAAAGCTCTGACAAGTTATGACTAATATGGAGAAACTAACCAAAACTCGATGAAATACGAAATTAAATGCTTCATGCCATTTGACAGAATCACGTAAAACAATAAATAAACTCGCACATGGGGATTTTTGGTTAAAAAAGTTAAAGGCAAGTTTGTGGATCGAATTAGTGAATTCTCTAAGAAGAAATCTATACCTAGAAGAACCTTGAATTTTTTTGAAACGGTTTTCCAAGGAGCAAGTTATTGAAGCAGTAGTACATCATACTAAGACGGAAACGTCCAACTATTTATCCTATGCTTCGTCAGCAATGACGAAGATTTGCCAAAATATTAAAATGGAAATAAATGGTATAATTTAAATTTAAAAATTTGAAAATAAGGGATTACAAAAAGCATATTCCAAATAATTTATATTTTTTAACAAGTCTTTTTGTCTCCAGCGAAATATGTAATGCCAGGAAAGAAACGGAAATACTTAATATTTGTCAAGATGATGAGTTTAAATGAAAAAAAAATATACCCTAAACTTATTGGTCTGGGAATGTTAGCCTATCAGGAGACCAAGCTAAAAAAACTGGTTGAAAGCAGCCACGCTTGTTGTCACACAGTATCTTACACGGATATTCTGAGCGTCGCTCAAGAAGAAATTCAACTTGATTTAGAAAAAAAAAAGGTATAGAGACATTCAATTTTCTGTCAAATAAGATTTTTTAATTTAGACACAACATTTTAAGCGTAGCGGGCCATTGTGTTCCTGTAAAAGAAAATTTATGAAATATTTCTGTAAATGTGCAAAATCAATATGTAGCAATAAGAGAGACAAAAATGATTCCTGACCAACACGAAGGATTTTTTTTTAGATTAACTTTTTATTTCTACTTAATTTTAGGTGTTGTTATAGATATAATTTTAATTTTTATTCTAGCTTCTATGCACACTTATGTATTATTGGTTTAATATGCAATGTTGCCAATAAAATTTAATACAAATAATTAGTAATCTCAAAAGTAATAATGAGGGCAAATACGTATCACTCACATTCGCTACGAAAGAGGGTCTACAAGCAAAAACGATCTTAAGAGCCGCCGTAATCGCTAAGTCGTTTGTTTATTGCCTGACCGTCATTACAAATTTGACCCTCTCTCGTTGCTTCGCTGGCGGCCGTGATATTAACGAGATGGCTTCATATTTTGCTAATTATAAATATACGATCCATCCGATTGGAGTTTTTGCAGAAGTAACTGATTCGTTGATCTTCAACGCATATGATTTATAAAAAGCATTTTTTTTATAAACCAAATAGTTTTCAAGTTACAGCGAGGTTTATTCCTTAAAGAAGAAATATAAATATAAAAATATTGGAAAGTTTTGTCAGTTTAATGGCTGTATGTTGTAGAAAACAACAATATAATAATATTTTTTGTTTTTTGTAATTTTTATTATAATATTCTCTCCCACCACCCAATGCACCATACGATTTTTGGACGACCAGTCGGTTTTGCATTCTTAGGAACAGTGTAAAATTGCGACACATTTATGTTTTTATAATAGAAAAATGATCACTCACACCAGCCTGTAGAACTCCAGAGTTTTTGATTAAGGTTACATCAAAAACAAAAATGTAATCTAGACATTTTAATGAAGTTTTTGTAGTTCCCGTAATTTTTGTATGGTTTTCAATAATTTACAGAGGGTTCAAATGAATTTTTTAGTAATGGAACTATTATAACATTGTATTTTAAAAATGTGTCTGGATTGTTAGGTCTTTAAAATTACTTATACAGCAAATACCCCTTAGCCTACGAATTCATGATAAGAGGCAAAAATATATATGAATACAATTTCAGTTTGAAATGTTTGTTTGCGTTTTGTTTACGTTGACGCAATCAAATGAATATCAATATTTTTGATCGCATTATTTAAAAGGAAGTGTGTATTTAGAATCTAAAATTTGTAAAATTTCTGTCCACAACTTTTATCTTGACATCAATTTATAGAAGTTTACGCCTCTTTCAAAAAAAGTATTTTGAAGATACTCAAACCTTTTATTTAGCTTACTAGCGGCTGCTATTTAATATAAGTAAGTTCTTTTTAGTTATGAAAAAATTAAATAAATCTGAAACAATTCCATATGTTATAAAAGATTTCTTACTTTTTGGCTATAACACATTCAGTGCACTTCAGTGCAGTAATAATTGTTACTGTTATGTAGTGTTTTCATGAACCAAAAGTTTACAGCTTTTTAAAAAATATGCAGATCATCAAAAAGTGAGCCCCTTGCAAGTGACGATGAGACCACCAGAAAATTACGTTTAAACGCACCCGGAGCCATTCATGACATACAACGGATTTAATTTTTTATGAACATGTTTGATATATTCAGCGAAATCTATATATACCTGAAACTCTTTAGTAATTGCGACTTCCCGAATATATAATCTAACTATAAAGCACACCTTGTCACTTCTTGTATATATGAGAAACTTGGCATCAACCTTACAACTTCCCATGTGATCGTAAATTGGCAACGCAGCAGTTTTTGTATAGTTCAAAGCCATTATTTTTGATGCCTGATATACCGAAAATAATTCATTTAGTCTTCGGCATTTTCCTGTGATGTGCGGCACTTTGTCACGTCCGGAAAAATGAATAGAAGTAAATTAATGCTTTCGCTTGTTTTGGACAAAACAAGTAAGTGTTCATAAAGATACGATCCAGGATCCATTTGTAGTCTATAGTTTCTAAACATATTAACATACAAACATATTTTAAATATTGCCCTTCTGATTACTTTTATGACTTTCTTTTTAATAGTATTCAAAAATTCGAATGAATTTTTTAAATATATTAGAGTAAGATCACGTCAAGTGGATCCCCCATTTACCACTTGATCAGAAAACTTTAATGTATATATATTTTTTATAAGTACTTATGATGGAAAATTCATCACCACACGATTTTTTAAATTTTTATTTTAACAACTTTTTTTTTTATAATGAAAATTTTAGGCACTTTTAATTAAAAAATGGATTAAAAATAAACCGTAAGAGATAAATTCATGAAATTTTTAGCATCCATCTATACTTTAAGAATATATTAACGACTTAAAATTATTTGTTTATTTTCGTATTGTTAACTAACTTTTAAGTTAACAAATGATACTTTAACTGATTTCTTGGTAAGAAAAATCTTTTTTTTATCGGTCACATGGTCATCCATTAAAGTTTAGGATTCCGGCAGAAAATTTTAGCGCTCGTCATTAGTTTAAACAAAATGTATTTATTTATGACAGCGCGCCGGGCGCCGAGCGCTGTGGAAGCGCCGCGCTGGCGAGCGTCTCGAATTGCATTGAAGGTTTTATCAGTGATAATTTGAAATAATTATACATAATATTATTATAAAACAAATTTTATTATTATTGATGTTATTATAATTATTATTAATAATTTTTTTTTTTAACAATGTTATAAAGAATACCATAAAATTTTTTATTATTTTTACCTTACAGCGTAAATCTAGAAAAAAATAATCAACTTTAAATTTTTAAAACTGTTACGGTCTTTATTTACTTTTTCTAGGTAATTTAGTAAATTATTATTTTTAAATTTACTAGTTAACACTCCATCTTTATTTAACAAAAGAAAAACCAGTCCGTTACTGTTATGTATTCATTTAACGTGAAATGAAACTCGACCACGACAATGCAACCGTTTACTCACGACTCCGTACAATACGCGGCCCGGCAGGTAACTGCCGTGGATCGCCCTAGGAAAACGTACCGCATCACGGTTTACAAAAAAACCTAAACTAAACTGCGATATAAAAAAACTCGCATATAGAACACCTTCCCCCTATAATAAACTGAAACTAACTTAACTCTAGTGGTGTTTATGTACACTTGCATTTAGATATGAGTGTCACGTTTACTGGGCGACTTGTAAACGATCTGGAGGGTTAATCTTACTACGTCTACGAAGCACACGCGCACCGTGGTCACTTGGGACTTCATTGTCGCTGGGGTTGTTTTCACTGGGTGAGATAATGTCTTTACTTTCTGAGTCCGATGTTTCGCTATCGCTAGATCTAACTGACGTTACAGTATTACTTGATCTGTTTCTTGTTACGTTGGGAGGTGGAGTCATCGAGGAGTTTTTTTTATTTGGGGCTGTCATGGAGTTTTCCTTGCTGGGGCAAGAATTGTCGTTACAATGATACTTTTTTAACTGACTTGAATGTCTTTTCCATGTGACTCCACCGACCAACTCAACCACGTAAGTTCTTCAGTCAAGTATATCTCGAACTACCCCTTGACACCACCTGCTTTTATCCGTGGACGGTAGTCCCGGGTCCATACCTTCTCCCCAATTGAAAATGACAGTTCCCCTTTCTTTTTGCGCGTAAGTTCTATTTTGTTTTGTTTTTCTTTTACAATATTTTCGGTCGAAGGTAAAATTAAATCAAATCTAGTGCGTAAAAAGCGACCAAAAAGCATTTTTGTTGGACATTCTTGGGTCGTAGTGTGCGGTGTATTGCGGTATTGAAAAAGAAAAGTATCTAAAATAAGTTGTAAATCGGTCACCCCATCCGCATATCCTTTGCGTAACGCTCTTTTTGCAATTTTGACGCCTGATTCGGCCAGCTTGTTCGTTTCCGGATGATATGGAGCACCCGCTTTCTGAATGATCCCCAAACTTGCCAAAAAATTTTGGAATTCCTCGGACATAAAACTCTGACCGTTATCGGTGGAAACTTCTTTTGGGAGACCAAAACGGGCAAATAGAGCTCTGAAGATTTTTATGGTTTGTGCAGAGAACATGTCTGAGACTATGAAACATTCTAGCCATTTTGAAGTGGCATCTTCGATTACTAAAAATGTTTTATTTAAAAATGGTCCGAAAAAGTCAGCGTGAACACGAGTCCATGGTTCTTTAGGAGTATCCCACATAATTAAAGAAGGTTTCGCGGATTTTTCCGAATAAAGTGCACATGTTTTGCATGAACGCGCGATTTTCTCGATAGAATCGTCGATTTTTGGCCACCAAACATATGAATGCGCCAAGGCTTTCATTTTAACGATTCCGGTATGAGTTAAATGTAATTCCCCCAAAATACTGCCATAGAAGACTGGAGGCACAATTAGACGGTAACCCCACATTAAACAACCATATTCTACAGAAATTTCATGTTTTTTAAGAAAACAAGGTTTAAAAACTGTAGAGAGGCAAGTTTGTGGCCAACCGTTTCGAACATAAAATAGAATTTTGCTCAAAACGACATCTTTTGAGGTTTGTTCTTTATTGACCCCGAATATTATTGCTAGAGCCTCTTTTTCGAATTGGGAATAGTTCGTTTTTATTTAGCAACCTTGAAGCGAACGCGATGGGTCGCTCAGTTCCGTCTGTGTCGGTAGGATTAATTATTGCCCCTAGACCTATACTGCTGGCATCTACCAATAATTTGATTGGTAATTTTGGGTCAAAATGGGCCAGCACAGATGGAGATACTAACATATCCTTGATTTTATCGAAGCTATTTTGGCAAGCCGGTGTCCATTCCCAAGGGATGTTTTTTTTTTAATGAACTGTATAAAGGATAAAGGATGGACGACGCGTTCGGTAAGAATTTAACATAATAATTGACGCCCCCGAGAAATGACTTAAGTTCTGTGATGTTGGAAGGTACCCTGGTTTTGACCACTGCTTCGACCCTCTCATCGGTTTTGTGCAAGCCGAACCTATCAATTAAATGACCCATGTAAGTCAAGGATTCTTGCATGAAACTACATTTTTCTTTTTTTAATTGGAAGCCACATTCCGATAATTTTTGAAAGACTTGTTGTAATCGTTCCAAATGCTCAAGATCGTTTCTCCCTGTCACCAGAATGTCATCTAGGAATGATATAACGCCAGGAATATTAAATAATTGTTCCATGATTATTTGGAAGATGGAGGGCGCGCAGTGTATGCCGAAAGGCAATCTTTGATAAGAAAACAACCCCTTATGTGTGGAGATGGTAACCAACTCTTTGGACTGATCGTCGAGCAAAATTTGCTGATACGCTTCTGAAAGGTCGATTTTTGAAAATTTCATTCCCCCCTCTAGTTGGCTAAATAAGTATTCAATTCTTGGAAGAGGAAACTGTTGAAATTCCAATTGGGAATTCAAGGTCACCTTAAAATCGCCGCAGATCCTTATACCGCCGTTTTTTTTTAATATTGGGACGATAGGTGTTGCCCACTTTGAAAATTCAGTGGGCACTAGCACCTTGTTTTTGACTAGCCGGTCCAGTTCTTGCTCAATTTTCGGTTTTAATGCTATTGGAACCGGCCGAGGCTTAAAAAATTTTGGGGTGGCGTTTTCTTTTAATTTTAGCGTGACCTTGAACTTATTGAATGTACCTAGCGTACTGCGGAATATTGGTTTGAATTTGTTTAATAAATTTTGCAACTTGGCGTCCGAATTTACATATAATAAACTGGTATTGCTATCGACTGATTTACAAAGTCCGATATTTAGCATTTTCAGACCATTGCGACCTAATAAGGGTGGCCCGCCGTTCTTAATTACATATGTTTTTAGGTTGTAATTTTGACAATCATATGTTATTTTTAAGTTTACAAAACCCAAAGGTTGAAAAGATACACCGACATAATCTTTCAAACGCAAATCATTACTGATTAACGGATATTTTTGAAAATGTTTGTTATACATTTTTTCCGAAATTGCCGCGTGGGCGAAACCGGAGTCCACTTCAAAATTAAATTGCATTTTATCTATCTCTAATTTAATTAAAATGGGTTTTTCGTTACTTATTGAACTGCTATGGACATTTTCTGTTTTCTTATGAAACATATTTTGTACGGACGCCTGGGTGATGTTCGTTAGACCTTGCAAGGGTTTATCACTGATAATGAAGCACGGATCGTCGCTATCGTCCAAACCTTCGAGCGCGTTTTCTTTTAGAAAATTTTGATCCACGTTATTCTGCTTACACAAGGGTGCTAAATGTCCTTTTACTCCGCATTTATCACAAAAACAATTGCGGTAGGCACACTCGGATGATTTGTGGTTGGAACGGCCACAAACTGAACAAGAATGGAAACTTGATGTTTTCGATTTTAGTTCCTTTTGGGGGGTCCTTGAATTTGACTTACCCCTGCTCCGACGAAAAATACCTGGTTTTTGATTGTTATAAAATAGCTCTTCTGGTTCTCTCTTGATTTGTGTGGATGTATCTTTCGACGCGCGTTTTTCGTGGTCAAAAAATGCAGATTCCTTTGACAATGCGATTTTTTCCATAAACTGGAAGGTGCACTTGCTACCTCGAGGATTTTCCTCAAATAAGCGGTCACTAAAACGCACATCATTGAAGCCAACCGTGAATATTTCCCTCATTAATTGGTCGAGAGTGATAGAGGCATCAAACCCACAAAAACTTGCTAAATTTTTTACGCGAGCCGCCCAACACACACTTTTTCACTTGGCTCCTTTTTTGCTGTGTAAAATTTTAATCTTTCCAAAAAATACGAACGCACGGGAGAAAAATGTTTTAATAACAACTTGTCTAACTCTTCAAACTTCAGCTCCGGCGGCGTTTTCGGCACGCACAAATTTCGTAACAAAACGTAACATTCTTCGTTTAATGTGTTTAGAAGTGTTGCCCGTTTTTTATCCTAATTCATTATCTCATTCGCGGCGAAAAACTGTTGAAGTCTCGGAAAAAATTGCATAATCTGATTTTTCCGAGTCAAATGAACCGAGGTTCCCGAGAAAAGTCGACATTTTAAATAATATTTTGGTTCGAGTGCTGACTGCGCCACTGTTATGTATTCATTTAACGTGAAATGAAACTCGACCACGACAATGCAGCCGTTTACTCACGACTCCGTACAATACGCGGCCCGGCAAGTAACTGCCGTGGATCGCCCTAGGAAAGCGTACCGCATCACGGTTTACAAAAAAACCTAAACTAACCTAAAATCTAAACTGCGATATAAAAAAACTCGCATATAGAACAGTTACGATTGTCATTTGTTTTCCGCGTATCCAGAGTAAATAACAAAAAGGAGAGTGTGATGGCTTAGCAGTTAATGTAAAAAGACAAGCTTATCATGCTAGTCTCCAACGTGATAAAAACAACCACATAACAACCCCACTTTCCTTTTTTCAGTGGGCCCAAAGTTCTTTTAAATATATTAATTTTGCTTTCTGTACTATTGAAGATCATGAGCTATATGAAAAAAAAAAAACCAAACCACGATTCGAACGTTTAAGTACAATAAAAAATATTCGCCAATTTCATTATTACAAACCATTGAAAAATTTTTCACTAGAATGCAGGCACGTTTCCGAGGATGAAAAAGTATTTATTAAGAAAGTTTAAAACAAAAATAAAAATAACTGACGACAAATTTACATTTTAATTATTTTAGCTATTCAGTATGTTATGATCGTATTCTTTATAATAGTGTTAAAAAAATTTATTAATAATAATTATAATAAAATAACATAAATAATAATAAAATTTGTTTTACAATATTTTGTATTGTTATTTAAAATTATCACGGATAAAACCTTCAACGCAGTTCGAAACACTCGGCAGCGCGGGGCTTCCACGGCGCTCGGCGTCCGGCGCTTTGTCATAAATAAATTCATTTTGTTTAAACCAATGACGCGCAGTGATATTTTCTTCCGGAATCTTAAACAGAAATGGATAAAGCATGTGACCGATAAAAAAAAATATTTCTTATACCAAGGAATCAGTTAAATTTTCATTTGTTAACTTAAAAGTTAATTAACAATACGAAAATAAACAAATAATTTTAAGTCGTTAATATATTCTTAAAGTATAGACAGGCCATGGATTTTTAATCCATTTTTTAATTAAAAGTACTTCAAATTTTCAATATAAAAAGAAATGTTGAAATCAAAATTTTAAAAAATCGTTTTTGGGATCAATTTTCAATCATAAGTACTTATAAAAAATATAAATAGATTGAATTTTTATGATCAAATGGTAAATGGGGGGTCCACTTGAAGTGATCTTACTCATAAATTTTACAATAAAAAAATATTAGACTGAACTGTCAGACCTTTAAATTACCTACATAATAAACACCCCGTGTGTTGTTTATTGTATAAATAATTTAAGCAAGTATTATGTGAGTAAGCTTGTGATGATTTAGTTTCTAGGTTTGGGGTTCTTGGAATTGAATATCGCCATATTTAAATAAGTATGAGCAGTGCAGTGTTCTAAAGTTAATTAGTGGTTAGGTGTGACTAATTTATTTTTTACCTTAGTTTTTCGAAGCAATAATTGTTCAAGTTCAATTTTGAGACGCATTAAAGCAGTAAAATAAAAACTCAATTCCTGATATTCTTTAAATCCTAATGGACTAAGTTTCAAAATTGAAAATATTATTTTTACATTGTGTATGTGTATTTTAGAAGCTTCAAAAATTTTGCCTGACCCTAGCACTATACCAGAATGGAACCACAACGAAAAGGCTCTTGTAAGTTAAATCGATTAATTTTTTAGTTCAAATAAATAAGAAAAAAACATGCAAAACATGATGTCGTTTCAGGAGTGGGTTAAAAAGTGTGACTTTGACCAATGCTCTTTACCTGAGTTCTATCAAACAGTAGACGAAAAAGATACAGTATTAAAACCTTTCCCAAATAAAGACAATTTTGCAAGTGAAAAGCAGGATGATATGACAAGACAAGCCAACACAGAAACTTGCTCGTACAATCCTAAAAATGATAGACAATTTTTCCAAAATACCGATAATGTTACCACAGATGCCATACCGAAGATTAATACAGAATTTAATTCACTTAAGAAGCCTTGCTTACCATCTCCAAATCAAAATATAGAAGTAAGTAAACATTTTCAAATGTGTTGAAGCATTTCTAATTTTGTTAATCATTTTGTGATATTGTTGCGTTTGCAGAATGCTTTTTTAATGCAAACAGTGGATAATGGTTTTGTGTCCGACTATTATAACATTGACAGAAGCACTGAAGAATATAAACTTACAGTATTACAACCTTTACCGATTAATTCTTGTGGAACCCAATATTTTAATTCAGAACAACCAATTGCAAAAAATAATTTTGAAGATGACGTGGAGCACTGCGCAGAACTTCCACCTAAAAGAATAAAAGTAAGTGAAATTTGTTGAAAAACTGATGCACTCTATATATTTTTTTTTACTGTAGGTCATTTCCTCAATTAAACTGGTTACATCGAGCCTCGAATTAAGTAACAGAAAGTGCACCAAAAATGAAAAAAAGGGAAAAGCTCTTGCGGCAAAAAATTTATAGTTTTACGTCATCTGTCGATATTAAAAGTGATGATTCTAAAGATTTAGACTTCGTCTTAAAAGATCTTATCGAATCTTCAATATCATCACAATCGATAAATTCTGAAAATATTACTACTTCACAACAAACCCGCAGCTTGCTAGTTCCTGATAATAAAATAAAGGTAGTGGACACGAAACCCAAGAAAACTTTTTGTGAAGAGTTATATGTACGTATACATTATGTAAATTATAACTGATAATATAATAATAATTGATTTTCTCGAAAAGTATTAAAAAATTAAAAATGCTGAAAATAGTTATTTTTTATTTATATCCTCAATTTCGTAACCCCCCCGCAGCGGGATCCCCCCGCGCGTGGCGTCCTAGTGTCCCCCCTGGCTACCAGAGTGCGCTCCGCCCCCCACCCAGCTTGTGTAGCGTCCTGTTTTGCCCCGGTTCCGCCCGTCGCCGCTAGATGTCGCGCGCTCCGACTGTCGTAGGTCCCCCCCGGTAGAGGGCGGTCACCCTGCGGCGCGGTGACGCGGTGGATCGGGAGGATAATTAAATAAACTTGAATTTTAATATATTTTATTTTATTTATAAAATTGGTCTGGCGAGGAGTTTCTTCTTCTTTTTGTGTCGATTGCGTCGACCATCCCATTGTTCCTGTTCCTTGAGTTGTTCTTCTTCCCGTTCCCGGAGGAAATCTAAATACGAAGTGCACTCCTCGCCGTCCCACTCCGTCGACCACCCACCCGGGTACTCCTACTGCTCCTTTCTTTCTTTTGATCCACCGGGTTGCTCCTGCTGCTGGTGATGTTCCCTTGTCCTTGTATGTCGTACCGGGAATTCTAACCCCCGGTACTCTTTGTGTGATTTGAATATGTGACGCCCTAAGCGATGCGCCAACATAATATGCGACTTGTCATACGGACAAACTGCGATTTTTTCTAGAACAAAACAAAGTATGATATGTAGCGTTTCCTATAAAACACACATTTTTTAAGCAAAACTTCCAAAAAGGGGGGTTACCAAATAATTTTAAAAATTGTTTTTTAAGTTATACGCGCATACCAAAATTCACGTTTCAATTCACTGTCATTTAAATGATATTAAAAAAGTGTATTATTGCCAAAAGGGCAAACTGCAATTTTTTAGTACAAAAAATAAACAAAAAGATGTATATATTTCGCGTTTTCCCCATAAAACGCACATTTTTGAAACAAAACTTTCAGTAAGTGGGGTCATCAAATAATTTTAAAAATTGTTTATTTTTTAAAAGCCAAAATTCCCTTTTCTATTCACTGTCATTTAAAAGATATTAAAAACACTCAATTTAATTCGATTATTATTGTCAAAAGGGCAAACTGCAATTCTTTAGTACAAAAAATAAAACAAAAATAAGTATATATTTCGCGTTTTCCCCATAAAACGCACATTTTTGAAACAAAACTTTCAGTAAGTGGGGTCATCAAATAAATTTAAAAATTGTTTATTTTTTAAAAGATATTAAAAACACTCAATTTAATTCAGTTATTATGCAACGTAAAAAAGATGAGTATCATATTTTAAAAACAGGTAGAAACTAACCAAAAAAGTGATAACCCAAACTGAAACCCACAAGAAAAGACGCGCACTGTATAAAGGTAATTAAAATATAAAACTTACCTGTTGTAGGGTCGTAGGGAAATGGACATCGCACTTGTGTATTCATTGCACTGAATATAGTCTATAATACACATGCAACGTATTTATACACATGCACTCACTTCCATGGTTGAATTAAAAGTCAGACAACCGTGCAGGTAGGAGTCTCAGGGTCAACATACTTTCACACGGGAACGACTTCCGAGTGGGCTTTAAATAATATTATTTATTTAGAGATTAACATTAATAAATTTGAAATGGGTAACGGATCATCCTTCGTTGAGTTGCCTAAAGAAATTGCGAATAAAAGGGCTTGTATTAACATTAGAAATGACGATCAAGCGTGTTTTTATTGGTCAGTTGTATGCGGACTCTTTCCAGCACGTTTTCGTCATTATTTACCCTCTTCATATCCATACTACAAAAGTGTTTTGAAAACTGAAAATTTACAAACACCTATGGAAATGAATAAAATAAGCAAATTTGAAAAAGACAATGATATTTCCATCAATGTTTATATCTTAGAGTTTAATAAAAATGAAAAAACTAGTTTTTATTCCGTGTTACCTGCACGATTAACAAAAGAAAAACGCGAAAAACATTCAAATTTGTTCTTAATACAAAATAAATATTATCCAAAAGTTAATGATTTTGATCCTGATCATCAAGATAATGATCATGAAGAAATAAAATATCACTATTGTTACATTAAAAATTTGTCTCGATTAGTTTCCTCATAGCTCAGTAAATATAATCACAAGAAATACATTTGCGATAGGTGTTTGAATTATTTCAATAACGAAACTCGTCTACATGACCACGAAACAATGTGTTCCAGTTTCAATGAGTATAAAGTGTCTTTTCCCAAATATGATTATGTTGAATTTCGAAACCATATATATGAACAAAGGACTCCGTTTGTAATTTACGCCGATTTTGAGAGTCAATTGACAAAAGTAAATTTGAAAATTTCAGATAAAACCTCGAAATACCAAAAGCACGAAGCTTACAGTGCTGCATATTTCCTTAAATGTTCTTATGATGATTTAATATCATTTTTCAAAAGTTATCGTGGTCTAGATTGTATTGATTGGTTCGTGGAGGAAATATCTAATTTATCAAAATTTGTTCGTTCAAAATTTAAGGATATTATACCAATGGATAATGAAATTAGTCTAGATCAAAGGTCGAACCATTGTCATATTTGTGAAAAACCTTTTTTAAAAGAAGATGTTATTGTTCGTGGCCATGATCATTTTTCTGGTAAATTTAGAGGTTTTGCCCATCAGGCTTGTAATTTAAATTTAAAAAAAATATTTGTAGTGCCCGTAGTATTCCAGAACCTTTCTGGATACGATAGCCACTTCCTGCTTCCGGTTTTAGCAAAAAAAAGCTCTGTATCAATAGTTCCGGTTAATAAGGAAAAATATATCTCTTTTACATATTTCGAACCTGATTATAACATAAAATTTAGATTTATAGATTCGTTTAAATTTTTGGGAGCATCTCTGGATAATTTAGTTTCCAGTATGGATAAAAATGAACTATATATTTTAAGAAAAGAATTTTCCGATCTCGACGAATCAAAATTAAATTTACTGTCGCAAAAAGGTATTTTTTGTTACGATTACATTGACCATATAGACAAATTAAATGAAACAACTTTACCCCCGATTGAAGAATTCTATAATAAATTAAGTGAAAGCAATATTAGTGAAGAAAAATATTCCCACGCACAAAGTGTTTGGCAGTCGTTTGAAATAAAAAATTTAGGCGAGTATTCAGATTTGTATTTAAAAACTGACGTTATTCTTCTGGCAGATATATTCGAAAATTTTCGAAAAACTTGTATGGCAACACACGTTTTGGATCCGGCGTGGTATTTCAGTATGCCCGGGTATACATGGGATTGCATGCTTAGATTCACAAAATGTCGTTTCGAACTTTTGCGCGACATTGACCAAATTATGTTTATCGAGCGGGCTATACGAGGTGGAATTTCGGTGTGTGTTGGTAGATTCGCGGAGGCCAACAATAAATATATGCCCAACTACGATTCATCCAGGGATGATTCCTATATCATGTACTTTGACGTCAATAACCTCTATGGCAAGGCCATGTGCGAGCCTCTTCCTTACGGAGGATTCGACTGGATGTCTCATCAAGAGATTGATTCATTTAATGTCATGAACATTCCAGATGAATCTTCCCAAGGATATATCCTAGAGGTAGACCTGGAATACCCGCAGAAATTACATGACACACATAGAGATTTTCCATTTTGTGCCGAACATCGAGTGCCCCCCAATTCAAAGTTACCAAAAGTAATGACTACTTTGTATAATAAAGAAAAATACGTCATACACTATCGCAATTTAAAACAGGCTCTCAAAAACGGTCTCGTACTAAAGAAAATTCACAAAATATTAAAATTTAACCAATCTCGTTGGTTGAAATGTTATATCGATCATAATAATAAATTAAGAACCCAAGCAAAGACAAAATTTGGTATTAATTTATACAAATTGTTTAATAATGTCGCTTACGGTAAAACAATGGAAAACATTCGCAAGCATCGTATTGTTAAATTTGTTAAAGCGTGGGATGGTCGCTACGGTGCGAAAAATTTAATTTCTAGTCCTAGATTTCACAGTAGAACCATACTTGATAACAATTTGTTGCTTATAGAATTAAAAAAATCGGAACTTTGCTTTAATAAACCACTTTATATTGGAATGTCTATATTGGATTTGTCGAAAACGACCATGTACGAGTTTCATTATAATTACATGCTTCCAAATTTGGGTCCCGAAAAATGTAAAATTCAATACATGGATACGGACAGTTTCATTTATAATATCAAATGTTATGACGCATATGAAAGCGTTATTAGGGCCGATTTAACAAAATTTGACACGTCTGATTATCCTAATGACAATCCCTATAATATACCGCAAATCAACAAAAAGGTTTTGCGGTTGATGAAGGATGAGACCAATGTCACCATCATTAGTCATTATGCGGGGTTAAGGTCGAAAATGTATACTTTCAAAATTTTAACGGGTTCGGTAGTTAAAAAATCAAAGGGTATTCAGTACAATATTGTAAAAAATAAAATTTCATTTGATGACTACGTAGAATGCTTAACAAATTTTAGGGAAAAGTACGCCACTCAACCAACCATTCGTTCATACACTCATAATGTATTTAGCATCGAACAAACAAAAGTTGCCTTGAGTCCTTTAGACGATAAACGTTATCTTTTGCCGAATTCATATGAAACGCTTCCGTGGGGACATTATAAAGTGCCGTAATTATTTAATATATTTTTGTTACAGATTATGGTCAAACAATTTACATTAGAAAGCCTTTGTATTATAACAATTTGCGAAAATATTAGGTGTAGTGCTGATTTTTTGCTTGAGTCACCTTTGCCTTGGAAACTAACGATACTAATATTTAAATATCATTCGAAATATAGATGGAGGTATCTTAAACAACTAGCGCTCCAGTCTGATGGCTATTCTTTATTAAATTTAGAATTCATTCTGTTGAATAAGAGATTTGGATCGTCTTACAGAAATAGCATTTTGGCAACTCCAACCATTGATTTTGACGGAGAATCCGCTTACTGTTTATGGGTCAGTTATTACAGGATAAAATATTCGGAAATTTTAGATTGTAAATCTTGTCACTTTATATTTCAACTAGTTAAAAAATTTAAAAAGAAAAATTTTAGACTTTTATTGGATCACTATCATTTACAGCTGGACATAAATAATTTGAATGATGTATATCACGATAAACAATTTTGGTGTCAAAGCTGCTTTGAAGAAGTTTTGTTCACTGTAGAAACTGAAGATGTATGTAATTTAATGCTTCACGATGAGGGGAAATATGGAAAAAAGTTACCCTTTTCTGATAGCACATTGAACTATTAATACTGTGGTTTTATTATAAAATATATAACTGTTGATAAGGTTTTTATGTATTGATTGTATTCCATTGTATTGCAACAAGAATAAACATGTATATATTTAGACGCTATTTTCTTTTTTACCACCACCACAACACCGCATAATAATTACACAGAAGTTTGTAATTGTATAATTTATTTATTATATACATTATTACTATTTTACAATTTCGTTAAATGCTAAATTATTAAATTGTTCTAGTTTTCTTTTGCACTCTTGCGCTTGCAGCCGCGCCACTTGCAAGTCTGTATTAAAAAGCGCAATTTGTGTTTCAATTTCGTTGATATTGCACTCTAATCCGGCCAACTGAGACGTCAAGTTTCTTTTTAAATTGAATGCCTCACAAATGACACTTTTTTCTCTACCGTCCGTAAACACTTCGAGCCAATCAGCGGATGACGTTGGAGCTGCAAACGCTTCACTTGTGGTAGTTTTCTTCTTCTTCTTGCGGGATACGACCGACGCACTTTGTTTTCGTTTTGTGTCAAATTTTTTGGTTTGTTGCTCTACAGGAACGAAGCTAGACGGAAGCACTTCTGATGAAGGAAATTGCAACTCGAAATTTTCCAATAAATTATACAATGTGTACATCACATACACGTATTTATGTCAGAACTTCTAAATCGAGACTAAATTTATTTCAAGACGTCTACGTTGTCTACCCACGAATCGTGCGACTTATCCAATCCCAACCAGCGCACGAGAACCATATTGCCTCGTCTGCGCAACACCTTTTCGACGAGATATAAGTCCGGATTAACTGTCTTCGGCAATTCTTCTTCATAAAATCCGCCCATTATGGGTTTACCCTGCATATCTTGAAGCAAATACGTTACGGGGTTAGTAACCCGTACTTTAACAATTTTAAACAATTCCGTGGTCCAATTCGGTGTATAGCCTTTGTTAAACACGTGCTTGACTTTGCTGATTCTAACGATGTCGCCGACTTTAAGTTTACGAAGACCGAATATTTTTATGCTACTATACGCGGTTTTCAAAATTCTCTTTTCGTTGCTCTTACTCACATCGATGGGTTTCGTACGCGTCGTTCTATGTTTTCTTCTATGATAGAGGCGAGCACATCGATCCATTTGTACGTCCCGCATAAAGAAAAATGTCGAAACAATTTCTCTTTGAGGGTACGTATCACCCACCCGTTCGACAATTGAGGCCTTTTTTATGCTATACGTACTATAGTGGTTAATTTTATGCTTATCCACAAGTTTCAGAAACGAGTCGTTGTAAAATTCTTTACCGAGATCCGTTTGTAAGTTTTGAGGGTGCCGTCCGTCCTTGAGAATTTTGGAAAACGCCTTGGGGACTTCGACCCCGGTTTTGGTTTTCAACGGGCGGCACCATACATATTTTGAGAAACAGTCTATCACAACCAGCACGAATTTAAAATTTCTGTTTTGTTTGCTGTAGCGATCTAATTGGGTCAGATCCGCTTGCCACAGGTCGTCCATCCCTCGTATTATAGTCCGGCGGCGAGCATAATTTCTGCGTGTCGGCTTGTGCACTTCTCGAACCAGTTGTACCTTCTCTTTATTCATAATGTGTGTTCGGTTGCGATGGAGGATTTAAAACCCTTTGTTTCAATACCTTTATTATATTCTCATTTTCGTTCGTAAGTCGCTCCATTTTGGTTACAATATCATGAAATTGCTGTGACAAAACGGCGACTTTTGTCATGTGCTTTTCCAAATCTTTCTTTGCGCTCATTTCGCTTAGCTTTTGGTGGAAAACTTCGCGAAACTGCCTAATTTCATTTTCGAGAGTAGTGCTACTCATTTTCAGTTGTTCTTCAATCTTTCTCAATGCAATTTTTAATAAATTACTTGTCTCATCCACATATTTTTTGTTAGCCACGTCACCGTCGTCGCTAGGCGTTTGGACATTGCAAATTTTTAAATGGTTCATATTGACGTTTCCGTCTGGCATATAATCGAGGGCGCTTGTAATCACAGTATTAGTGAAGGATCGTTTAGAGCGCAGCGCGCTAGAACGTCCAAACTTGTCCAGACTCATCGTTAAACTAACGTATAAAACCTGATTCTTTTAGCTCTTCAACGATTGAAACTATTTCGTTATCATGAGACGTGTTGCCTGCGTGTTTCGACGCGATTAGTAATTTCAGACGCTCTACGAGTTCATTGACGTCGTCCCAGTATACATATTCAGTAGGAGCGTCATTATAACGCATATTATAACCTTGACCGCTGTACGAGTACGAACGCGACTGAGATTTTATTAAGGGTCGGATGACCTTGTTATATTTTGGTACAGTCGATGCGCCTTTCAGACGTCCGATCGCGTCCCTGTGCACCTGGGTAGCCTCCATTATTTTTTTATATTGTGCCAAATCGTCTTTTGTGTATGCTATGGGATCTTTCAAAAACACCAAATTATACAAGCCGCGGGTACCGGAATATCTCTCGCCGTCTACAATAATATCGCCAGATCCTTGATGAAAATCCAGCGATTTATTGCCGAGAAACCATTTGGATGATATTTTGTCGTAAACGGGCCCGTAAACAATATCGGTGTCGGGCGATTTTACCCATAAATTTTGAATATAGGAATGGGAAATTTCTGGATATTGTTTCAGGTATGATTGAACGGATGCGTTAGCCACGCTCGATGTGTCAAACACATCATCTTCCTTCTCATCGATATTTTGCATCTCAACGCTCTTATTGGGATCCGGCGTTTCCTGAATTCCTTCCATAGGCAAAAATGATACGTTAACCTAATTTTTTGTTTCTTCGTTCGGTTCCTTTTTGTGTTCCCGCTTGACACTTCGACGTTCAGTTTTTATTTCTGCCGGTGACGGTGATAGCTTTATTTTTGCTATACGTTCTAGCGGCTCGCTGACGGGTTTGAAAAGCTTCCGAATTGACGCATCCTCTTCACTCTTACCCAATTTTAATGTTAAATACTTCTTTCGAATAGATTTAGACAACTCGTTTACTTTTTTTTAGCGCCGCGTCGGCGATGTCGGCGGACGTCGCCTTCATGACTGTTTCTATCGACAATTAAATATCGACTTTTATATATTTGTCGAAACCCTTGCGGTAGCGTCCGTTTTTTTACGTCGAAATCTTTGACAATTATCAAACAGCCGTACTTTTCTTTCCAGCACTCGGAACAAATTTGTTTAAACGTGTCGTATGAAACGTCGGGTGAGACATGCTCATCATAAACGTGACGTAAATTCATGTCATCCTGTTTAAACAACGCGACAATATTGCAATTGTCACGTATCAATTGCTTGGGTACCTTGGGGTATGTCTGACAGAGATAAATAGCGTCGATGGCCTTGTGTCGGCACATCGAAAAATACTCGCGAATTTTATCTTGCTTGTCGCACGACACGTCGTCGAAAATAAACACAGAATTCTCTTTCGCGTCGCTGGGGTCGATTATCGAGTCTCTTTCGCTGTAGGGATAATATCCAACTCTTTTGACATGCTCAATACGCGAGATAACAGTTGATATTTTGGTTGATACAATGACTTTGAGTATACGTAAACATTTTCGAAACTTGCCCCGTTGGGGTTAAAGAGTAGCGCTAACATGGTGTTGGTTTTGCCGCAACCGATAGGTCCGCAAAACACCGCCCTAAATGAATTGGGTAGCAGTTGACCGTGTTTGCTTTTGTTAAAGAAACCATCTCCGCAAACAAAATCTAAATTATCGATGGGGAGCTTGAGTTTCTGCTGCACTACCCGCATGACTACAATATTTATTCGAGACACCTCGACACAAGCAATTTCCTTTAATTAGTATGTTATGCTTCGCGTCCGGAAGTGGTCTCGTTAACACGCTTATTAACAAGTTACCTTTCGAAGTACACATTCCGGGTTACCAGTTTTGCGGTCCCGGTACAAAATTGGAAAAGCTCCCAATAAAGCTACCCAGAAGGGCTCTATACGACGTCGATATAATATCTCTGGCGCGCAAATTAAAAATTCCTTACTTCAGGGGTGTTTTTATGCGAGATAGTTTACCCCGTCGAATCAGATCGCAAGAATGCGGAATCGTAAATTTGGATGTTCGTCGAAATAGAGGAACCCACTGGGTAGCATACAAAAAGAGGAAGGGAAACGATGTTGAGTATTTTGACAGTTTCGGTAACCTTAAACCACCCGCGGAACTTGTTAAATATTTCGGCAACAGCGCCAATATCTACTATAATCACGATAGATATCAAAAGTTTACGCAATACAATCGCGGTCATTTGTGTTTACAATTTCTCTATAAAAAGGACTGAAATCGCGGACCTATAAGCAGTCAACATGTCGATCATATTTACGTTAAAAGGGCACACGTCGACATTATCCATCGACTTTGTCAATTCGCTGCAGTTGGATGAAGATGTAGAGTACGGTTTAGTGCTGATTGGATTCCACTCTTACAACAACATTCCCAACATAGATAAGGGTTCAAATAAATTTTACTACTTCGATAGTAACAATAAAGAAAACGTAATTGAAATTCCGACCGGGTCCTATGAAATTAGCGACATTGAAACCTACATTAACGAACATCTGCCGAAAAATAAGGAAGAGAAGAATACGATCCCAAAGTTAATAGAGGAGATATCAATCAAACCCAACAATAATACGATAAAGTGTGAAATCTACAGCCCCGTATACGGGGTAAACTTTAAACAACACTCGGACAGTATCGGAAAATTATTGGGGTTTTCACAGAAAATTTTGGAGCCCAATATTATGCATTCCTCAGATTTACCCGTGGATATAATAAAAGTGCGAACGATACATGTAGATAGTAACATAACGTCTGGAGCGTTCTACAACGACAGACCTTCGCACACAATTTACGAGTTTGCCTTGTCCGTCGATCCGGGGTACTCCATCGACGAAACTCCTAAATATCTAACGTACTTGCCAGTAAACAAACGACAAATCTACAACATTACCCTACAGGTTCTGGATCAAAACTTTGAGTTGGTTAATTTCCAAGGTGAAGAAATCACCATTAGATTGGAACTTAAAAAATTAACGTAATGTTGATTTTCGACTCAATCGGAGCCGCTGGTGAATATAAAAAAGCGAACATCCAAACGGTAGGGTTAGTAACAAAACCGAGGCGTCTCCGTAAAAGTCGTCTTACATTGAGCAACAAACAATTTCTCCGATCACTGGGCTACGATGTTATCGAATGAAATATTCGACATACACAGAAAGCCAAAATTTGATGAATCTATTCAGCGCGTGGAGACCCGCACCTATCATCCCTTTGTGAAATCTTTTTTGAACAACGACACCATTGAGATCACGATCAATCAAGGAGATGCCTGGCTGCTTATGTACGACGCTGCTATTTGCATTAAGGGATCGCTGAAACGTCTCACGGGAACCGACCAAGTGCAATTTGTAAACAATGCAGGAGCATTTTTTTTAGCGTACGAGCTGAATGGGAAAGAAGTGGATAGCGTGCGTGATCCGGGTATAGTTAGTACGATTAGAGGTTATCTGTATTACTCGAAAGATGACTCATCGCATCTGAATATTTCCGGCTCACGAACGTTTTCGATTAGATTTTGAAAAGAATGACTTCGTGGAAGCGCATCACAATTACACGGATTTCTACCCCAGTTATAAGGGATGTGAGGAAAAAACTGCGTTGCTTGACTATATAGCTTTCAAAAACTGCGCGATTTTCGTCATCGACTGTTCTCGAAGAAACGACATTGTAAAATCCAGCACTGTCGACGTAAAGTTAGACATCGAAGCAAAAAAAGGATTTCCCGCGAATACACGTGCCTATTGCATCATCATTCACGATTGTATCGTGGAACAACTACCGCTCAGCGAGATTGTTCGAAATCTAACATAAATACCGCCGGAGGAACCTAATCTTAACCAGTCATATTAAAAATGCGCATCGTTGCGGTAGATATTCAAGGCTTCCAGTTAGAAGATGGATTTGTCGTTAAAGAAATGGCTGTCTACAATGGATGTCAAATTAGTCATTACGTTTTGATACCGCCGCGTGAATATTGCACGTTGACCGGTGCAGAAAAAAGAACGGTACGCTGGCTCGAACAATATCATCACGGTCTCAAATACAGTTCTGGTTTTGTTCAATATTCCGACATTGATACGTTAATCGCACTACTGATAGAAAATGCTGGCTTGATATACGTGAGAGGAAGTTCAAAAATGGAATTTTTAATGTCGAAAATGGATCGGGAGGATGTCGCATGCAGAGTCATTACCATGGAGAAATTCGACGATGATAATTGGTTGAATCCTCCGAAATTTCAACCGGATCACGCCCATTGCATGTTTCACTCCGGAGGAAGACTGCGCATGTGCGCTTTGAGAAATTCTGCCCTTTTATATAATTGGTTGTATTCAAGGATCCCTGTATGAAATAAAACTTGTTTTTTATTTAAATAAGACTTTTTATTTCAATCCAAAAAAATTAATAATACATTTACACGTAAAAATAAAGCACGATAATGCTATATGAATACAAATTGCGAAACTGTATTCTATTGAAGTATAATTCTTTTTTCGTTCCATTTCTCGAGTAATATTCTGCGTCATCTCACGCAAAATAGCGACTAAAAGCGTTTGGTTCATCACTTCTCTTTGTTATTTTACCTATAAAAGATTAGCTAGGAACCGAATACATTTTAGTATTTTACTGACCTTGAACGAGATGAGAGTCTTGTTGCTATGCTACGCTGTCTTTACTACATGTTCGGACGTGTCGACGATAGTCGCCGCGCTGCCCGAGGAAGGTGTGTTGAATATTTACAAAAATTCAGATTCCTTTCACCTAACGACAACGAATCTTTAACGCAGATCAATGCGTCGAGTTTGCAACGTGCCCTAATGGATTTTCAGGATTTCTATAATTTACCGGTGGATGGTACTCTTAATAACGAAACCGTCGAACTAATAAATAAACCCCGATGTGGTGTAATAGAAAATGCCTTCACGACTGTTTCGCGATGGCAGAAAACGGATTTAAATTGGTATATTCAAGTACCGCCCAGTCACTATCAAGAGTTAAAAGTGCTGGCAACCGAGGTTTTTAAAATATGGAGTGATGAATCAAATTTAAATTTTTTCTTAAATTACTCAGAACCGGATATAATGATTTTGATGTCTGACAAATATACTACCCACAGACATAGCATAAGATGTAAAGGGAACGAAACCTGCCCTTTTGCTTTCGACGGAAGGGGTAACATATTAGGACATGCATTTTTTCCAAATCAACAACAAGAGTGCGTGGAAGTTCATTTGGATAAATCCGAAGATTGGTACTACGGTTTAGAAATGCCCGGAGGAAAGACGAGCTTGTTTACTGAGTTGTTCCACGAAATTGTACATACGTTGGGTTTGGCGCACAGTAACGATCGCAATGCCATTATGTACCCTTGGTATAGCTTAAATTCTAAGACATTGTCATACGACGATGTTGCAGGTCTTCAACGTTTATATGGTAAAAAAACCACAACCACCGCCCCCGTAACAACTCCCACTACAACAGCAACAACAACAACAACAACTACCACTACCACTATTACTACAACTACGAAACCTCCGATAGGGAAAAACGAAACAAAAGTACCAGATTTGTGTCACGTAAATCCATCCATATTTTTGGTTACGTCTAACCATCATATGTATCTATTTTACGACAAATGGGTTTGGATAATAAGATTAGGTGATAAAGTCTACATGGAACCTAAAATGATATCAGATTATGTCCCTATTTACGCTCCTATTTCGCATATCTACCAAAGACCCAACGGACAACTTTTGGTAGTCACCGGTGATTCGTTTTATTTACTTCACTTTCCGAGTTTCACGGTAGTTGGCGACCGACAAAGCGTCCAGCGACTGGGTGTGCCTGCGGGTAAAACAGTGAACGCCATTTTTAATACGTATGGCGGTCGAAAGTATATATTTTACGGCAAACGCTACTATGCAGAAATAGACGAGTGTTCTTTGAGTGCGAGTGAACACGGTTTTACTACGGAACTGTTTCCGGGTCTGCCCGACGATTTGTCGGGCGCGTTTCGATACACCAACGGACATTTGTATTTTTTCAAAGAGAAAACGTATTACGAATACAACGAATTTTTGAATAAATTAACGAGAGTCGGTGAAATAGACTTGAGTCTTGTCGGAATTAATTGTCCCACAGAGAGTGTCTTTAAACAAATTAGGGATTTGTTAAGAAAGTTATCGATCTTTCACAACAATGAATAAGAAGATAGTTTTCTTCGACGATTTTAGAAGCTTGGATACCGAACAACTTGAATTGATTCCTGTGCAACATTTTTTGGAGCATGTGAGACCGCACGATTTGTTAAATATGTGGCATAAGTTACCAGTACGACATCGCAACAATTTTGAATTGCAAACTCATTTGCCCTGCTTTGTTCACTATAACAGACCGGACAGCAAAATGCATATCGACGGCCCGGCACCTCCCCAGAATAAATGTCATTATTGTTTGAGTGTTATAAAAGCAGTTTCCGAGATCTATAATAGATTCATTCGGGCTAGAAACATGGTTTTGTTAAGTGCTCACTTTGTTTTGTTGTCGGCTGTGGTACAAATCGTTTTCTATATACATAAACCTAAGGATGTGATTGAAGCGTTCGTTTGTTTCAAAAATCATAATAATCGGTGCATTTGGCCCGATACGTGGACGCGTATGCAACTCGCTCAGGTCAACGGAATCGACAAGCTACAAACTTTTAGCGTGACATTGTCGAATAACACTACCGCAGATAAGCCGTATTTAAATTACAAGGTAATAACACCAGCGGCGGCGTTAACGACAATTGCGGTAACGAATACAACATCTCGGCAGATCGAAAAACTATTTTAATCCCGCTATATGTAACTACGTGCGCTTGTTTGCTTCTTTTGGCAAAATGCTTATTCAAATTGACTAAATGTAAATATCTCGCTTAATTACACCGATAGTGGGGGGTTGTTGATATATAAGTACATTTGAATTTGATACCGAAGTCAGTCTGTTTGTCGCAATGTGTAACAAAGTGGTCACTATCGATGAAAACACGATTTTCGAAATAAAGAATTCAGGTGTCCGTTTCATCTTCAAGAACAAGCACATAGATTTTCAAGTCCAGGATTTTTGGGATTTTTTGTTCTTTCTGGAGGACGAGGTGGGAGAAATCATGTTCTGGAACGACATAACAGTCTACATCGGGAGCAGTATCGAGGTGACCTATTCGAACGACGAAGAGAGCTGTGAGTTGATACTGAAACAGGATCATGGCGGTCGAGGATAATTTCGTCGAAGTAGAATATCTCATGGACCAGAAACACCGCTTGTACGAAGCACTACGTTGTCTACATATGAGCTAATAAATATTTGTTATTGTATCTATAGTTTTTCTTTTATTAAACCGTGATTATTGAGACACTCTGTATAAGTCACTCGACTTGTTTACCGACGACCCGATCCCCCGCGTCACCGCGCCACACCGTCTCCGCGCCGCACCGTCGCCGCCCTCTACCGGGGGGGCCTACGACGGTCGGAGCGCGCGACATCTAGCAGCGACGGGCGGAACCGGGGCAAAACAGGACGCTACACAAGCTGGGTGGGGGGCGGAGCGCACTCTGGTAGCCAGGGGGTACACTAGGACGCACGCGCGGGGGGCCCCCGCTGCGGGGGGTTAGGAAATTGAGGTTATGTGCGGTTTTTGCTGCTTATATCTACTTGGAAGATTTTATTGAAACTATGTTGAGTAATAGAAATAAATATATTTCAGAAGAAAAATTTATGTCTTCGCCTGGCAGCAAGATAAAATGGGGCAAAGGTGATGTCGCCATTAGAATGCTAACCAAAAAAATTGAGTTGCAGAATCCAGATGCTATTTATAGCAACAAATTACGAAAGCACATCGCTACTGTCATGCAAATACTTAATATGACACCAAACGAAACGAAGCAATTTGCGAATTTTATGGGCGATACCCAGAAAACTCACGATGAATACTATGAGTAAGATATTTTTTAAATCTTAGTTTTGTTAATGACCACTAACAAACAAACAAACTAACAAACAGTTTAATCTAAGTTTTTTTCTGTCAATATTTTAATTGCAATTGTAATTAATTTGCAATATCAAATATCAAATGGATAAGCACATATCGAAATATACACAGGCAAAATTATCGTATCTCTTAAAATGCAAGAATTTGTAGTTACGGGGGGACAATTTTTAATAATCGTATTGCAATCGCGTATGTTAAATAGGAGTGACAAAATTTCATTTTTACTTTTTTGTTTTATTAACATAAATTTACAATGTTTAAAAACCAAGCTGTAATATTTAATATGTTTTTATTTAATTTAATATCTCAATCATTAATGAAAGTAAGTGGAATCACACAAAAAACTTGAGGATAAATTTAACTGACCAAAAATTGCCCCACCCTGTAGATATTTAACATCACCAAAAATATTGAGCTTCCACAAAAGAGTAAACGTTTCAGATCCCAAAAAAAAGTGTTCGCAGCCATGTTTCTACGAACTTTAAATTATAGGTACTTAAGGTTGAGTTGCTGACTAGTTCTTTACAAAAAAGGTAATTTCTTTTCGCGGAATAACCACCGATATGAAAAGAAAATGGGCGGCGAGCTCGAAAGAGCTTTAAAGTGGACTGTAGGCTTTAAAAATTTAGAAATACTACCGATCGCCAAACGGGCCGCTAAAGAACTTTAAGGTCTCAACTTAAGCGCACGCCTCCGTCTCCTCAGCAGGCCTGCTTCCTCTTTGCTGTAAGTTTTGCTAATCAATTCGCAGAACTTACTGGTGTTACGCCACGGACAACATAAAAACGCACAACGAAAATCTTTAGAATTAAAGTTCCCTTCTCGGAAAACGCGCAACAGATCTCGCTGCTGCCGCACACGGAATGTTAATAGCACTCCCGATCGGCGTGACCCAAAAAAAACTTTAACGGCAATACCGCGGTAAAAAATGTTCCAGCAACTTAAATTTTTATTTGAGTACGCACAAAATTATTTGTCCCAAAAACCCGACTAAACATAAGAAAACTTTCTCTCTTTGCAAATTACCAAAAAATAAAATAATAAAAAAAACTTATATATATACAAGGACAGACGTGCGATCTGTCCATAACCGCCCACCACAATACGCAGTATTGTCATGGGTTGATAGGCAAGGGACACAACTTAATCACGGGGCGTTTGAAAACGCCAGTGCTTGTCCGGACGGTAGCCACTCGGACGACACCATCAGGTCCGGGATGGACTTCGCTTAAACGAGCAATGGGCCATTGTAAAGGAGGTGAGTTGCTCTGTTTTATAATCACTAAAGCGCCCGGTTTACATTTGCAGAGAGACTGTTCCATTTGGCTCTTTGGAGCGTATGGAGATATTCTTTAGACCATCGAGTCCAGATCTGTTGGTGAAATTTGGAGAGAAGCTGCCAACGAGAAAGGCGATTGGGACGTGTTGCACGAGGTCCTCGGGAGGGGCGTTCAAAGGCTCCATTGTGAGGAAGTGCCCGGGCGTTAAAACATTCAAGTCGTTCGGATCCTCACTTAGAGGGCATAACGGACGCGAATTCATTATCGCTTCAACTTGGGTGAATAAAGTGTAGAGTTCCTCAAAAGTTAATACCTGTTCCCCAATCGTACGGGCTATGTGACCCTTAACCGTTTTGATGTTGACTCCCATAGTCCTCCAAAGTGTGGAGATGAGGGGGGAATAAAGTGCCACTTAATGTAGTGGTGATTGGCGGCGGTTTCAGCCAGCCTGTTTAATTCTTTACTTGCCCCAGAAAAGTTTGTGCCGTTGTCGCTATGAATGTTATCGCATCTGCCGCGGCGGCTGACAAATCGTTTGAAGGCAGCTAAGAATGCGCTCGTGGACAGATCTGACACTAGCTCCAGGTGAACAGCCTTGGTGGAGAAACAAATAAAGAGTGCTAGGTATGCTTTAAGGATCGGTGCCTTTCGAATCCTGGACATTACAATTGGGAAAGGTCCTGCGAAATCGACGCCGACGGTGCTGAAGGGCTTAAGTTCGGAAATGCGCGCTATGGATAAGTTTCCCATTAAAGGAACAGGCGACGTGGGGTTTACTCGAAAGCATTTGACGCATTTGGACAAAACCCTTCGGATTGCTCGTTTTGGAGAAAGAATCCAGAAACGCTGGGAAATTTGGACAGTTTGGATGCCGGCGTGTAAATACTGTACATGAGTCGACTCGATAATCATCTCAGTTAATCGGCACTGGCTAGGAAGTAACGCAGGAAATTTACGTTCGTAGGAAATGGTTGCTTGGCTTAATCGTCCACCCACTCTCAAAGTTCCAACATCGTCAAGAAATGGAGATAGTTTCCTGAAATTTTTAGCAAGAGGTTTACCATCCTTAAGAAGACGGAGTTCGTGACTAAAAAATAGGTCTTGCGAGGGTCTTACGAAAATTAACAGAGAATTGTAAGTCTCGAAGGATGTCAGAAAACCGGTTTCCAATTTATTCGATTTACGCAAGTAATGCACGTAACGTACCAAATAACTCAGCGACCGAACACATTTGTTTAAGGATGAAGAGTTCTCGAGCATGGTGTCTAGAAAATTTGTGGAAGCTTGGGTGGTATGGAGGTTTAAGGTGCGAGCCTCTAATTCGTGGTCGTGGACGTCGGTGGGGTCACGTTCTAAAATAATGGGATTGCAATGCAAAAAGGATGGCCCCGCCCACCATAGAGAACTGTTCACTAACTCGGAAGGTAAATAACCACGGGATCCAAGGTCAGCGGGGTTCTCTCTAGATGAGACATAATGCCAACTGGAAGGATTAACTCTTTCCTGAACAAAAGACACCCTGTTACTGACGAAAGTCTTCCAACGGTGCGGAGAGGATCTCAACCAACCCAGAGTAACCGTGGAATCAGAGTAACAGAAAATATCTGTAACTTCGATATCGGATGACTTAATAGCCGTGGCCACAAATGACACCAAGCGAGCCGCTAACACGGCTGCACATAATTCCAAACGCGGAATTGATACCATTTTCTTGACAGGCGCGACTTTAGATTTAGCCGTTACGAAATGAAGGACGGGTGAGGCTGACGACGTTAAACATCGAAAGTATAACATAGCGCAGTAACCTATTTCGCTAGCGTCGCCAAAACAGTGACTTTCCAATTTGGACATCTCATTAGGTAAAAGGCGTCTCGCAATATTTAGATTTCCAAGGACAGAAATTTCGGATACGTACTTCTCCCACCAACGAACCACATCGTTGAGGGTTTGTCGTCCCAACCGATTTTTTGAGACCAAATTTTTTGAATGATATGCTTAATGAGGAGAGTGACGGGAGATAGAAAGCCTAAGGGGTCGAATATCCGTGCTAAGTTGGACAAAAGGAGTCGCTTCGTGCAACCGGAATCAAAAGCCTTCACTTTAAATCGGAAGGTATCGGATGGAGCATCCCATTCTAATCCTAAAACCCTTAGACTCGGGGAAGACAGTTTGCTTACAAATTCAAGGGGGTTAATCGCCAGATCGGATGTCAGAATTCCCTCCAATACGGCGGGACTTACTGGACCATTTCTTTAACTCGAAACCGCCCGTGTTTAATAATGCGATGGGTTCATCGCGCAAAGCTAAAGCGGTTTGGATCGAACAACAAGAGACGACAATATCGTCAACGTAGGTGTTCCTTTTAAGGGCTTTGGCAGCTAGGAGATATTTATGCCCTTCCTCGACCGCCAATTGGTGCAGACATCGTATTGCGAGGTAAGGCGAACAAGAAAGACCGTACACGACTCGGTTTATTTGAAAGTCCTTTACAGGCTCATTAGGCGTGTTGCGCCAAAGAACTCGTTGGTAGAGCGTATGAAGCGGATTAACCAAAATTTGACGATACATTTTGGAAATGTCGGCGGTCAGAATACAACTGAATAAACGAAAATTTAATAATATTGTAGATATATCACTCTGGAGTTTTGGACCGGTGAATATATCATTGAGGGAAGGCTGGTTGGGAAGGTGTGCGGAACCGTTAAAAACCACCCTTAGTTTACTGGTTAAACTTTCCGGCCTTAAAACACAATGGTGGGATAGATAATAACAGTGAGGGGACTGAACGAATCGTCTGGAATAGATTCCATGTGGTTAATCGCAATACATTCGTTCATGAAATCGCGATATTGCGAGTAAATCTCAGGCTGCTTCTTAAGTCTCCGCTCAAGGGAATAAAACCTCTGTAAAGCCAGAGATCGGATATTTGGGAAGATAGGGGCTTCTTCCTTAAAAGGTAAGTCGACGATGAACCGACCAGACGGCTTGTCTCGCCGGTGTGTGCTGACAAATGTTTGTTTCGCCTTAATGTCATCGGGAGATAGACGAGGTGCATCAGGAAGTGTCTTTAATTCCCAGAATTTGTCCAATTGTTGATCAAGGGAAACCGTGTCCTCAAGATGACAAAGCAACGTAGCGAGTGCAGGCGCTTTGAAATGATTTATTTTCCCCATAAGGACATAGCCGAAGAATATATTAATTGCGTCGGGCTGGTCTTTAGATCCAGGGATGCGTCCGTCCAACAGAATTTTAGAAAAAACGTCGGCACCCAGAAGGAGGTCTATAGGTCCCCTGCGGGAAAATTGGTCATCGGCCAAGTGTAAATTAGTTAAGCGGGACCAGTGACTATGTTTAACATCCAAAGCAGGCTGGTCTTCGCAAATTTTTTTCAGAATTAAAGCGTCAGTGGTTAAAACATGATGAGTTTTATACATCGGTCTAAAAAATATAGTTACTCCACCTAAATCAGCTTGCGCATGCATGGCGCCTAAGCCGTTTATACGAACCTCTAGGGGAGACGGTCGTAAGCCTAACCGGCTAACTGTTTTTTGAGTTATGAATGACGACATACTTCCTGAATCGAGTAAGCATCGTATCGGCTGGTAGATTCCGCGACCGTCGAGTATTTCGAGAAAAGCAGTGGAAAGTAAAACGCTCGAATTTGCTGAAGAAAAACCTGCAGTTACGGTTAATGGATTTATGTGGTCAGAGAGCTTAAGCGAATCATTGTTAGCGGGGGGTGACTGAAAGTGAAGTAATGTGTGATGTTTTTTGTGGCACATATGACAACTCCACGTAGAGGTACAGGTACTAAAACGGTGAGAGCCTAAACAATTTACGCACATTTTTCCCCTCTTAACCAGATTGTAGCGCTCTGCGGGAGATTTTTCCAAAAACTCGCTGCATTTATAAATAAAATGAGAATTTTTACAAACAGGACATTTTGGTGGATTTTCAGTTTGAGCCAGCATTGCTGTAGAGTTGGAGAAAGTTGGCTTTTTGAGAAAAATTTGCTTTGTTTTAGTTTGAAAATTAATATTGTCCAACGCCAGACAATTTTTACTTAAAAATTGCTTTAATTTAGCATAACTTGGAATAGTACTGTCGTTGTGATGAAGTTCAAATCGTGTAACTAGAGAAACCGTGAGTCTTTTCAGCATCATTTGAACAAGTATAAAGTCCCAGTGTTCCGTGGGTAACCCTAGTTTTTGCAAAGCTGCGACATTTTTTGAAAATGTATCTAATAAAGAGCGTAACTCTTTTGAATTATCTGAGGTAAGTTTGGGTGAGCATTCGAGGTTATTCCATAAATTTGAAGCAATAACTCTCACATTATTGAACCTTTCTTTTAGTAAATCGTAAGCAATTGTGTAATTATCTGCTGTGATATCCAAATGGTCGACAGCGTCCCGAGCGACACCTTTCAAGCAAGAAACTAATAGGTTAAATTTGTCAATCGCTTTTAAGTGGGGGACCGTATGAACACGCGCATCAAATTGATCGAGAAAACTCCGAAACTCGGTAACTTCTCCGCTAAATGTCGGCAACTCAGGCTTGGGTAAATTTAAATATGCAGAGATGGGCAATTGTTCACCCGGTATAGCCACAGATTGCGTCGTCGGCTTCATTAAACGTTGCGTATAAATAGCTTGAATTCTATAATATTGAATATCGAATTTTTTTCGAAAATCATCCTCAATCTTGAATAGTTCATCCGCATTTTGCTTATCACATATGATTGATATAATTTTATTGTGAAGTTTATAAAAATTTGTTCGAGTTTCCTCAAGTTCTTTATACATAGCTTCAAGAATGGGATAAAAACTTTCTTCTTCGGCATTAACTTTCAAAGCAACATCGTATATTTCGTTCAATTTATGAATTTCAGTCGACCGGAGTACTTTATTCTTTTTATAATCACCCATTTTTTTTTCTTTTCGGTGAGTAAAAAGTAAACGGTTCAAACCTAATAAAAACTGGTCAAACTCTTCACACACTAATATTAAATTATGTGCCCTGCTCTATTTACCTGACTAAAAATTAAATTATCTAAAATGAACAACTGCGTATTGTATGGACGAAAGGTACATAAAACGGAATGCGAAGGTCATCAATTTTTTTGTTTTGCTCAAGAATTAGATCTTGACAGAAAATGTTTAAATCCAATTTCAAGTAACTTAATTAAAATTGTGCCCTCTCCGTGGTAATAATCGAAATCAAAATAATGCGGATTGAAATAATGAATTTATTTTAGTATGGAGCGAGAATGAAGTGAATTGCATCCAGAAGGAGTTTGCACAATACCTCCAAACAAACACTTACCCACCGTCAGCTAAAATAAGAGAATTTATTACAACCTTTAACTCTAAGAGAAGTGTATCCGTCATAAAATCCAAAATACAACATTTGCTGAAGTTAAGAAAACAGTAAAAGTTTACATTGATTTTGACATCTTGTAACTAATACCTCGATTAATAAAAAAGAGTGTTTTAAATATACTGATCCTTTTTATTTAGGGGGCCCAATTATTCCAGTAGCTGACATGGCACACCAAACTGTTACCTTCTTGGAATGCAATTGTTTTTCATGCTTTTCTTTGGGTTGTCGGGGCTCCAAAAGCGACAGTTTTGTTTGTTAACAATACCCCTCTAGATGGAAGTGAGCCTCATCACTGAATAAAATGTTGTCCAATCCTCCTTCGTTCCAAAACATATTCATCATTGCCTCACAATAATTTTTTCGTAATTCGTAGTCTGTGGGCTTTAGAAACTGCACCAATTGAATTTTATAGTAATGGAACCGTAAGTCTTTGCTTAAAATCCGTTGCACACTTGAGCGATGAATATTCAGGGCCTGGCCATGTTTTCGAATTGAGCGCCTCGGATGTTCAGTCGCAGCACGTCGCACAATCTCAATATTCTCTGGCGTTCTGATGGACCTCTGTTGACCGGGACGCTTCTGATTTGCCACTGTACCACTTTGTCTAAATCTTTTAACCCACGATTTCAATAAATTGTTTGACGGAGCATCACGTAAACGCCGATTATTGTAACGGTTACAAAAACGTCGCCGTGCCGCAACATACGAATCGTTCGATTTAAAGAACGCTTCGACCATAAACGCTCGTTGCTCATTTGACCACTGCTCCATGTTGACTGATAACCAGCGCTAACCCACCCCCCCCAAATATTAAGTTGGATGTACAAGGCGCGTTTAAATAGTGAAATTTACTCTGAGTCACCCGTTATATATATATATATATATATATATATATATATATATATATATATATATATATATATATATATATATATATATATATATATATATATATATATATATATATATTCTCACGTATTGATTCACGGATGGAAAAATATGATGACACTATATTCCGGGATATCATCCGTTCGCTCGTTGAACTCCGACTGGAATCCTGCATCCGACTGGAATCCTGCATCCGACTGGAATCCTGCAGACGTTTCGCCAAAATCTCACTTGGCATCTTCAATGCTCGCGCTCCGAAAACACTTCGAACACGAGCAGGATTCCAGTCGGATGCAGGATTCCAGTCGGAGTTCAACGAGCGAACGGATGATATCCCGGAATATAGTGTCATATATATATATATATATATATATATATATATATATATATATATATATATATATATATATATATATATATATATATATATATATATATATATAAATATATATATATATATATATATATATATATATATATATATATATATATATATATATATATATATATATGACACTATATTCCGGGATATCATCCGTTCGCTCGTTGAACTCCGACTGGAATCCTGCATCCGACTGGAATCCTGCATCCGACTGGAATCCTGCAGACGTTTCGCCAAAATCTCACTTGGCATCTTCAATGCTCGCGCTCCGAAAACACTTCGAACACGAGCAGGATTCCAGTCGGATGCAGGATTCCAGTCGGAGTTCAACGAGCGAACGGATGATATCCCGGAATATAGTGTCATATATATATATATATATATATATATATATATATATATATATATATATATATATATATATATATATATATATATATATATATATATATATATATAAATATATATATATATATATATATATATATATATATATATATATATATATATATATATATATATATATATATATATATATATACAATGGAACCAATTTCTAGTATGTTGTGTGGTTATTTTTCTTTGTTTTTATTTATTGTATTATTTTGCTTATAGTGAAACTACTTATGGAGCTTGTTTGTTGTTAGACTTCGCTTTTCTAAGAATTCTTTTGAAAATTTTATGTCGAAGGCGCCGATCAAAGGACCACAGGTGTGAGTGATATGAATGTGATTGGGTAAGGTTCATTAGCGAAAAATTAATTTGATTTGTTTTTTGGTGCACGTGAGGAAATAAATTAGTAGAAATTCATTTTTGTTAATGTTTGCTTATTTGTTATATGCTATGTTATATCAGATAAATTGACAGTTGTACTAACTACTTGTTGATTTCAAAACCTGACAAGTTCGATTAAGATAAGAGGCAATATATTATTTAATGTGTTTCTGATAATGTGTTGTTAATTTTAATTAAAAATTGTAAATAATTGTTAAGAAAAGTTAAGTTTTTTTTGGCATTTGCAATAAATTTTTAATTTCAGTGTTATTAAATTGTTTTTTTTTTACTTCATTTTATTAAGATTATTTCATAGATATAAAATAATTTTCTGAAATGTAATAAATTAATTATTACTTATTGTTTAATTATGCATTAATTTCTAATGATGTAAAAATGTAATATAAATAAAAAAGTCTTCCACCCCTTCCGGCTCTTCTTCCACCTCTTCCGGCTCTTGTTCCACCTCTTCCATTCCGGCCACCACTTCGTTGTCCTCTTTCCCCTCTCTTATACCAAATTCCTCCCTCTACTTTTTCGTTTTCTTTTTTTTTTTAATTGTTCAATTTCTACTTGTTGGATATTTGGATATTTTTTTTTAAATCTTCAATTTTATCTAGACGTTAAATAAAAAACAGTATATATAGTAAATAGAATATTGTCATTATATCTGGGCTTATTTCGCATAAAAAATTGTTATGCAGAAGTAAAAAGTTTCTTGCCATATCTCTTATTTATCTCGAAAAGTAATGGGAAGAATTTTATTAGTAGTTATTTAAAGTAATTGTTATTGTATATATATTTTTGTAATAATAAACTCTTAATTTTTGCAATTTTTTGATTTTACTACTAATTAAATCTAAAAAATTAATTATTGGTTTCTTAATTAAACTTACCATTCATTTCCCTGTCTTTATTTTTTGCTTGTACATCAATAGGTGGAAGATCTGTAATATTATTTTTATGAATTTTTTATTATTTAGAAATTTTTGAAAAAATATGTGTGTCTATATTAATTGAATTTACATTTAAATGAAAATTTGGAAAAGTGCTATAGTAGGTTATATATATATATATATATATATTATATATAGGTTTAATCATGAGGTTATTATTTTTCAATATTTTTTAAATGAATTAAGTTGACGTTTTTTAAAACTATTTTGTTGAATAATTTTTTTGTTGATAAGATATTTTTATTAAAATTGTAATACTTTAGCAATTTTCTTTTGAGTAATTTATCCAAGTGTTTAAGAAAATAAATAAAAAATAATACGGTAAATACGGTATTTTTATAATAAAATAATATATACTTATCATTTAAATTATCTTCTATTTCAATGGTCGGTGTAGATAGCGATATTAATATGTTAAGATTCAAAATTCTGTTGTCTCAATATTTTAATAACAAATTTTACGAATAACACATTACAAAAATTTGTATATTAGATTTGTTCAGGCAGAATTTGTCGATTATTGATTATTAAACGTGAAAACTAGCTATTTATAAAAAACATTTTAAAATACCGAAGTAAATTATGATGGCATAAGTAGTCGTAAATGCTCGATGTTATTAGGTATATTCAATTTCACAAATTTGTAATAATTTCTAAGGAAATGTTTCATAAACAATAAAAAAATTCTTACCTCTTTGACACGATTTTTATAAATGTAGCCAATTTCGGTTTCGAAGAGTGCTTTGATATCATGACCAACTTTTAGAATTTAAATCAAATAAGCTGCCGCCAGTGAAAGTTTTATTAACCATTTTCTCTTCTCTGTTTAATAAATTTATTCATGGACTATATGCAATTGGGTGGTATTTTTTTAGAAGACATGACCTTTTAGAAATAAGATTAAGGATTTTATACCAATTATATTTGCAGCAATTTATTTTGAATTAGGTGAAAAAGTATTCGGGAGGTTGCAAGAATAATTCTAAGAAAATGATTTTGTTTTTGGGGAGGTGCAATAAATCGGAAAACATTATGTTTTTAATGTGTTATTTAAAGCAAATTAAAAAAAATGGAAAATAATTTCGAAAAGTTTTATTTCGAACAATTATGAAAAAGACATGTCTAACGTTTGTTATGTTTTCATGTATGTTATTAATAATCTATGAAATTGGACCGATCCGAATTGGAGGAAGAACATTAATTAGATCTATGGATTGACAATTTAGGTTGAAGGTTATATGAATCATGTTCGTATTCTTTTGGGTTTTATTTTAAAAGCTTTTAAATGAAACTTCCGGAATTGGAATGTGCTGTTATATTTGTTAAAATCCCAACCGTACTTTAGAAATCGGATACTTAGTAGTCTTTAAGTTACCTTTTAGTTTTCAGTATTGTATTAGGTCAGGGTGAAATTTAAACCTTATTGGCAACTTTTGCGGAGGTAATTTGCATGTTTTAGTTTCGTTTTATGGAAAAATTTTACAATATTTATATTTTAGAGTCAGTACTTAATTTATGGTACATTCATCCCTTTTAAGTATAGATTGTGTTTAGCTCTTTGGTAAGATAGTGTTTTAATGGATTTTATTGTGTGTTAATTTATTTTTGTTTTTTATTGTTTAGGTTATAGTATTATCACTTGTGGAGCGTGTTTGTTGTTAGACTTCGCTTTTCTAACAATTCTTTCGAAAAATTATATGTGGAAGGCGAGGATAAAAGAAAGACAAATGTAAGGGAAATTCGGGATATCAGGATAAGGCTATTTAGTTTAAGGGATATGAATGTGATAGGGAGGAAAGATTCATTAGCGAATATTTAATTTGATTTTTTTTGGTGCACGTAAATTAGTAGAAATTCATTGTTGTTAATGTTTGTTTATTTATTATATTCTTTTTGTTGAGGCTAAAATTCAATTTATTGTATGAGATTAGTTGACAGTTATATTGCTTGTTGATTTCAAAACCAGACAAGATCAATTAAGATAAAAGCCAATGTCTTGTTATTTAATAAAATAATTTGTTTATTATGAAGATTGTGAATTAATAAAAATTTATTGGTAAATTTGTTTTAAGTGTTTCTGATAATGTACCGTCAATTTTAATTAAAAGTTGTAAAGTATTATTAAAATAAGTCAATTGTTTTTGGTATTTGGAATATCTTTTTAATTTCCGTTTTATTAAATTGCTTTTTTTTTTACTTTATTAGTTTGTTAAAATTATTTCATAGATATGAAATAATTTTCTGAAAAGGAATGAATTAATTATTGCTTATTGATTAATTTAATATAAATAAAAGATATTTACTGTTATTTAATACAATTGTAATTTTTTCCTCTGGGTCCTCTTTTACTTCCTCGTCCACCTCTTGTCATTCTTCTTCCACCTTTCTCCATTCCGATTTAATTTATGTTATATTAGGCTTTTCATCATATTTGGTATTAGGATATTTGGTTATTAAAATTATTGTGGGTTACTCAGAGTATATTACATTTAATAATGTTAATTAATATTTAATTATTTTTATTGTGGTATATATAATTTGCATTTACTATATAACTATAACATATTTAATCCTAAACGGTATAAAAACATATTTGTTGAATTTACACATTAATTTAATATTAAAGAGCTTTATTATTAACAATTTTTTACTAGTTTATTAAGGTCAACAAAATGTTATTTCTATTATATTGCAAATTAAATATATACAATCAAAAATATATAAATGTTTAAAAATTAAATATTGCACATTCCAAACAAAAATATAGTCTGTTAAAAAAAGTAAACTTTTCATTTGATTTAATGCATAGGTATTGGACTACTATAAGGTTAATTATTATTTTGTGTTTTTTTTTTTCAAAAAAAAAATATTAAAAATTTTGAAATAATGCATTTTTATTTGGAATGTAGTTGTATACTATTTTTTTTTAATGTATTACTATATTACAGTAAATATATTTGCAATTTTGAATGATATTAAAAAAAATTATACAAAGGATTTAAGAAAAGTCAGTACTAAAATTCGGACAATCTCTGAAGATTAAGTTAAATGAGTAAATAATTATAATAATAAAGCTGTCTTATTTCTTCGGTATCGTAGCATAAACAGCAACATTGATTTTGGTTCAGTATGCGAATTGATTTAAGCGCATTAGTTTCTACTAAAATCTTTCTTGATTAATACTAAAAAATAACAATAATATTTTAAAAACCATTTGATAATATAACTGATTAATTACAAAATAATTTAGAAAGTGTGTAATAAATATATCTGTAAAGAAGTAGTGATATTAAATGAAATGAGTAGTAATACCTCAATAAAAAAAATTACTTGAATTTTTACCAAATTTTTAATTTTATTATGATTTAAATTTTTGTTTCTTATTCATTTTAAAACATGTTATATAAATATAAATCGTAAATTGATAAATGTTCAACTATTCAACATTTTGATTAGTACTTTTAATTTTAAATTTTTAAATGTTTGTTTTTGAAATGAAAGTATCTTATGGACTTATTTTTTAAAAAAAGCTTGATATAGACTAACTTTTTAGAGGTTAGTTAGTAATTAGTTAAAAGTAAAAGAAAAAAATTGGTAAGTTTTCAAAATTATTAGTTATAGATTTAGTTATGGCAATTTTTAATTACAAACATTTAGAATTTAATTGATGGAATAAATTTATCAATTAACGCATCATCAATTAGGCATTCCAACGACCTATCAAATGAAATTCAACAATAAATAAAGAAAGTAAATAAAATTTGTTTATAGTTGCGTAAAAAAGCAAAACTGTGTTATTTTATTAAATGATCTTATTTTCTGTTTGTTGAATGTATTTAAATGTTTTATAAACTATAAAAGCTTATTAATTTTTGATTTTACAATTTACAAAACCCTCTCTGTCACGCAGCTAGTTGAGGCCACTTTCCCCTTGTTGTTGAGAAGTCCACTTCATTTATTACAAAAGAGTGTTTTTCCCCTTCCTCCATGTTTGTGATATTTTTGGTTTGTCACATGTTTATTAGATAATTACCAAATAGTTGTCTTTGTTATGAATGCCATTTTTGTTGGGTAGCAAATTGTTTTTATTAAAGACAACAATTTAAAGTTGGATGCAGTTATTGTGCCAGATCATTGGGCATACCAGTTATGATTTTAATTGTCAAAAGCCTTCTCTATCGCTGAAATTTATTCCCTGCTAACAGAAAAATGTATTTTGGAATTTGAATTAATTCAGAATATGATTTTCCTACATACAACTCAATAAAAATAAGGAAAACATCAAATAACTTATAATATTCATGTTGATGACTGGTGAAACTCCATTAATTGAATAGTCTAGACTATCCATGTTTAAAGCAAATGGAAGTAAACCATCTACTAATTGTAGTTTCGTCAAATTTTATGTTGATGATGTCAAAAATTCTTTAGGATGCATTTGATCTAATTAAAATATTGTAACATCCCAATTTGCTAAATTAAATTTGTGGATTAATTAAAAAGAAAATAATATACTTATAATTGATTTCCTTGGTAATATACTAAATAATACATAATATACTATTAATAATACATTAAAATATTATTTTTAACCTTGCCGTATACTGATTTAGATGCTCGAGTTCTTCTAATAGTTTATTTCTTAGTTTTACTATCCAGAATGTTCTCCGTCGGTTTAGCAGTTATTGTGCTTGTGATATTTATTATTCTTCGATAATATTTTGTACATTATCTTGTTTATATACATATTTTGGAGTAAAACTTGTTGCAATCTTAGTTTTGCCATTGTTTACGGCAATTATACGTCAAGTTAACAAATGTCATGGGTTTCGTTACTGGCGCAGTTGCCAGGCTGTGGAATATTCTTTAAAGTTTGTAGTGGAGGATAATAATTTGTTGCTAAAATTAATTCTTTTTCAGTTTTTGGATAATTTACCTCAATAGTCAATGGTCTTTATTTCCTGTTAAGTGTTAGGTTTTGCTCCACATTCTTGATTATTGAAATTGACTGCGCCTGGATACATTGATTTGCCGGTTGTTTGCCATTATGCCTTGAGTTTACTACCACCTGTGATCGTGAATGTGATGGAGTGAGATGTGCAATGGGACGACTGTATGAGTGTTTTAACCATCTGTGTTCGTGGTGGTGGATTCTGCATGTGAAAAAAATTGATTTTGACAAAAGATTTTTAGTTTCCGTACCGTTTGAATTGGTTGTGCGGTATAATTAAATTTTTCGGTGTGATTTTAGTGATTTTTATATACGCCAAAGATTGATCGAATAGACTTTTATAACGATATATTGATTGTATCTTTGAATGTTTTTGGATTTATTTTCATGCCGGTTGTCCACATAACTTTCAGGGTTGAATATATATCACGCATTATGCCTATTTGTTGATGCATTTGCACGTAAACTTCGATTAACACTTACAGAGGTTTTTCTCCTTTTTTCCAACAGTCAATCAATCAAAGCTGTGGTATTGGATACAGGCGGATGCTTAATTCAATAACGTCAGTAATTTTCTAAATTTATTTAATATTGGTATTAAATATCTACATTCATCATTTTTATATCAATTTAATCACTAGATTATACAAATGATAAATTGAACATATTTTTTTTTTACTTAATGACGTTAAATGTTTTCAAAAATTATTGCACGTCATATTTTAGCTATTGTGTTGGAGCAACTAGCGTTGACGCTGCCTTATGCTTCGATTAAATCGAGAGCATAATTTATTTTCCAGACTCCTTCACGCCTACATCTGAACCGGTCATCCCATGGCAATCGGGAATATTGTATGATAGTTGTCATAATTCTTATATAATTAAAAATCAGTATAATAAATAACTGAATTAGTTAATGATCATTAAACAAGTACTTCAAAATGTAATGAAATGTACGATTTAAAGAAAATATCATAACTATATATTCCCGGGCCACCTGAAGTAAAACCCGTTAGGATATAATGTTGACTTTATTACATCAAATTGATATTATATAAAAAATCATGAAAAAAATTGATAAGATTTATTTTTTGTTAAAAATTAAAGTCGTTTATATATGTGACAACGGTGTACTCCCCGCCCACTAATAGTGACTCTGGATACGGGCATATGCGTTTTAACAAGGTAAAACACTGTTTTGCTTGAATTTGTGCCCTTTGGTGAAATTCTGTTTTATTTAGTTCACCATATGAAGTAAAATTTATTATAGTAGATGTAAGTATATATCTACGTATTATTTATAGAATATTTTAATAGGTATATGTTATTTTGCTATCAATATTGATTGCAAATAGTTGAGAATTTTACCTATTATATAAACTGTACTTGAATACGTTTGTAAACATTATTTAAATTAGTTATGGCTTTTATTTCAATTAAATCAAGCATTTAAATAAATTTATGCATTTTTGCAAATTCCAATTAATATAAAATCCGGAAATTGGTTTGTTCAGATGATTTTTCATCGCTGCAGTATAACCATTTGTTATTTAACTGCCTCGTAATAGCAACGCAGTAAACTCAGATTATATTCTCATTGTTCAACTTCAGTTAATTTAAAGTTTGGTTTGAATATAACGTTGTTATATTTGATTTGTTTCAAGTTGCTAAAATATAATAATTGTAAAATATATAAAAATTTAATATTTTGCAACATAATTATCAATGAGCATTCTAAAGTGGTGTTTATTAAACCAAGTTTAAGTTGCTTGGCAAATTTGTTTAAAAATTATGCACATATAAAAATGATGCACATTTAATTAAATTTTGCAAGATTTTTATTGTGAAAACTTTTGTTAAATTTAAATAGTAAACGATAGCAATAACATACCGTCGAAGAAATACATAAATATGAAATTTGTCAACCGTAATCTAATATAATGTGTCATATAATACAAATTTTAATGTATTTTTTCCAATATTAAAATATCTTTAAGGGTGTTGTCGAAATGTGTTTGCTCAGCCAAATTTGAATAGTTGCAATATAACCAGTTACCGTTTGGCTGTCTCGTAATGGCAATATAATGGCCAGACGTTATATTTTCTCCGTAATGTAATATTACGGAGGAAGTTTTGAAAATAGAATTTTGGATGACGACTCGTTCATTATTAAAGTTGGTGAATGTCGTACTAATTTTTTCAAAGTGATTACCAATTAGTTGCGTTCTTTGAAGCGTTATAATTAAATATTTGTGAACTTCAGTGAATTTGAAGTTAGTTTGTATGTAATTTTGCGGGCAGTTGGGACATACAATGTCAGAAAATCTTGCTTCACTCATCCTATTAAAATCGATTGATTCGTAGGAACCTTCAGGAAAATATAAAGTTAAAATTTTATGGTAAGTTGCTTCACCCTGCTCTTCCATTAAACAATTACTACAAAATCTTACATTTGAATGCTGTTGGAAAACGATATAATAAGTAAAGTCAATATCCAACCAGCTTAAAAGCGCGAGTAAAAACTCATTTGCGTCCTGCTGCTGATTCTGAATAAATAAATTTCCGACGCAGCGACGTAGTTCAACAACATTGTTCATTGTTTTGTTCATAATTTTATAAAGAGATTTATTAATTGCAGTGTCATTTTTTGAAATTGAATTACGAAATTCTTGCAATGCGAGCAAACATTGAACACTGGAATTTGCGTAACAGGACACGTGATCATTATTTATTAATTTCGGATTTACAAAATTGTGTTCCCTTGATTGCGATTCGTCGTTAATTGTAATAACGGATATGTCACTAGAATCAGATGACATATTTATAAAATTTCTTTCTGGCGAAGACGGACTAATCTGCTGGTTAGTGTAAAGATTATAAATGAAGTTACTTATAATTGAATTGCATACTTGCTCGATACAGGTATGGGGAACATAATCTTTATAGATATTAATCGCAATGGTGTTATGGTAACAGTAGACGGTTTGGAATATATTAGCTATTATAGTTGGGAAATTGCTAAAACACCAATCTATATGGGTATTTCCCTTGGTCGTTGGAACGTTACTTTTTAAGGCTGGTGTAAAATTATTCCTTTTTAGGCATTCGAATAATAAATTATTGTTTGCTAAAAGCAGGTCGCAATTGAAATCGCCTATTATCAAACACTTTTCGTGTTTGATATCGGTAAAAATGCGTTCCAATATATTTTTGCTGTTAACACTTTGACCTCGTCATTAATTTCAAATAATATAGCTTGAAACACAATGGAGTTTATTTCATTTGTATATTCGTTTGTTATTTTAACATTATCCTTTCCAGTCTTTCGGTAGCACAAAATCCCATAGGGTTTGCGCATTATATTGTTGCAGATTTTCCCGAAACAGGTAAAGTTTCCAACATCGATGCTGTCTGTATCGCGAACCCAAGTTTCTACAAACACCAAAATGTCGGCGTTTTTGAACACTGGGTTATTTACCGCAAATTTTTTGTTTTTGTTGAAACTTTGGATGTTTTGATAAGCTAACGAACCTTATCATTATCACAAAAATATTGTTTGTCGTACGTTGTAATTAATGTTTTATTCTCTTTTAAATTCCTCAATTCTGTAAACGTTATGTCGGTTGCGAAAGGTTCAGAGGGCGCTTTGAAATCACCAAAAATATACAAACCTTGTAACGAAGTCGCCCGACTGCAAGCCACATAAAGCGAGCTCCGGTTCATATTTTTTAGAATATGTACCGCAATATGTTTATAAGTTGCTCCTTGACTTTTATGAACAGTAATGCGTTCCGCTTGAAGAATGGGGTATTGTGACCTTCCACATGAATATTACTTCCTTTTTTCACTTTTATCGCTCTAGCAGTCTTAAGAATTGGAGTCCAACTGTTTGGTAACTTTTGAGCTTTAATAACTTTTTCATATTGTTTTCGTACATGTTGGCCGACTTTTGAATCGTAAAATTCCATCCATAACCTAATAGGTGTAGTGGTGTTATCGTAATCAATTTTTCTTAAAATTCCCGTCGCGCCATTAACAATACCGTCTTGAGTATTAATATTCACCGTGATCATATATTTGGCATCGATCTGTAGTGTCAATGTATGTATAAGACCAAAACTTTCGGATTTTTTTAGTCCGAGAGCGTGATTTAGAAAGGTTTGTCGCAATTGCTCTGAACATGCACCTTTCACTACATCTTTTGCAATTGATATAGCTCGCTCAGTTGTATAGGTTGCTAGTTTTTTTAAATTTAAATTGTATGCGTCAACTTCGTCGTTACTTCTAAACAAATGTATTGTCATTTCTGGTAGTTCGTTACCTTTCATTTGCCTGAACTTTATTAATTTAATTTCTTCGTTTGACATATTTCCTAAGCCCATGTTATTTAAAGCGATTGCGAATGTTTTATCTTCTCTTTGGCGCATAATTTCCGTAAGTTCGAAATATTTAAATTTATCCCATAAATATGTACCACATATTGGGGCAAATATATAGTTTGTAAAATGAGAGAATATCCACTTGTCTCCAACTGGGGGTAATTCTTTTAAATCTTCAAATAGAAGTATCGAGATTCCACCAAATTCAGTATCGCTTTGGAAAATTTGCTTTAGTCTTTGATCGACATGATGTAGCATTCTTGCACCCACCATGGAAAACTCGTCCACGATGATCAACTTTAGGTTGATCAGTGTAGTGTGAATACTGTTTAAAGTGTCTGCGTTTAAAGGTATTATGTCAATAACTGACTGATTTACTGGTAAAACAATGGAAGAGTGTAGTGTCAAACCTCAAATTAAAAACGCGGCTTTGCCAGTCGGTGCAGTAAGTAAAATTTTTATTTAATTTGGATCATTGCCTGGTTGGGAGTTGAAATATCTCAGAAGTGCTTGATGGATAGCTTTTATGAGACGACTTTTTCCCACACCAGCCCCTCCGCAAACGATATTATACATTTTATTATTATCACTTATTTATAATTTAATGTAATGGACGGATTTTCTGTTGAGAGTGGAGTATAAAGAAGTTTGTGTATAAAAGAGTGAAATGCAGCCATTTTGTGAATAAGGGTGATTTGAGCTTTTATGTATGACTGTGTACGTGTGTGAAGGTTTATGATAAATTGAAAAACCAAATTTGTTTTGCGTTTTCGTAATAGTTAAGTCTAAAAAATTAATAAGCAAGCAAAGACATCTTGCACGTATCTATACCACCAGAGAAAACTTTTACTTAAAGGATGTACTCTCTAACTCTATTAACAAAGGACTAAGTGGGTTTCTGTCCATTAAATTCAAAATAATTTTGACCTAAAGATACTATTAAGCAATCTAATAAATCTTGTTTAACCAATGGGTTAACCTGTTTCCGAGTTAGGGTGAAATCTACTAAATCTATCAGATCCATAGGTGGAATACTGGCAAATAAGTTTTGGAAATCAAAAGACAATAGTGTTGCGTTAGAAAAGATTTTGATATCTTTAATTTTGTTGATTATTTCAAAAGAATTTTTTATTGCAAATTTTGGTTTAAAATCTGCGTGGAACTTTAAAATATTTACTAATTTTGTTTTAGAGTTTAACTGCTGGAGCTGTTAAAAAGACACGACTGGCCTAATGGGCATATCTTGTTTATGTAATTTAACTAAAGAATATCATTTTGATTGTGGATTCATAATTGTTAAAAAATATTTGTCTTTGTCACTAAATAGGGTGGAGTTAGTAATTAGTTCCTTGACTTGTCTTTGATATAACTCGCTGGGATCGTGTTTGATACATTGGAAAAGTTCTGGTTTAAGAAAATTGTTGGTTTTTGAAATATATTCTGAGAGATCGATGACTGTCTTCCCTTTATCTGCACGTGTAAATATTATATTATTTTCAGAAACTTTGTTTTTGATAGTTTTTACTAGTGATATTTGAGAAATTTCTTTGTGTTTGTTGTTATCTAAACAGTCTAATTCTCTATTAATTTGTGAATGCTGTAAGTTAAAGTTGAAACGTTTTTCCAGAAATTCAATTTCATTTTTAGAAAATGTTGTGTCTGATAAGTTTATGAACCTGTTGTAAAATTGATGTACCGACCACCAATTGTAATAACTGACTTGCTGTTAGATATTTTTGTATTAGAAATTAATTTGTCTAACTTCAGTTTTTGTCTAAGAACCTTTTTATGAAGGATAGATGAAATATAAATTCTAGGGGATTAAATCTATGAGACAATTCAGAATGTATTTATTACCTTTACATAAATGTTGTTTGTATCCCGTTTTGTGTACCCGTGTCTTCGTTTTTCCTTCATCCATTTCGTCTGGCCTTGGATCTGGTCTTTCCTTGCAGCGGGACTTCGGTTGTTGGTTTTTAATTTTATAAACTTGGAAAAAAACCTTATTTTTCAGACATTTGTTTAAAAACCAAATGTTTTGGGAACATATTCGACGCGGATTTTGTTTTTAATTTATGAAAAGTCACTCTGCACGAAACGACACGTCCAGTTCGAAAGTCACTTTTCACATTTTTTTCGATAAATTGAACCTATCGATCCTACAACGACTGCGCCAGTTAAATGATTGAACTCCGGAAAACAGTTTTTTAAAACTATTTATTTCTAATCAATACAAAACATTTAATGTATTAGCGAGAAACTTGACTCTGACTGAAAAGTACAATTTTACATATATTTAAAACTTTATGCTGGAGCAAGATAAGCAGATGGCGCCATTGTGTGACTTCCGCAGGTTCTGAGGGTGGTGCGAAAACATCAGATTACTCCCAAACCCGTGCCGCAAATGTCTGAAATGGCTCGGATCCGTAGGAAACGAAACTGACATGGTAAAATTATAGTTTATTCACGCTAGATCGGTGTATAATTAGGTATTTTTCAGAATTTATTTGGCACGAGCATAATGCAGTGGAGCAGTGTTTAATAAATTTACTAAAAAAGTTTACCAAACGTTTTGCATAGTATACTTTATTTACGATCCTTAGTTTTTGGGTACATTCTCGGAAAACAACACGGATACATTCACTGATATGACGGTCAGAATTGACAAACGTCAAAATTCAAGCCGTGCTGTAAAATCTGCGAAAACTTCCGATTGCTCTTAATCCCGTGTGGTAATGTCGCGGAAATGTCCGAAGTGACTCTTGCCTGGCGTACGAGAAGCGTCACTGTGTATAATTGGGTATTTTACAGAAGAGAGTAGAAAAAAGCTTTTTAGTAACCTTCTCATGGTAACAACATTTTTTTGTTACTCTAAAATCACCTTCATGATACTGTCTATCTATCTATAACCAATAAAATATGTTTTTCTACTCCCGTCTGTGAAATACACACCGATCTAGCGTGCGGGAAGCGTCACTTTACCACGTTTGTTTCGTTTCCCACGGATCCGAGCCATTTGGGAAATTTCCTTGATTTTACCGCACGGCTTTAGAAGCAATCGGATGTTTTCCCACGCCTTGAATTTTAACATTTGTCAATTCTGACGGTCATGTCAGTGAATGTATTGTGTTTTTTTTTTGCGAAAATGTACCCAAAAACTAACGTTCGTAGAAAAAGTATAGTATGCAACACGTTCGGTAAACTTTCTAAGTCAGTCGTTTATTAAGCACTCGCTCCGCTCGTGTCAAATAAACTCGTGATTCAAGTGCCGTTTACCGCACTAGTTGCATAATATACTATTAGTACCTAGTGCTTTTCTCTAGTGGGCCTAAATGATCAACGCTTGGTGACGTCCGTTTACTGAAGTAAAAAATAGGGTGAAATTTGCCGTCCTTTTGACGCTGCAAAAGCATACTACCAAGCCCGGCTGAGCTTGCGTCGCAATGTCGTCTCTGCAAAAAGTGCATTTTACGTCTCACCGAACTTCAAAGTTGAGACTTGAAAATTGAAACTCTCTCTCGACACAGTTTAATTAGTAAATGACGTTATCGTGTCTTCAAATATCTCGAGAAGCGTATGTGATAATCGAGATCCATAAATACGAAAATTGTAACTCTCTAAGCTGCCTACAGGACAGTATATCCCAAGCAGCCATATTTTTTACGAATTTTGATTTACGTCAAATAATTTACTCTTGAAACGAAAAATTTTAAGTTCACAGAAGATATAATTGGAGAACGGACACAATGTAAAAATATAACTGAATATATACATGAATTATCTAATAAAGCCTTTCTTGAAAGGAATAAAATACACTGTTGCTTATAAACGCACGCAATAAGAAATTAAATAAAAAATATTTGCCCCAATTTTTAATAGGATAATAATATCTATTTTTTATTTGCACGATGGCGCCCCACATAAGATGCTTCAGTGTTACTCTTTTCAAGGAACTTTGGTATTACTTTATTTAAGACGATCATTAATTTATAATACATTAAGCTATTGTTAGTTATTAGTAGAATAACTAAAGCAAAAATTTCATTAACTCTAAATTCGGAACAAAATTTAAATCAGAAGCACTTTACTTGTTGATAATATGTTACTGTGCCTGAAGTTCTTTTTAAAAACTGATGACCGCTGGTTATTCTATGTCAATATTTTGGACAAAAAAAAAGTTGGTAACATATTACCAACGATATAATAATTTTGAGGAATATAGAATTATTTGATAAATTTTATCAGTCGGGCTAGATAGACATCAGAAATGAAACATTTAAATAAGTAAAAAAAAAATGAAAAAAGAGGTGCCATCGGCAGATAGAATGATTAAACAAGTAATCCGATATAAAACTGACCATAATATCTACCTAAAAGACTCCAATAAAAGTTTTCTATAAGTTAAAGGAGTGATGTGACCCCACATATCCTAAAGCTATCAGCCTCCCTGGCTACTCCATTTTTAATAAGGAATGTTATTTAGTGTTTCCTTACAATTTCATCTTTTGGTAAATTAAGTCTAAATTAAATGACACCACCTGGATAAGTGACTATTATATCAAAGTTAGGAAACAGACAAGTGTGCAAAAGAAAATCGGATAGAGAACGTGGATCAGTCCCATAACTTGTCCAAAATCTTGTTGTACAAAATTGTTATTCACACAAGGGAGGTAGGAGAGAGTTACGAGTCAATGACATAGCTTACTCTCGAACCAAGCAAGGGTTGGGAAAGTCGGAGACTAATTAAGATCTCTTCTTCCCAATTTGTGCAAGTTGTCCTGAATCCAACAGGCAACTGTTTATATTTAACCAGTGACAAATTGTGTACCTCGCCAAGGACGTTGGTTAAATACAATTGAAGTACCAAAAAATTTTGAATAGTTGCCTAGAATTCTCAAAAATTTCTTGTAATGCATTGAAACTACCCAAAAATATCCTGCAGATTTATCGTTTAAAAGGAATTGAAATTTTTAATTTTGAATATCATGGACATTATTACTACGTTGTGAAAAAAATAGCTTTATTTACAGACAAAAATTATTTATTTCTTCCTAATTATCCAGATTGTCATAAAAATGTTATTTGACACACTATGATAAATCTTTTAATTAACTACCATTTTTAATAGTCAGAGTTAAAATTTATTTAAGCTTTAAGTTTTCTTTTTATGAATATGTTTATTGCATTAAAAATGTCTTATTAGACGTCGGAAGCATACGACAAGTTGGTTGTGTTTTTCCAGTGTTGTCAAAATGTTTATCGAGTATAAGCTGCACATGTGTGCGCGAAACAATACTTACTACTTACTGCAATCTTCTGGATTCCTCATGCGTCATTTTTTGATTATCGAACTTGCTGTACCTGCTTATATATTGTTGGAGGGGGCGGAGAGTCGATAGGCTATGTGCGTTCAACAGCAATTTCGGCCGTTTGTGCATGTAAATTATCATAAGAAAATTTAACAAATTAGAGAAAATTGGTCCGCTCAAAATCATCCAATCCACTACTCCTCTTAGTATCGTGGATACCATATGCCACGGGCCCCGATAATTAGGGTCCACCCACGCGACTTGGACGAGATCCATCTTCGACTCACTGAGTCCTCCGCAGAATACTCCATCCGCTAGATAGTGGGTAGGGACAGTGGGAATCTTAATCCATTCATGCGCGTCACTAATTAGATGACGAGGCATTTGGCTACTCAGTCCCTCCTCCCAGTACGGATGCTATTCATCGACTCGGTGGAAAAATCATCATGGTAAACCAAATGATGCCGTCGTCATCACGGAAAAGTGTCGCACCGATGGGCGTGCGAGTATTCCGACGGGAGTATTGTGCATAGTGGCGGACTAGAGTCGGGAATGTTGCGCGTCTTCCCAGCCGCGCTGTGTATCGCTACACAGGCGGCCAGTCGGGACGCAGCACCCGTTCCTGTGAGAAGGAAAGCGGGGTCTTCCGGAATCTTTCGCTGCGCTACCTTCTCCCCCTCACCAGCGTCGTGCGGTTGAACCTCGTCCAGTTCGTATGGCTGCCCTGCAGGACGCGAGTAGTTACGCCTGAGAGCAGACCCGAACTAAGGCCTAGATGTTTTAAGGCTTTGAGGAATCTCGACACCACACTTCTTTTCCATGAAATGGTCGCAGAGGTGGTGGAGATATTTCCTTCCGGGACGTGTAGCTGTTCGGACACGCCCGTGATGAGTTCACTATTGCCAGCAACTTTCGCTTGATGCGCTCGCGGCAGTTCGACGCTCCCAGAGACCACCTGGGCGTCTACTATGACGGCGGAGCCAGCCCTGCTAGCGATGATGTCGGGCTTCCGGTTCCCAATGGGAGTCGGAAACAGCCGCTCCCGCTCGACGTGCCAGCCGCTGCTTTGGAGCCCACTCGCCGAGACACAGCAAACCGCATCATGACGAAGGCCCTTCCTGCGTTCGAAAGCAATACTGTACCACATGGGCAGCCGCTTCCGGTATCCCGCAGCCAGCTCTGCATAGCACTTCCTGGCGAGCCCCCCCTACTGACCCGCATGCGGGACGGTAATGAGTTACTTCTGAGCTGCACGTAATCTCTGCCTGGAATACCAACAGCCGGTCTTACCCATTTGCTAGACTCCAGACAGTACGCTGCCTCGCAGAGCTCGCTACCATCACAAGTGCCGTTATTCGGATCCCTTCGCGCCCACTCCAGCTTCCGAAGAATCCGGGGGCGGAGGCTTAGTGAGGACCTTCACTTTCTTCTCCTTCCCCACAGGTACATACCTTAGCGACATGCACTTGGCTGGAGCGAATTTAAGACCGATGCTTCCGCAGGTTGACTGCAGGTGCTCGAGAGCGCGACCAGGTCGTCGGCATAAGACAGGCACTGGATGTTTTCGCTTCCCCCAACGTGTATCCGACTTCCCGCGGCATACTGCGCAACCATAGGTTAAACAGGAAGGGCGATAAGGGATCCCCTTGACGAACTCCCTGCCGAACTCTCACCTCAGAAACTCGACCGTCCACTGATATTACCGTGGACGCCTTGTCGTACGCATCCGAGGCTTTTTTAGAAGGTTTGGTGCCTGCACAATTTGTTGGGAGGCCGGGGATAGCCTGGGAAGCCCCCCGTCCATTGCCCATAAGCGTACACCCTCCAGATGCCGTTCTCCCATTGGAGGGTTGTTGACACTCTCTGAGGACGACCTGCATTTCCATCATAGATGGAGTTAGGAGGAGTAAGTCGTCCGCATACGCCATCGCGTTGACCCTCTCGTCGCCGATGCCGACTTCGGTCGGCATGCGGGACAGCCACACCAGTAGATGGATAAAGGGACTTTCAGCCGAATCTAACCTCACTTTTTGGCTTCCCGGCCACGGGCCCCCGCCCTCGGGCCACTCGGCCATAGGCTTTGGGTCTTCTTCTTTTGTGTCCTGGCCGCCCGGCCATTGGTTCAAGGCCGCTCGCCCATTGGCCACTCGCCCTAACCTAACCAAATCGTCGTCCGTGGTGCCAACCTAACCAAACCGTTGTCAGTGGTGCCAACCAAACCGTTGTCCGTGGTGCCAACCTAACCAAATCGTTGTCCGTGGTGCGTAGTTTGTCCGCTCGCCCATGAGCCGTTCGCCCGGGTGTCGTTCGGAGGCCCCGCCCGCGCGGGGGCATAGAACCCGCTGGTAGAGTCCCCGCTGCGCCCCCCCCACCCCGTCGTAAAGCATCTCGGGGCTGCCTAACCAAACCACCGTGGTGCCAACCAAAACCCGTCCGTCGTTGAACGGTCACTTTAATGCCGAGCTAATTATGTACCGTCGGTTCCGTCCCGTTGCTGCTAGATGTCGCGCGCGCGCGCTGTCGACATTATTCCTATCAGCGGCTGCGTCACCGCGAGGCGCCCCCCCTCCCGGCAGATTATGGAGACGCTAGGATGGGATGACGCGGTGATCGGGAGTATAGGATCGACGGTAAACAAGTCGAGTGACTTATACATAGTGTCTTAATAATCAGGTACACCCGGTGTGTCCAAGTTTAATTAAAGAAAACTATATATACAATAACAAATATTTATCGAGGAGGGTCTTCTTGGTCTTCTTCTTCTTTTTGCGTCCAGTTAGTCGGCCATCCCGGTGTTCCTGTTGATGACGTTCTTGTTCCCGCAAAAAAAAATCTTTAAACGAAACCAGAATCTAAATTTTCGATGAGGGAGAGTGCGGCATCAACCACCTCCCCCCCTGGATATATATAGACACTCCGTAATTTCATTTTGTTAGTATGTTATACTTTGCTTCCGGAAGCGGCCTCGTTAACACGCTGATAAATAAGTTACCTTTCGAACTACACCTTCCCGGTTATCAATTTTGCGGACCGGGGACGAAATTGAAAAAACGGCTTAGTCGCGGCGATAGCGGCGTGAATCCTTTGGACGCGGCGTGTAGGGAACACGATATTGCTTATTCGCAACACCAATCGCTTGAGGAACGCCACAAAGCGGATAAAGAGTTGAAAAAACGTGCGTGGGAGAGAGTAAAAGCGAAAGACGCGAAGTTTGGTGAAAAGGCGGGAGCGTTCCTTGTCACTGCCACAGTTAAGGCCAAAGGCAAGCTCGGTATGGGCCAACCAAAGCAGCGGAAGCAGCAGCAGCAGAAACGTCGTCGCTCGGGGCTAAAAAAAAAGAAGGCGGGTGGGCGCAAGAAAATTAAAGTATCCCGCAAGCAGCGTAGCCCCGTTTCCTTTCGACAGGGGTTCGTTAAAAAAATTCGCAACGCATTAAAGAAAAAACAATTGTTGCACCACGATAATCCGGCAACTTTAAAGCGCGGTGCGTCGGAGGCGCTTCGGGCGGGCAGAGACGCCGTCAAAAAGGCGGGCGGGCGTAAACAAATTAAGGTGCCCCGCATAATACCGTTCGAATCGAAAAAGAAGAAGGGGGGAATTTTACCCCTTTTACAGTTATTGGGTGCCCTAGGGGCTTTGGGTTCGCTCTCGGGCGGTGCCGCTGCCATTGCCAAAACAGTCATCGATGTGCAAAACGCACGAAAGAAACTAGAGAAGGACATTCGACACGACCGCGCAATGGAAGAGATCGGGAAGACCGGTTCGGGGTTATTTTTGAAAAAGAGTCCGAGCGGCGGATTCGGTCTCTACCTGAAGAAGCAAAAAAACTCCCTATAAAGCTGCCCAAAAGAGCCCTATACGATGTCGATTTAGTGGTGGCGGCACGCAAGTTAAAAATACCTTACTTTAGGGGTGTCTTTATGCGAGACACCTTACCCGAACGAATCAGATCGAAAGAGTGTGGTATAGTTAATTTGGACTTGAGTCGAAATCGAGGAACTCACTGGGTAGCCTACAAGAAGATGGGGACGGATGTCGACTATTTCGACAGTTTCGGTAACCTAAAACCGCCCGTCGAATTGGTTAAATACTTCGGCGGTAATGGCGTCAACATCTACTACAATCACGACCGATATCAAAAATTTACACAGTACAATTGCGGCCATTTATGCTTGTAATCTCTCTATAAAAGCGAGGGAGCGCGCGCCTCTCCCCAAAAGAGAACATGTCCGTCATCTTTACGTTGAAGGGACACAGTTCGGTTTTGTCCATCGACTTTGTCAATCCGCTGCATTTGGACGAACGCGTAGAGTACGGTTTGGCTCAGATCGGATTCCACTCGTACAATAACATCCCCAACATTGAGAACGGCTCGAATAAGTTGTATTATTTCGACGAGGACAACGACGAGAACGTAATTAACATTTCGACCGGGTCATACGAAATTAGTGACATTGAAAACTACATTAACGAGCATCTGCCGAAAAAACATCCGGTCGAAAAGAATGCAAAGTTAAAAGAAGAGATCTCGATCAAGCCCAACAACAATACGATAAAATGTGAAATCTATAGCCACACGTACGGGATAAACTTTAAAGATCACGACTACAGTATCGGAAAACTGTTGGGTTTTTCGCGGAAAATTCTGGAACCTCGCAGCGTGCGCTGTTCCGATTTGCCTGTGGACATAATAAAAGTTAGAACCATACATATAGATAGCTACATAACGTCCGGAGCGTTCTACAACGACAGACCTTCGCACACAATTTACGAGTTTGCCTTGTCCGTGGATCCGGGGTACGCGATCGACGAAACCCCGAAATACCTAACTTGCCGATAAACAAGCGAGAAATCTACAACATTAGGCTACACGTTCTGGATCAAAATTTCGAGCCGGCCAATTTCCGAGGCGAGGAAATCATCGTCAGATTGGAGTTGAAAAAGCTATCATAAATGTTGATTTTTAACGAGGTCGTCGAATATAAAGGTCCTAACAAACCGTCGGTAGAGTCAGTCACGAGACCGAGGGGTACCTGTAAAGGACGCCTTACACCGACGAACAAGCAATTTCTTCGTTCGCTGGGCTACGATGTTATCCAATCAAATTTTCGACATACACAGAAAACCAAAATATGACGAGTCGATTCAGCGCGTGGAAAGTCGCACCTATCACCCGTTTGTGAAATCATTTCTCAACAATGGCACAATCGAGATAACGATCAATCAAGGAGACGCGTGGTTGCTTATGCACGACGCCGCCATTTGTGTTAAAGGAACGCTAAAAAGGCTCACGGGGACCAACAATTTGGACTTTGTAAACAATGCCGGAGCATTTTTCTTCGAAACTGTGACTAACGAGCTGAACGGAAAGGAAGTGGACAGCGTGCGCGATCCCGGTATAGTCAGTACGCTCCGCGGCTATTTATGTTACGACGAGAAGGATTCGAAGCATTTAGACGTTGCCGGCTGGAATTTCCCGCAACGCGCTATTCTCGACAAGGACGGATCTTTCAGCATGCGGATCCCATTGCGTCATTTTTAGAACATTTTCAACGATTATAATATGATATCGTGCGGAAAACAAACCTTAAGATTGGTACGGGCGAGACACGACAAAAATTGTATGGTTATTAAACCGAAGCCCGGCACTGCCGCCGTCATTTCCAGCGAGGCGACCACGGCGGAATTAAAAATTGATAGCGTCGATCTCAGGGTCAAACATATATTTCCAAATGACGAAATCAAATTGCAATTGTTGCAATCGATTCGAGCGGATCAGCCTATTCTAATACCGTACCGAAGATGGGAACTGCACGAACATCCAGCCCTGACCGCGGGCGCTGTCAAAGAAATTTGGTCAGTAAAAACGTGCGCGGCGGTCGAGAGTCCCCGCTATGTGATCGTCGCGTTTCAAACAAATCGTAAAGATAATGAAAATAAAGACGCCACTTATTTCGATCACATCGATATTACGGATATACGACTAACGCTAAACGGAGAATATTACCCTCACAAACGCTCGCGCCTCGACTTTGACATGAACGATTTTGTGGAGGCGCATCACAATTACACGGATTTCTATCCTAGTTATAAGGGATGCGAGGAGAGACGCGCCCTGCTCAACTATGAAACGTTCCAAAGTCGAGCCGTATTCGTCATAGATTGTTATAGAAGAAACAACAGTCTGAAATCCAGCACGGTCGACGTTAAGTTAGATATCGAGGCTAAAAACGGATTTCCTGCAAATACGCGCGCCTATTGCGTCATCATTCACGATTGCATCGTGGAACACCGGCCGCTTTGCGAAATTGTCCGAACGTTGTCGTAATAATAAATACGAGGCAAATTTGATCGAGCGGCGCAGTTCGTGGTACAAAGTTTGTGAAGTCAAAACATTTTGTGGTAAACATGCGATTCGTGGTGGTCGACATGCAGGGATTCCAGCTGCAAGACGGCGGCGAGGGCTTCGTCGTCAAGGAGTTGGCGGCATGTAATGGCAGTCAAAGCTGCCATTACATTTTCAAGCCGCCAAAGGAATATGGGCGGCTGTCCTCCGCCGACAAGCGGGGGGCGCAGTGGTTGAAGGATCGCCTCCATGGATTGATGTACAGCGGGGGATTTGTCGACTATGCAAGGGTGGACGACGTGATAAATCATATTAGCGCACAGGCCGACGTCATTTACGCGAGGGGACAGGTAAAGGCGGACTTTCTGGCCAAGAGGCTGGAGTCGTCGTCGGCGTGGAAGCCCACCATCATTAACGTGCAACAGTTTGACGACGGCGAGCCACGACGGTGAGACGGCCACGCCGCAACTGTACCTCCGCCGCCGCCGCCGCCGCCGCCGCCAAAGTTTTGAGAAAAAAGAGAGACCGAACTGTGTTTCATATATATATATATATATATATATATATATATATATATATATATATATATATATATATATATATATATATATATATATATATATATATATATATATATATATATATATATATATATATATATATATATATATATGTATATATATATATATATATATATATATATATATATATATATATATATATATATATATATATATATATATATATATATATATATATATATATGTATATATATATGTATATATATATATATATATATATATATATATATATATATATATATATATATATATATATATATATATATATATATATATATATATATATATATATATATGTTTCACAAGGGCGGAGGACGACGGATGTGCGCCCTAAATAATATTTTCGAATTATATTCATATATATATATATATATATATATATATATATATATATATATATATATATATATATATATATACCCATTATTGTATAAATAAAATTTTTTTTTTCAAAAAAAAACTTTGTCGTTTTATTTTGATCTACGTAAATATTAATAAAAAATCATCTCCCATGTCCCCTCTATAAAAACCCTAGTTATGACCCGCGTATATTTAGTACTGCAGTTACTTTGTTCGAAAGCGGGGAGACTTAAATTTACTATAGCTCTGGTTTTAATTCGACTATTGTAGCTCCGTCGATATGTTTTTTTTTTCGATATTTTTTAAAAAAATAATAACACTTTTGATTAAAAAGATTGTATCCATTTTCAATAGTCCTTTTTTTTTTAATTAACTTTCCAACTTCGTTAATTTTGACTAGCATTTTGTCACTCAACTCGCCCGATTTGTGCGGTGACTCCCCAAGGTTAAAGTTAAAGATTTTTTTTTTACAGATAACTATTCTAATAATTCCCGACGAATTTTATGATTAACGAGGATTGGATCTGTGTGAAATGCAAAACATTTTTTTCTATACTATGTTTTTTTATTTTTCAAAAAATCTAAATATGAACTACAACTGTTGTTGGTATCCCACTCATCATCATCTGCTGTTGTGACTGGTCCCGTCCAATTTGTTGTCGTTTGATATGAACTACAACTGTTGTTGGTATCCCAATCATCATCTGGTGTTGTGACTGGTCCCGTCTAATTTGTTGTCGTGTGTTGCTGTTTTTTTTTGTTGCCTTTGAGCTTGCAAGGCGTACCACTGCCGGTCCTCTTCAATTTTTTCATTAAATCTTGCTACGTGTTGATTTAGCTGCTGCTCCTTCCATGCCGGCCACTCTTGTGGGTGTTTCTTCCAGACGTGATTTGTGAGGCGCCGCTTAAGCAACAGGTGTGATTGGTCGATGGGACAGAGAGTTAAATCTTTTGAAAAGAAGAAAAAAAAATTAAAAAAATAAAAAAATAATAAAATTCTTCAAAAACTTACCAGCAGCGGAGTAGCAGCAATAAGGACCTTCTTTATTCATTGACATATTGAAGTTGTTCGAAGAAGTGTTTTCGGAGCACGAGTATACACACAATGTTTCGCCACGAATTGCGCCGCTCGATCAAATTTGCCTCGTATTTATTACGACAACGTTCGGACAACTTCGCTAAGCGGCCGGTGTTCCACGATGCAATCGTGAAACATGACGCAATAGGCACGCGTAATTGCAGGAAATATGTGGCACAAATTACGAGTACAACGAATTTTTTAAATAAATTGATCAACGCAGGACCCGTGGATTTCAGTCTATTAGGCATCAATTGTCCACGCGCGAAATTTTTTAAATAAATTGATCAACGCAGGACCCGTGGATTTCAGTCTATTAGGCATCAATTGTCCACGCAAGAACGTGTTTCAACAGATTAAAAATTTGTTAATGAAACTGACGACTAGGGGGTGACCACGATGGACATAATACTGTTGAGCCATCCGACGAACTTGAACAGCGAAGACCTGAAAGTGCTGCCGGCACAATACCTCAAAGAATGGGTGAGACCCTACGAATTGTTAAATATGTGGCACAAATTACCGGGAAAACGTCAATGTAATTTTGAACTACAAACTCATCTGCCGTGTTTTGTGCATTACAACCGGCCTGACAGCAGAACCCATATCGACGGACCGGCTCCCTCGCAAAATCGGTGTTTTCATTGTTTGAGCGCTATAAAAAAGCGCTAACGACGTGATGATCAGTGTCATTCGAGAACGCGATGGCTACGCTAAACGCCAAGTTTATTTTGTTGTCCACATTAGTGCAAAATATGTTTTATATTCACAAACCCAGCGGGGTAATTGAAGCATATGTGTGTTTCAAAAACGTCGATAATCGTAATTTTTCCTGTTCATGGCCGGGCACCTGGACGCCGATGCATCTGGCGGCGACGGACGGCAACCTGTTTGAGACTAAACTGCCAATGAGTGCGGTGCACCAAAATTATAAAGTTCGTTTGGTTTTCTCCGATCGCAGTTACGGAGATCAGGGAGAATGGCAAAGCATCGTAAGCAGCAGCAGCAATGACTTTTTAAACAAAAACAACTCCAGAAGCCTCCAAGGCAGTGGTGACGACGACGACAAGCACTTTTCCCCGGATCAAAAACAAACTCTTTTCATTTTGTTATACCTGATCGCGTCCAGTTCGCTACTTTTGCTATCAAAGTGTTTGGTCAAGATAACTAAAACTCAATGTGCCGTCCAATTTCGACGATAGGAGGGGGATGAAATGTATAAATACTGTGTAGGAGTTATAAAAACAATGTAAGTTTTGTGTGTGTGTTAGTTGACTGAACAACAACAACAACAACAACAACAACAACGATGGGTGGTGATTGGGATGCAACATTTAATAATCACAGAAGAATTACGCCTTCGCGTATTCCGGATACTACAGTAACGATCGATGAACATATGGAGATGGATTGCGCCCAAGTACGCCTGTATGTTAATGCACAGCAGCGACTAGACTTTACCCACGAGGCATTTTTGGAGTTTTTATATTTTATTGACGAGGAAATTGGAAATCTAAAATGGAACGACGTCATCTTCTCCCTAGGAGATTGCATGCAAGCGACTTATTGGCACTAAAATTACTGGTCGCGTCGAAACACGCAGGGAACACGTCCGCGGACAACGAAATTCTCTCTATCGTTGAAGAGTTAAAAGAAGCCGGTATAATACGTTAGTTTAATAATGAGTCTGGACAAGTTTGGACGTTCCAGCGGTGTCCGCTCCAAGCGAACTACCGTGATAAAGAGCTCCGCCTTCGATTATACCGCGGAGGGAAACGTCGATATGAACCATTTAAGAATTTGCAATGTCCAAACGCCTAGCGAAAACTACGACGCGGCCACCAAAAAGTACGTGGACGATGAAGTGGACGAGGCGCTTACGAAAAGGCTACGATAAGACGTCATCGCATCACCACCGCTGCTAGCCCCAGAAGAACAAGCGTTCGAAAAACACGCTTTAGCGGTGGAGCGACTCTCGCGGCAAAACAGGGACATTACCCTGGCGTTGGAAGCAAACAAGAGTAGATTCGCACGTTTAGAGCAACAAGTCGGAACGTTTCGAGGTCAATTTCTAAAGTTTCGCCGCGGCCTTGATCGCAAACTAGGCGAGATATGCACAAAGCAAGAGTTGGAAAATCACGCATTGGTGACGAAACGGAGATTCGACGAGATTGTTCCCGAGGTGAATCGACTCTTCCGGGAAAATAAAGATATAACGAGGGCGTTGGAATTAAAGATTCTCAATCACCCGCCGCAGCAACAGTCGTATCGGCCCAAAAAAAGAGCTGCGGACCAAATTGACGGATGAGTAGTAAAGAAAAGATACAACTCGTGCGGGAACTGCACAGGCCGGCACGTAGAAATTATGCGCGTCCCAGAACTATGGATGATTTGTGGCAGGCCGATTTGGCCCAGCTCTATCGATATGCGAAACAAAATAAAAACTTTAAATTTATATTGGTTGTTATCGATTGTTTTTCAAAATACGTGTGGTGCGAACCGTTAAAATAAAAACGGGTAGTGATGTGACCAAGGCCTTGGCCAAAATTCTAAAAGAGGCGCGGGATCGACACCCAAAAAACCTGCAAACGGATCTGGGCAAGGAATTTTATAATAGCAATTTTGAGAAGCTCATGACCAAGCACGAAATTAATCATTATAGTACGTACAGTAAGAAAAAGGCTGCGATAGTCGGGTAATAAGGACGCTCAAAGAAAAATTGCATCGGTATTTCTCGTTAAACGGAACGTACCGCTGGACTGACGTGCTGCCCTCTGTCGTTCAACAATACAACAACAAGAAACATAGAACGACGGGAATGAAACCTAATGCGGTGAATAAAAGTAACGCCGATTCACTTTTGAAGAGCGCTTTCAGTCACCTGAAAATATTCGGAGCTAGGAAATTGAAAGTGGGTGACGTGGTTAGAATTAGTAAAGCCAAACACGTGTTTAACAAAGGATACACGCCGAATTGGACCACCGAACTATTTAAAGTGGTCAAAGTGCAGATCACGAACCCGGTGACGTATCTTCTCGAAGATATGAACGGTAAACCTATAATGGGAGGATTTTACGAAGAAGAATTGCAAAAAACGGCCAATCCTGACGTCTATCTCGTTGAAAAGGTTCTGCGCAGGTGCGGTAAAAAAGTTTTGGTACGCTCGTTGGGATTGGACAAGTCGCACGATTCGTGGATTGACGACGCGAATGTATTATAAGTCTCAGTGTCGATGTAACAGTTGTGTCGGGCGCGCATCATGGAGCAGCAGCAGCCGCAAATATCGCTCCCCCCCGAAGAGTTGTACGAATTTTTAACGAGCTACGACATACATTATACGACGCCGCCACCACCACCACCGGAAGTACAACAACAACAAGTAAGAAAACCGTCAAAACGGCGTCGTAGTGCGACGACGCCCCCAAAGCCTCGCAAAAAAAAAGAAAAAGCGAAGAAACGGTTCAGCAGCAGCATACCGACTCATCCTCCTCCTCCTCCTCCATCGGTTGGTTCGATACGTTTATCGACGACGAAGAAAGAAGAGTGGTATGCGAAGCGTTCCAGTTGAAAATGGCTTTAGCAACAGAAAAAAAATACAGTGCCTTGTAATGTCCCCACTTAAGAGTATCAAACGTGTTTGCTATAAGATATCTTTTGTCGTCATACGGACTTAGCGCCACTTTAGTTTGTTCGATACTTAACACCTCGTGCGTATAAGAACGAATGGTTCGTTGAGTAGCATGTTTTTCTTTTAAATTTTTCAAGCAATCAACAAAATCTTGAAAAGTTATTTTATTTTTAACGATCTGGTAGTTTACACCCTTTGATTTTTTTACAGTTTTTCCGTTTAAGATTTTATAAGTGTACATTTTCGATCTTAGTCCGGCATAGTGTGAAATTATTGAACCGTTGGCCTCGTCCTTCATTGGACTTAATAACCTCTTCGTATACATCATCACAATAAATGTTGTAAATAAAACTGTCCGTGTCCATATACTGAATTTTACATTTCTCCGGACGTAACTTGGGTAGCATGTAATCGTAATGAAACGAATACATGATAATTTTAGATAGATCCAGAATTGACATTCCAATGTAAAGGGGTTTGTTAAAAATAAGTTCCGATTTTTTCACTTCCACCAACATTAGATTATCATCTAGTACAGTTCTATTGTGAAATCGGGGACTAGCAATTAAATTTTTAGCGCCGTAACGACCCTCCCACTTTCTAACAAATTTTACGACCCGATGCTTACGTATGTTTTCCATAGTTTTTCCGAACACCGCGTTGTTAAATAATTTAAAAAGATTTTTACCAAAAGTGGTAGTGGCTTGCGTCCGTAAGTGATTATTTAGATCGATATATTCTTTTAGCCAAGAAGATTGCCTAAATTTTAATACTCTGTGTATTTTAGTAAGAACGAGCCCGTGTTTTAAAGCTTGCTTTAAATTTCCATAGTGTATAACGTAATTGGTTTTATTAAAAAGGGTTGTCATCAATTTTGGTAATTTTGAATTGGGAGGCACGTGATGCTCGGCACAAAATGGGAAATCTTTATGAGATCGTGTAAACTCTGAGGGTATTGCAAATCTACCTATAAAATATAGCCTACCCCTCCCGTGTCTGGAATATTATTAATGCAAAGGGAGGCAATTTCTTCCCGAGTCAACCATTTGAATCCGCCGTAGGGAAGAGGCTCCGACATAGCCTTGCCGTAAAGATTGTTAACGTCAAAAAATGTGAGATAATTTGATTGTTTTGATGGATCGTAATTGGAGATGTACTTGTTGTTTGCCTCAACGTACCTGCCAACGCACACCGAAATCCCACCCCGTATGCCCTGTTCAATAAACATAATCTGATCAATGTCGCGCATCAGTTCTAAACGACATTTTGTGAATCTAAGCATGCAGTCCCACGTATATCCGGGCATACTAAAATACCATGCCGGGTCCAAAATATGCGTCACCATACAATTTTTTCGAAAATTTTGAAATATGTCGGCCAAAAGAATAACGTCCGTTTTCAAATATAAATCCGAATATTCGCCCAAGTTTTTAATTTCAAACGCGGACCAGACTTTTTTCTTCACTAATGTCGGACTCATTTAAATTTCTTGTAAAAAGCATCGATGGGCGGTAAACTCGTTTCGTTTAATTTGTCGTAGTCGTCTATGTAATCATAACAAAATACACCCTTTTGCGACAATAAATTTAGTTTTGATTCGTCTTGAAGGTGAGAAAATTCCTTTTTTAATATGTAAAGTTCATTTTTGTCGACGCTGTTTACCAAATTGTCTAGAGACGCCCCCAAAAATCTAAACGAATTTGTAAATCGAAACTTTAGCTTATATACGGGCTCGTAATAGGTAAAAGATATGTATTTTTTCTTGTTGACCGGAACCAAACTTAAAGACCCTTTATTGCCCAAGGCCCTGAGGATAAAATGGGCGTCGTACCCTGAGAGATTCTGGAATACTACGGGCACTATGAACAATTTTCCAAAATTTAAATTACAAGCCTGATGGGCGAAATTTCTGAATTTCCTGGTAAAATGGTCGTGGTCGCGGACAATGACGTCTTTCGGTGAGAAAGGCTCTTCGCAAATATGACAATGCGTCGAAACTTGAGAGAAAGTAATGGACCCTTCCATGGGTATGATATCAATAAATTTCGATTGGACAAATTTCGATAAGTCAGATATTTGTCGGACGAACCAATCCATACAATCTGGGCCGCGATAGGATTCGAAAAAGGACAAAGAATCGTCCTAAGAACATTTAAAATAATATGCGGCACTATATGCCTCATACTTTTGATATTTTCGTGTTTTGTCTGAAATTACCAAATTTACATCTTTAAGTTGACTTTCGAAATCGGCGTAGATTACAAATGGCGTGGTTTGTTTGTATATATGGTTTCGAAATTCAACATAGTCGTATTTGGGAAAAGACACTTTATAATCGTTCAAACTGACACACAACCTTTCATGATCCTTTAAGAGCGTTTTGCGACTGAAGTAATTCAAACACCTATCGCAAATATATTTTTTACCGTGATGTCTACTATGCTGGCGCGACACTAGTCGAGATAAATTTTTAATATAACAATAATGATATTTTATTTCTTCTTCTTTTTCATATTTATGGTCGTCTGCCGTCGTCGGTTTCGGATCAAAATCATTAATTTTTGGATAATACTTATTTTGAATTAATAATAAATTGACATGTTTTTAGCGTTTTTCTTTAGTCAAACGGGCCTATAACACTGAATAAAAACTTTTACTGTTATTTTGAATTAACTCTAAAACGTACACATTTACGGAAATTTTGTTGAATTTTTCAAATATATGAATTTGATTTAGACCCATCGGTGTTGGGCAATTTTCAGTTCTTAAAACGCACTTATAATAAGGATATGAAGTTGGTAAGTGTTGGTCGCAATGTACAGGAAAACAAGCACAGACCACTGACCAATAAAAACAGGCTTCGTCATTATTTTGAATATTAATGAATATTTTTTCTCTTAATTTCTGGGGGCAATTCAATGTAGGAAGAGCCGTTACCACTTCAAATTTGTTAATATTAATTTCCAAATAAAGAATTTTTTGCAAGGCAAATCCCGAATCGCGTTCTTGAAATTCAGACAATTTATTTAGAATTTGACTTTTAACATTTTCAACGAACCATTCGTTTAAATCCGTCCCCAAGTCGATGGCAGCATTTTTGGTAGAAATATATTTCATGTCGCTCACGTCTTGGTCGTCGCTTTTTCTCTTTATAAATTCCCCGCAAAACGTGGCATTTACTTTTAGCATTGACGACGCTTTTTTTTAAATTTTTGAAATTTTTTTTTAAATATGACAAGACAGTCGTTTAAAAACTGTTGTTTGTCTTTGTGTTTCAAATTGATTATTACACCCGTTAAAACTCTTCCCTGGAAACAAGACACGATCTGCTCCCACAAAACCCTTTGTTTTATATTTGCGGGACTGTTGTTTTGCATACCTATTCCAAAATGGTGGCGATGATTCAAAATCATTTGTTTAATAGTCTTAAGATGTTGAATTGTTGTCTATATTTTTCTTTGTAACCCCATGGATATATATTTTTTTGACTACGAACAATCTTGTTGCACCGAATGACGTTTTTGCGTAAACGTCCCAACCAAACATTTTTATCTTCTTCCGTTAAATTAGCGAACACGTATTTGTTCACTTGACGAAAAGCCAAAATTAAATTTTGAGCGTCCTCAATAGTTCGCGTAAAATTCATTGCGATCTAATATTAATAATAATATTTGAAAAAATCAGACTTACCGTCTCTCTCTCCCCCACCTTCCGTAATTTTTAATTTTGAACAATTTCAAATTGTTGAGCGGGCCAACTGCCGACTTCTTTAACGCCCCGATACAGCAGACTGTAGCGGCCCGTCGAAAATTGGTCTATATTCGGCCGGAAGCTGTCCGTCACCCGGTTCGGCAGGAACACCACCGATAATTCTAACTCCAATAGAACCGCCTCCCCAAACTGGGTCTTTACTATTCTGGCCTTGTCTATCTTGTATGGTCGACCAACGTCCAACTGCCCCAACTTAACTATTGGTTTTCGATTCTCTTTATTCGCTGCAATTTTTTCATTTAATGCTTTTAAGTCTATAACGAAAGTAGAATCCTTCAGTTCAATATTGACAATTTTTTCAAGAAACAAAAAATAGTACTTACTTTGGCGTTGGTTTGGGAGGGTGCGGTGGCGCGGCTAACACTTGATCGCTGAGATAACACGGATCGTTTGGTCAATTAAGCGACTTGATCACACACACAACTCAAGCGGTATTTAAATGATGACAAACAATCGACATCTTTTATATACTGTATTCCGACAGCGGACTAATATGAAAGTCTCGTTTAAAACATTTTTTTTGCGGCGAAGGCAGGCGACGCGATGATCTCACCCGCCAAGGTTTCGTTTAAACATTTCGCAAAGCGATGATGTCATGCATCCGCTGCCGCACACCGGCGACGCGGCGGGCGATGATGTCACCCAGTCGTCAAACGCGACGGCGGCGGTACGCCTGAGTCGTCGCACACAATCGCGCAGCAATTTACATTCACACCGCGACCAACGGTCGAGATTCGAAGCGAAGCGGCCCCCCATAGGACGACTGTTTGGTTAATTTGGCACCACGGACAACGGTTTGGTTAGGTTGGCACCACGGACCACGGTTTGGTTGGCACCACGGACCACGGTTTGGTAAGGTTGGCACCACGGACAACGGTTTGGTTAGGTTTTCACCACGGACAACGCAAATGCACGTTTGAAATCTACAAAAACACTCAGAATTAGTTTTGATTTATTCATGTCTTTCCGCCACACTGCACATATATATTGCGACGCAGATTCGCACGAGTGTTTGCTCCTGAAACCAGACTGTCCACTGTAGAGTAGGCAGTTCCGCTCCAGGTAGTCTCTCAACTGCCCACACACTATCATTTCCAGGATTTTATAAACTACGGGCAGCAAGTTAATTGGTCGAAAATCACCAGGTGTTTTCGGTTTTGACACTTTAGGTATGGGCACTATGATGCTTGTTTTTAGTTTATCAGGGATTTTTCCGGCACTTAAAGACGCATTTACCAAATATAACAACAGATAACCTATTACAGAAAATAAATCCTTGACGAGCTTAATATTTAGAACAGAGTCACTTGTACTTCTGTTTTTTAAGTTATTTACAGCTTTTTCAAGCTCCGATATAGTTATTTTTTTAAAGCAGGACAAGCTACAGCCGACCATGTCACACACAGAGTGCCATTGTTTCTTTTCTATACTATCTGCTATTTCATTTAGGCTATGGGCATAAAAGTTATTGATGTTTTCTTCTTCTTTGTCACTGTAATATCCAAAATCAATATTGGTAAAATCTGCTTTTTTATTTTTATTTCCAACAAGTCCTTTTAATGTCTGCCGCATTTTCTTTCCATTTCCCTTGCAATCATCAATTTTTTGGTTATAGTATCTTTGTTTTTCATTTCTGATAACTGAAATAACATTATTTCTTTTTCTTTTATATTCTTCCCAGTCTTCTTCACTTTTGGTGTATTTAAACTTTTTGTAAGCAATGTCCCTAACATGTTGCGCCTGTCCTATCGCATATGAAAACCACGGATATTTCCTTGGTTGGGTCTTGCGGAGCGGAGATATCCTATCAAACGCTCCCTGTACAATTCCTATAAAATCCACATATATTTTGTTATGTTTGTTTTGTATGTGTAATTCCAATTTTGACCAATAAGTACTTCCCGTATTTGATTAATATTTTGAGAACTCAGATTTCTAATATAAACATCCTCACTTACTAGTGTCTTGCTTCGAACTTCCACTTGAACGCCAATAGTTACGTGGTCACAGATGACAGGAAAGTTTCTCGGGACCTCCTCTACGTTGAAGTCATTTGTTATTATCTGATCCATTAGTGTAGCTGAACTTACGGTAACTCGTGTTTCCTTTGTTACTATTTGCTTAAAACCAGTCGAATTAACAACGAACTGAAGTTTTTTGGAGTCATTACTATTTTTCAAATAATCGATATTTAAGTCTCCCAAAAAATATGTCCTTTGTTTCTACAAGATAATCTAAGAAATCTTTGACATATCCATTCGGTGATCTATATGGTGATCCTATTAACATCGTCTCCCTCTCAAAGAAGACTATTGCAGCAACTGCCCAATAGCTGTAGTCGACTGCGTCTTTAAAGCAAGGTTTGAAGTTGATACCATTCCTCTACCATCAGTATGTCTGCTGTGGGAAAATGAAACAATGGCAGTATATCCATCAATATTAAACTCACGCTCCTCGATATCCTCCGTGATGTGCGTCTCACTTATACAGACAGCAAGAGGTTGATTGTCCTGCACTATCTCAGTTAACTCGTCTATGTGTGATGCTAGGCCCTGTATATTTATATGCAAAATCAGACCAGATGATGTAGGCGGCCCGGCCCGAAACACGGAGTCGCCATCCTCGGCCGGCGGGGACAGCGACGGGGCGGGCCTGCGGAGGCCGGTCGAACCGGACGGGAGAATGTGTCGGGTGGTCTGGCGCCTCCTTCTGCACGGCTTCTAACTGAGCTCGTAATACGCCGTAACTCTTGAGCTTACGGAGGTTTTTGATGGCGTCAACCGTACGGTGGAACCTATATGCTAGATGTTTGTTCACCGCGGTTCCATCGTACTCGAGCTCAGCCAAGCAGATGGCGAACCTTTCCAGCTCCGAGATACGATCGGCCTTCCGTCGATCCGCCAGCTCTACACTCCTCTGATACGCCTCAGGATGGGCGCGGCTGCATATGCCGGCAAAGGTCCGGAAGGCCCGGCCACATTCCGCGCATGCACTAGGGCCCTCTTCCACTGGGCCCCGGCAGTACCGTCTGCGATGTTGCGAAAGGCCAGCAGCCGTCAAGTATCTGCGGCCATACCCCTCGCAGGGGAAATCCCCTGGGAAGCAATACGACGCGCACGAAATTGTTTGGCGGTTAACCCCTGTGCTGTTGCGACATTCTACTGCAATAGTGAAGGGCTGGGGCGCATATTAGGTTTAGAAATGCTCCAAGATAGTGTAGATGAGGGGGTTGTCACTGTCTCCACAATCTGTCCCGAAATGCCCGAAACGCCCATCGGGAAAGCCACAGAACGCACACAACACGTTAAGACGACACACGCGACTATCCCGGATTCGATGGCGCAAGGGCGATGGCGAAAAGCCCCGATTTACGAGCAGCCGCGAAACGCATGTCCACACTCGACGACCTCTCTCAAGAGAGGCATAGTTAAGTTACTCCCACCGTTTACCCGCGCTGGATTGAATTTTTTCACTTTGACATTCAGAGCACTGGGCACAAATCACATTGCGTCAACATCACGTTAAGATCATCGCAATGCTTTGTTTTAATTAGACAGTCGGATTCCCCCGGTTCGTGCCAGTTCTGAGCTGACTGTTAAATAGCGGGCGAAGAGAACACCGGAAAACCGGAGTTTTCCAGGTCTCGTAGCGAGGCGGTTCCGTGGGAGGCCAAAGCTCGGGACCGGGTTCGGATCGGCTCGTTAACCGGAACTCGTTTCCTCGCCAAGCCCGACATGCCCCGATCCTTAGAGCCAATCCTTATCCCGAAGTTACGCATCCAATTTGCCGACTTCCCTTACCGACATTATTCTATCGACTAGAGGCTCTTCACCTTGGAGACCTGCTGCGGATATAGGTACGAACTGGCCCGACGTCTCCACGTGGCCATAACTTAGCGGAATGAAATTTACATTAAAACTACAGGTAACTTCACCAACTTCACACAAAATTCACTTTCTTGGATTGATAGTAGGTTTTTCCTTATCATTTTAAACAGATTCCAGTCAAAATCGGCTTCTTCGACTCATATCGTACCTAAAACCGCATCAAAACTGCAAATATCAGTTTAAACTATCATTTTTTGATACAAACAGTTATATATTCATGTCAATATCTTTCAAATTCTAGTCAAAATCGGCGTCTTTGGGCATTTTAGTAACGAAAACCTTAATAAACTATTAGATTTCGACGTAAGGCAACCTTTCTGAGTCAAATAGTTGCCGATTTCGATAAAATCTTAGTCAGAATCTGCTTTTTCGCCTCTTATTGTACCCAAATCTACCTTAGAAATGCAGATATATACTTAAAACACCTTCTTTTGGGACAAATAATTGGTTTTCGCCCTTGATTTACGGAAGATTATAGCCAAAACATGCATTTTCATAACTTAGCGAACTGAAATCTACATTAAAACTGCAGATAACTACTTAAAAATTCACTTCCTTGAATTGATAATAGGTTTTTCTTTGTCATTTTAAACAGATTCCAGTCAAAATCGGCTTCTTCGATTCACATCGTATCTAAAACCGCATCAAAACTGCAAATATCAGAATCTGCTTCTTCGCCTCTTAATGCACCCAAATCTACATTAGAAGAGCAGATATGATCTTAAAACCCCTCTTTTTGGGACAAATTTGGTTTTTTTTTGAGTAGATTATAGTCAAAACCTGCATTTCCATAACTTGGCAGACTGAAATATACATTGAAACTGCAGATGACTTCTACGGATTTTCAAGGTCCCAGGGGAAGATGCGGTCACCGCTGCAACTGCGGTGCTCTTCGCGTTGCAAACCATATCTCCCTGATGGAAGTTTCCACGGAACATTAAGTGTGTTTATGGACTTTCGACACCACACCCCGTTCCATGAAATGGTCGCTGCGGTGGTGGAGGTTTTCTCTTCCGAGACGTGTAGGTTTTTGGGACACACCTGTGATGAGTGCACTGTTGCCAGCGTATTTCGCAACCGTTGCTTGATGCTCCTGCGGCGGTGAGACCACCTGGCCGTCTACTATGACAGCGAGGCTAGCCTTGCTAGCGATGATGTCGGGCTTTCAAAAGATCCGCTCCCGCTCGGCGTGGCAGCCGTTATTCCGTAGTCCACCCGCCAAGGCAGGGCAAACTGCATCATGACGGATCTGTCCTTAAACAGTAGCGGTGACAATGGATCGCCTTGACGGACTTCCACCGAACCGCCACTTCTCAGAAACTTGACCGGCCACTGATATTACCGTGTAAGCCTTGCTGTACGCCGTCATCACATACTCCATGAATGGACCACATCTAGAATTGCCGTGTTTTCACAGAACCCATCAGCCGTCATAAAAACACGTTGGCCCTGATCTATAACGTTCGAATTCCCCAGGCGGATAGCCAACACACGGTTAAACTGCCGCAAACGTACTGGAGCTACGGTAATCGGTCTATATTCTCCTGGATGTTCTGAGAAAGCCTTCTTTGGTAGTAGCGAAGTTCGAGCCTTGAGAAGCCGCTCAGGTATTTCGTAGGTCAACATCACCAAGTTATAGAAGAGAGCACGCATTCTGGCAGGCATAGCCTTCCATTGGCGAGGCGTAACTCCATCAGGGCCCGGCGCAAAGTTGAGCTTAATTTCGTTTTCTGAAATTTCTGCTTCCGTCATTGCGTCATGCGCTAGGAGTTGGGAAACAACTTTCTAGCCATTCCGTGAGCAAGTGCAGAATCGGTGTTCCTTCCAAGGCCCGTCGAGCTGTCGTGATAAGAAGATTGCAGGAGTAGGTGTCCGTATCAAACAGGCCATTCGCAAGCCTCTCTCACTTTAGTCCTCAGTAGTTCCTCGGCTCTGCCAGCGGCATCACGTAAATTCACCGCCGGACTATTGAAGGCGGACGGGGTGGATCCATAGAAGAACGAGAGACCTCTACAGTCCGCTGCTGACTGCAGCCGTTGCCCTTGACCGTCAGAACTCAAGTTCAATAATGAGCATAATGGCGCCTGTAATGGCTTCCAACGAACGCCCTGACATTTTTTGGAGTAGGAAGAGGTTCAAGAAAGGTTCCCCCTTCTGAGCCATGATCTCGAGTTCCTCGCGCTGCCAGCGCACTTTAAGCTTCTCGTTTGTGTCCTCCTGGTGTGCCCCTCACCAGTGCAACCCTTGTCCAGACTTGGTGGTAAACGATCTACCGTATATCGGACAGAGAATTTCATCTGTGTGCGTCGGTCCGGCTACGCCGTTGGGATCGGCAACGGACATCGATCGCTCGGGCTACAGCGCGGCCGTCTTCCACCGCATTGTTAGGCCTACTTTGTCACGGCTAGGTCCACGGTGTCAGGCCTTAGTTGCGCTCGTTCCCTCGCAACAACACAATCGCCTCGAAGAACTTTGGACCACCCGGCCGCCAGAAGATCGGATTCAAAAACCCTTACTCGCCCGCTGAATACAACAAGCACATTTACAACATCAGATAAGACTATTTCTATTTAATCAGTGTCAAATTGTGTGTGACCTACAAATGAAGTACCCCAAAATTTTTAATAATAGCCTAGAATTCTCAGCAATTTCTTGTAAAACCTTCAAACTATGCAAAAATATCCTGCAGATTTATCGTTTAAATTCTTCCTGTTACAGCTGAACTGATTCTGGTAATTCCCCCCTTTGTGGGGGAATAATTTCTGTAATTTTTGACCATCCGAAAAACTATTTCGTTTTCAGCGTGATGACAAACGAGAACTTTTCCACACTAACTTTTACAAGGGTTTGTAATTTTCAAAAGTTATTTCGTGAGATTGTTAGAGTAAAACTTGCAGTTTAATTGTTTATTATATTTCTTGTAATTCTTGTACCTTAAAACATGTTGCCTAAGCATTTTTCCTATGTAGCTATTTAAGTGACCTTTGCAGTTTGTTAAATCACTCATATTTGTCACATTTGTTGTAATTTCTTGAAGGAGCAAGTTTGTGAGTGGGAGTCCTATAGAAACCACTTTTAAATTTTTAAAATGAACTTGTGCATAAGGCATCACTTATCTGTATATAGGCACATTCTTTTCCTTGCAGCTTTGACCACAAACACAACAAGTTTTTCACAAAAATACGAAAAAGGTACGGATGACACAGACTGTTGGTATTCTCAATAGCGATTCCTAGCTCTCCGTTGAAATGAAAATTAGTAATTTTTTTCAGAAAAATTGCGGCAATGTGGCAACTCAGTTAGTTGGGGGTTCCGCATACCTTCTCTACGAAAATGTCATAGCCACCTTCGGCGCATCACTTTTTACCGTAGTAGGGCCACTATATTATCTTATAGCTATATTGCAGCTACCAATAATTTGTTTAAATACTTAATTTATAAAACCAGTAATCTCCTGATATCAATAAACATAGTATCTTTCTTTTTTTACTATAAAATAATTAAGTAGAAAAAAATTATAAATTCTTTAATATTGTTAACTTGAACTGCCACTAATGTGCCCGAATATTAAAAAAAAAATGGAAATATGGTTTATACTTACAATTTTCCAACAAGCTGTAGGATATTCTAAGTGAACTCCCGACGACATATGGAAGTTAGTTTTACAAACAAAACAAAGCACACACCGGTTCATGTAGACGATATCAAAGATAGTAACAGTTGAATATAGAAATAGCACAAGGACGTGCGTAAAACATCCTCGGTATATCTGAGGGGACATCCTAAGGATATACTGTTCAGCTAAGGGACATCCTAAAGACGTCTCAAGGATATATGATGTTAATAATTGGAACATTCACAGTATATCAGATACGTATGTCCGTAGGATGTTTGTTAGAACATACTAAGGATATGCAGTTATACTAGTTGAGACGTCGTTAGTATATCCGAGTGTGAGGATATAGGATCTTATATAGATACACCGGTGGACCTTAATTATTTGGTTATATCCAACAGCCTATGAAAAATACTGGAAAGGTAATGTCCAGTAGTCCAATGGGTTGTACAACTACAAAAATTCTATCCCAGTATTTGGTACTCGGGCGTGATAGGAATTAACCTATTGGGAATGGTTCGCGAGGTCATCACTGGAATAGCGGGCGATACTTGAAATGCACAAGTTTTTTCCAATTAATATTTAATATTTTATTTTGCTTTTGATGGTTAAAAGCGAAGGCCTGCCGGCTGATGCCATTAACAAAACGCATTTTATACACATCTGATTTTTTTCTATTGTAGATATGAAAAAATCGTAGTTATCTAATATAGCAAAAATATAGAACAACCAAACCTAAAGTATCCTAAAAATAGAGTAACTAAACACTAAAGGAATAACTAATATTTGACAGGTTTTCTGTCATTCTTTGATGAAAGTATTGATTGATTTGACGCTCCACGATGATGTAGGTATACATTTATATTTTCATTTCATCAAATACAAACCTCATTAAACTCTCATCGGTAAGATCTCTTTCATGAGAGTAGGTACATCGCACGCAAAACAAATTAATTATCGAAGATTTATCGATATAACCCATTTTCCCGCATACCCTGCATTTATAATGTTTTTTTAATTTTTACAAATACTTACGTTGTTCCGAGAAGGTTAAAATTTTTATCAAAGATGGAGGTCAATGAGGTCTATTCACAGATACCATAAAACTCCCCCTACCCCAGTCCATTTAAATAATATTAATTATTTTTTAAAAATTTGCAGCCTTATACATAAACCGCTCTCGACGGCAAACGGTGTAACTTGTGGGAATCTTTTTGGTATCGTTGGATAGAGGAAGGACCAAAGTACTTAACGTGTAAATTTAAATTTTTCAAGATAATAGGTAAATAAGATATAAAACGTTAAAAATTGATCATTAATTTCTAACTCGATTTTTCCATTTAAAATGAGATTTTAAGGTTATTTCTCAGCCCATACGAATCCGAGAAAGTCGAGATTTTTACGAAAGATACACACCAATGAGGTCTATTCGCAGGTACTATAACGTCCCCCCCAATTCCCTATTTTGGGTTAATATTTGCATTTTATTATTTTCGTATTTATCGTGTTTTTTTTTTCAAAAATTTTAGACTTTTAATTTTTTTAAATATCTACGTTTCTCACAGAAGGTTAAAATTTTTATTAAAGTTAAAGGTCAATGAGCTCTTTCCCCATCGTTAATTAATATTATCAAATTATAATTTTCATGGTTATCATGATACTCCTCAAAAATTCTGATTTTTATTTTTTAAAAATACCTGCAATACTTCGAAGAGATTGATGTTTTTTAAAAAAATGGTGGTCAAAGAGGTCTATAAATAAAAATTATAAAGTCTTCCTCAGCTCTCACCATTTAATTATAAATAATAATTAATACAATTTTAAAAAAAATTGCAGTCTCCGACGAAAACCGTTTCCAACAAAAAGCCATACAATTTGTGTAAGATCTTTTGGTATCATTAAATAGAGAAAAGATTAAAGTATATAATGTATAAATTTCAAATTCTTAAAACTATAAATACCGGAAATATAAAACATTTTTTGAAAAAAATCCGTTAATATTTCGTCCCCCGGAAGGACTAAGAAACTTATAATTAAACAGCTGAGTATTTTTTTTTAATACCCCCCGAGCCCCGATCTTCGTACCAGATTTCAGCCGGATTTTCCAAATTTTCATGAGTGTTGGTCGTGATTTTTCCCAAAAATTTACTTTTTTAATTTTTTAAAATACCTATGTCGCTCCGAAAAGATTAATATTTTTACGAAAGATGGAGGCCGATGAGATCTATCCGTAAATACCATAAAGTCCCCCAAACCCCCTCCATTTAATTGTAATTAAGCATTTTTTAAAAAATTGCAGCGTCCCACACAAATCGTTCCCGACAGCAAACGATACGACTTGGATAAAACTTTTTAGTATCATCGGATAGAGGAAGGACCAAGGTATATAACGTATAAATTTCAAATTCTCAAAATTATAAATAAGCGAGATATTAAACTTTGAAAATCGACCATCGATTTTCGGGCCGATTTTTGAGCCCGAAATGCGATTTCGAGGTAATTTCTCAAAACTGGATAAAATTCTGCATGGGGGGGTTTTCGATGATGAGAAATTCGAATTTGTAATTATTTTTTGAAAATATTGATAAATTATCGATGATTTATCGATATAATCCATTTTCCCGAATACCCTGCATTTATAATATTTTTTGAATTTTTTCAAATACTTACGTTGTTCTGAGAAGGTAAAAATTTTTATCAAAGATAGAGGTCAATGAGATCTATCCACAGATACCATAAAATACTCCCCAGCCCCCTCCATTTAAATATAATTAATTATTCTATATATATTTGTAACCCCATGAAAAAACCGTCCCTAACAACAAACGGTATAACTTGTGGGAATCATTTTAGTATTTTTTTATAGAGAAAAGACCAAAGTATTTACCACATAAATTTCAAATTCTCAAAATCAGATATAAAACATTCAAAATTGATTATTGATTTTTAAGCCGATTTTTCCATTTAAACTGAGATTTTTAGGTTATTTCTCAACCCATATGAATCCGAGAAAGTTGAAATTTTTACGAAAGATACGCACCACTGAGGTCTATTTGCTGATATGATAACGTTCACCCCAACCCCCCATTTTCGGTTAATATTTGCATTTTATTATTTTCGTATTTATCATGTTTTTCTTCAAAAATTGTAGATTTTCAAATTTTTAAAATATCTACGTTTCTCCCAGAAAGTTGAATTTTTTAACAAAGTTAGAGGTCAATGAGGTCTATTATATAACCCATTTCTACATGTACCCTGTACTTAAAGGAGTTTTAATTTTTTAAAAATACCAAATATCATCCTAGGAACCCCAATTTTTTTTTTAGAAAATATAGCAAAGTGGAGTCTATCTTAAAAAATAAAACTCCCCCTCCACCCCACCGTTTAGGCCCTATCGGTCGTTATTTAAAATTTTTATTTTTTTTTCAAAATTTGCTGGTTTCGACAAACGGCGATGTTTTTCAGCGATTTTTGATATCGTCCGATAGATCTCGGCGAAAGATATATCGCCTATAAATTTCGGCCTCCTGCGATTATAAATAAGCGAGATATCGATAATCAAAAATTCGTCGCGAAATCTTAACATAATTTCAAGATCATTTCTCCGGAGGGAACGAAATTTCGCCTAAGGGGGTTTACGAAAACCGCGAATCCAAATCCGATAATATTTTTTGGAAATATCGACAAATTGTCAATAATCTATCGATTCGACATTTTGATACCCCTCGTACACTCTCAGCCATAAAAATTGCTAAGCCCCACTTGTATATAAATTTTCCTGATCTTATCGGCCTTTTCGGAAACGGACGTCTCCAATCTACCTCAGAAAAATATAAATCCCTTTCCCGAGAGGGTTTAACAAATTTAAAATATTTCCCGAAATAAAATTTCGATGAAAACCTCCATCCGCACCCGAGAGTTTGACCTAAGACCAATTTCCTATAACAAAACTTGTCGTAACTCGAATCACACCAATTTCATGCCCCATCCCCCCTTAATAATAATAAAATTTTATACCGCCGCCCGGCCTTATAAGTTCTTCAAAAAAAATTACAATACAATGAGCGGACACTGGCCAAAATCACCTAAAATGCCTTCGACCTCGAATAACTTCCAAGGTCGCAGGAATTGACCTCCCAAAGGTCATTTTAGGAACCCCCCGCGCCCCTTCACAAAAGTCCCAAACATGAACGGAATCGCCCGGGGGCGTAAAAAAGCGCCAAGATCGAACTTGTCGGGTGGTCAGAAATGGGCCCGAAATCGTGTCGCCGAGGTGTTTACCCGGAATAGGCTGCCTTCCTATGGGAAAGGGAGTCGTCATATGAACATTTAAAATAATAGCCTAGAGAGCACGGAACATGGCGCTGATACTTCTCGGTGTCGGACGCTGATTTATCACATTCGGGAACCAAAAAACATTCCGTGTCGGCATAAACAATAAAAGGAACCTTCTCTTTGTACTTAAAGTCCTTGAATTGCACAAAATTCTTGCCTTCTTCGGGGACCCTCGGAATTTCCAAATTGGCGTGTTTCGCTAACTTGTCTTTGGAATAAAAATAATGCAGGCAACGCTCACAAAAATATTTTCTACCATTATGTTCCGAAAGTTGGGATGATAAAAGCCGAGACATACTTTTGATCCACACATAATGGTACGTAACCTGTAACGGGTTCAATTTGTCATTGGCTACTTCGACTTATGTTTCTCACATGTAGGTTAATAATGCTCGGAGACTACCTATTAAATGTTTTATTCTCACAATTACACATTGTCTTAATCCTCAAAACTACTGGTATTGCTACTTCATTCTGTTCGAACACACTGTAACTGTTTAGTTGCTTGGTGTGGTTTGCCTGTCCTAAAATAAATGTAAATAAGTGTAAGTCGTTGCATTTTTGCTGCAATTTAAGATGTTACGGCGGAATGCGGTTGGATTGCACGAGACGATCGTCCTGTATTCCTTCTTATTTCCGAACTAACGACAATTTCTATTCTTGTCCCTTGCTTTCATTTATTTACACTTGTTGCTTTTTGGAGAGGTTATATTTCAATCCTCTGTCAACGCGAATGCACCCGGCTATTAGTACAGTTAAGCACTCGACCTTTGGCCCACGTTCGTCTTCAATTTCCTAAGACGTTACTGTGTAATCTCATTCATGTGTGTGTAATAATTGATTATTATTGGTAATAGCGGGTAGTAGTTAGGTAATATTTAGTCTGCTTGCGTTGATTAACTTCTGTCATTATTGTCCCATTGACCCTAGTGGTATCGGAACCGAACATCGTATTGCCAGCACCATCGGTCTCTTTTTTTGGAACTTTGTGAAACTTCATCAGTCTTTCTTTGGCTCTACGATTTTCGCCGGTGCAAGTGGTTGCAAGATTTCAATCCGAATAAGTTTGTGGCATCTCGTAGTTTTCGAGGATTAAACCGGATTGAAATCGTATAGAAGTTGCGGATCGTCGTCTTGTTGGTAGTATTTTGCTTGGACGTCCCCAACATTACAGCTTAGGCTGGATTAAAGCTAACCAACCTAGCACCTGGCACTCTTCACCGCCACCCACGATCATCAGGCGTAAGTTTCACAATTTATTTCACACTTTGCAAGTAATTATGAACTTCGCAACTCATTATTTTCTTTTGTAGGGTTTTTTTTGGTTCTGGTTTTTGGTTTTGATTTTGGTTTTGGATTTGGTTTTCCTTTTGGAACCAGTTTTTGATTGCTGGACTGGTTTTGGCTTCCCATTTGGAACTGGCTTCCCCAGTTCCGGTTCAATTGGATTTGGTGCTTCCTTACATCGTGGACGGCACGTGTGATGAATTCTGCAACCCAAGAATTCGTCAAGTCTTCAAGTTAGCTCGGTTCAGGACGTTGCAGTGCATATCTCCTCGTCCAAGAGTGATAAGCATTCGTGCCTATCCCACTGACTGGTGAACCCGTAGGCAGTATACAGGACAGCCATCTTAGAGCTTGCCCGACTCGTTCGTTGCTGGTAACTGGAGGATCACAGATAAGCCTCTATTTACGTTTCGGTTAATTTTATTCCCATTAAATACAAATTTCAATTTAAATATCAATATAAATTAAAGAGCTCAGTTAGGGTAAAGATAAAGTACCCAATTATAGAAACATTTGTTTGTAAGAGCTATTTGTAAACGATCGATCGTAACCAAGCTTCCTGTGCTTAGTGTGTACTTGAGCCAATATATGGAGATATAAACTGACGTGCCGGTTTATTTATTAATTATTTATTTGGTTTTTGGTTATTTGGGTTCGAACTTTGTTAACTTTGTGGGTTTGTTGGGTGGCTGGTGAGCAAGGACACTAGTCACTATCACTAACTTATAGTATAGGTTGGGGTTTTGTCCTAGCTGGCGCCCCGGTTTCCAACCTTTGATTTATTTACTTTCTTTTTTTATACCCCGCCCATATTTTGAGAAACTGAGCTGCTTGGGCCCTATATTTACTGCTTCCAATTGATAGCAAAGTGAGCAAAATATAATAGGATTGCTTCGGTCTCCCCTCCACCTTCAGTGGAAAAGAGACGTGGCAATTTTTCTGGCGCCCAACGTATAATTTTTTTTTTAACGCCCAATGTATAAATTTTCTGGGAATTTTTTAGCACCCAACGTGTAAATTTTATTATTTTTTTAGGTTCGTTGTTTTTATAGCTTTTTAAATATTTCTGTCAATTTTTTATAGTTTATTGAGTTTTAAATTAATAGGCCGTCAGTTTGGATTTGTATATTGGTTCGAACTGCAAAAAAAAATACTTGGTTATATTTTTGAATTTGAATTTTGAGTCAATGCGGGGTCACTCACATATTTTTGCCAGCGAGTAATTTTGAATATTAGTTATTGAAGTTTTTGAGTACTTAGCACTAATTATTTAATTTGTTTTTGTTTTTTTTTTTCATTGCTCCCTATTGGTGTATGCCATTGCCACTTTTTCTCTCTCTCTTTTTTTTTTGAAGGGGGATTGGTTCGAATTTGTCTTAGAACTTATTGAGTTTGCATTTGCTCTATTTAATTTTGGGATTTTCATTTTTTTTCTATACCTTAAAGAAAAGAAAAAAATCTCTTGTACAAAATGGTTCATAAGATGGAGATTGGTCATCTGAAGAAGGACGAACTGACTTTTGAATTAGTTTACCGTGGAATAAATGTTGATGGTATGTCTGTAGAAGTGATGCGTTCTAGCTTACGTCCTCTAATTAAATTGGAAACACAGATACGCCCGATTAGTTATCCCAAGTATCACTTTGATTTTGGCGTAGAGATTCCTCAAATTGAAGCTAAATACGCAGAATTGTTAGATTTGGTCCGAAATTTTGAAGGTGATAAAACTTCAAAAATTTTTCATCACTTGTATTCCCGTTGTCTACACCTGTTGGGTAGAATTGACAAATCACCTGTAACTCAAATCTCCGAGGATAACCTTAAACTTCGTTGTACATGGCTAGCAAAGATTTCTGGATTATTGGGTACTCTGGACAAGTCTGCAAAAACTAAACATTCGTTTGACCTTAACTCATTGTTCCGTGTTGATGCGTCTACCACAAATATTAGCGATGATGAATCCGACTCTTGGTCTGATAATTCAGATGTCGTCCCCAAGAATTCTACTCTAATAGATTCGTCATTTACATCTGGTCGTTCTGAGCCTGTATACAAACGGAATGTTAAATTTTCTGGTGACCCAAAGAGTATGTCAGTAACACAATTTTTAGAGCGTGTAGAACTTCGCCATGCAAGTAATGTCTCAGAGGTCGATCTTTTCGCTTCCTCTTTAGATCTTTTTCAGGGAAAAGCACTACTTTGGTATAGGTCTGTTATTAAAAGGTGTCAAAATTGGAGAGAACTTCGTCAACTTCTTATTTCGCATTATTTACCGCCAGATTATAAATCTCGTATATTTGAGGAAATTTTATCCCGTACACAAGGTCCCAACGAAACAATCGTGGATTATCTCGCATGCATGAGTACTATGTTTAGCCGTTATGGCAATGTTCCAGAAGAAACTCAGGTCGATAGCAATTGTAAGCTCTCTTAATGAACTTGAGGCTGAATGTCTAAAACTCGAGGTTAAAAAGTTCCGTGCAGATCACTATAGACCTCCTACTCGTAGGTCAAACCAAAGTTATGTGGAACCCGAACTTGCATATTTGTCAGCATCCACTCATGAGTTGTCTTTAAATATATCCGCTGTTCAAGCTACTTCTTCCTCAATGGTTTGCTTTAACTGCAATCAACCTGGTCATTCGTTTCGTAACTGTTCTGCTCCTATTAACAAGCATTGTTTTCGCTGTAAAAGACCAAATGTCACCGTTCGCACGTGCCCGGAATCACAGGAGGAACTAATCGGTCGAAATAGTACCTCCAGCTCTTTGCCTTGTTCGACCAATCATGTTTTTCCTCCTAAAGCATTACTCGATTATGTCATATCTCATGTTGATGAAGATCAACGTCCTTATCTTGAAATCACCATATTAGGGAAAACTATTTTAGGAATGCTTGATTCCGGTGCTAACGTTACTGACCAACAACAGTCTGGTTGGGAATTTCTTCAGGACCTAAGACTCAAGTTTACCTCGCCACCTGTCTCCGTTCATGTTGCCAATGGACAGTCTTGTAAAAGTTTAGGTCGAGTACCAGTGCCGATGTGCTTGCTAGATAAACTTTGCGTTGTCGACGTTTTGGTTGTGCCAAGCCTTCCCCATCCTTTGATCTTAGGTATTGATTTCTGGACGAAAATGGGTATCGTCCCTGACTTGCGCCGTAATGAGTGGCATTTCTCAAATGAGCCTTCTGTTTGTCAAATGAATACTGTCTGTGACGTAGTAGATCTATCTGTAGAACAACGTAATTCTCTTAACATCTTGCTTGATGAGAAGTTTTGAAAGATGGGAACCACTTTAGGTCTTACTAATGTGGTTGAGCACGAGATTATTGTTGAAGGTCCGCCTATTAAACAGCGTTACCATCCTGTTTCCCCAGTTAAACAAAAGCTAATAGACGAAGAACTGACAAAAATGCTAGAAGCTGATGTTATTGAACCATCGAAAAGCGCTTGATCTTCCCCGATATTAATGGTACCAAAAAAGATGGAACTTACCGTTTTTGTGTTGACTTCAGGCGTTTGAACGCCGTTACAAAAAAGGATGCATATCCTATTCCTTATGTCTCCTCTATACTTGATAGCCTCGGTGGTGCAAAGTACTTAAGTTCCCTTGATCTTAAATCTGCTTTTTGGCAAGTACCAATTAAGGAAAGCAGTCGAGAATATTGTGCTTTCAAGGTCCCCGGTCGTGGACTTTTTCATTTTAAAAGAATGCCATTCGTATTAACTAATGCCCCGGCAACCTTTCAAAGGTTGATGGAAAAAGTGTTAGGAGTTGACCTTCAACCCAATGTTTTCGTCTATTTGGATGATGTAATTATTATCTCTTCAGATTTTGATTCGCATTTGAGTATTATTGGTAAGGTTTTTGATCGTCTTCTAGAATCTGGTCTTACAGTCTCTCGCGAAAAATGTCAGTTTTGTAGACCGCATCTTAAATATTTAGGTTATTTTGTAGATCGTAATGGACTTCACGTAGATCCCGAAAAAGTAAGTGCAATACTTAATGTACCTGCTCCGACTAGTGTTACTCAGATTCGCAGTTTCATAGGAATGTGTAGCTGGTATCGTCGCTTTGTTCCAAATTTCAGTTCGCTCATTGCTCCTTTGACACAGCTAACGAAAAAGAACCAAAAATTTGTTTGGTCTGATGAGTGCCAAAAATCCTTTGATAGTCTAAAGCAACACTTGGTTTCTAGCCCTATTCTTACTTGCTCGGATTTTTCCCTACCGTTTACTTTGCAGTGTGATGCTAGCGCTTTTGGTATAGGTGGTGTATTGACTCAAGATTTCGATGGCACTGAAAGAGTAATATGTTATCTTTCTAAGACTCTTACTACTCAGGAAAGAAATTATAGTACTACAGAACGCGAATGTCTCGCAGTGATTTGGTGTGTTGAAAAGCTTCGCCATTATTTGGAAGCTATCCCATTTAAAGTTATTACTGATCACTATTCCTTGATGTGGTTGAATCGTTTGCAGTCACCTACCGGTCGTTTAGCTCGATGGTCACTTCGTTTGCAGGCCTACAAGTTTACCTTAGAACATCGTCGTGGTAAAGATCATGTAGTTCCCGATTTTCTCTCTAGATCCGCTCCAATTACGATTGAGGTCAACGCCGTGGATTCCTCTCAGGTTACTAGCTCAGAACTTTTCTCTTCCGAAAGTATTAAAGATAGTTGGTACCTTCGCGTTAGGCAAGAAGTTGAGAATCAGCCACAGGAATATTCTCATTGGCGAATTGAAAACCGAAAATTGTTTAAGTATCTACCGTGTAAGATTCCTGAGCTATCATCCGAAACTGACTCTTGGAAATTGGTTATCCCAAAGAAATTCGTCGCGAGCTCATTCGAAAATGTCATGATCATCCGACAAGTGGTCATGTTGGGATTTTTAAAACTTATTGGAAACTTCGTTCATGTTATTTCTGGCCTAAAATGAAGGCTGATATTGTCAAATATATTCAGTCTTGTAGGATTTGTGCTGAACATAAGACCGAACAAAAGGCTCTTGCTGGTCTCATGGGTAATAGACCTTCAATATCTGCTCCTTGGCAAGTCATAAGTTTAGATTTCATTGGTCCTCTACCTCGGTCCTCAAGTGGGTACAAGTATGTGCTGGTAATATGGGACTATTTTAGTAAATATGTATATTTAGTTCCTCTTCGTTCTGCTACTAGTAAAGCCTTATCTTCAAATGTGGAGAACGATATTTTCTTAGTATTTGGCGTACCCGACTACTGGATTTGCATTAATGGTGTACAGATAAGAGGCCGTGAGTTCACAGAACTTTGTCAGAAGTATGGCACCAAGATTTCGTACACTCCTTTGTATTATCCTAAAGCGGATCCAGCTGAGAGGGTCAATCGTGTCGTTAAAACCATGTTGTCTTCGTATATTAAGAACGATCAACGGAAATGGGATAGATTTTTACCCAGCATTGGTTGTGCTATCCGTACCGCAAAACATGAAGTAATTGGTTATTCTCCCTACTATATTAATTTTGGTTGAGAATATGTTGGTTCAGGTCGTGGGTATCAGGATCGAGTCCAGATTACGTCTAGTCCTTCTTTGGAAGATTCTGTCTCGAAACGCAGGTTAGGTTTTCAGAAAATGTTTTTGGATATTAGCGAAAAGTTGAAACGTGCTTATGAGAGGAATAAGAAAACATACGACTTACGCTGTAGACCTGTTAATTTTGTCGTTGGTCAAAAGGTTTGGCGTAGTAACCAAGTTCAGTCGGATGCACTTAATTATTTTAATGCTAAGTTGGCATCGAAATTCGTCGGTCCATTTGTTGTTAAGCAAAAACTCGGTTCCTGGACCTACCGTTTGGTCGATGAGTTTGGAAACGACAAAGGCACTTGGCACGTTTCTCATCTTAAACCTTGCCAATCTAACGATAGCGAGTAGTTCCAAATGTTTAGACGTTTATACATATCTGTTCAGTTTGGTATCTGTTATGGCTTTACAATGATCGTCGGTTTATTTTGCCAACCGCTCTGCGATTTGGGGCGAAGTTGGGTTGTAGAGTTTTGGTGGGCTCTAGCGCTAAATAGAGCTTGCTATTGCACTACTTCCTAATTTAGGAAGAATACGATCTCTACGGTTCCTGTAGAAGGTAGAAGTCCTTCATGTGGAGTTGTAATGTAGACCCTCAGTTGCATTACTTCTGTTGCTTCTAACATCGCATTTAGAGTGGAGATTAGGTTTGATCTTAGCGCGAACTCCGATCACATCATCTCTATACTATTGTGGTGATATTTTAGGGTTTTCATTAATTGGTGTTGTATGGTATTTTCTCTGTCTTCAGGATGCTTGATGATCCTTTTCAATTAGTTTTAGTTTCGCTTCATTGGAGAATCTTCAAAGTCGTTTTTTTTTTTCTTTATTTTGGGTTTTTTTGATAGTATTGTTTTGGTGATTCTTGCGGAGTCATTGTTCACATCTAGTTTTGAGTTTTGCGAGTATTGCGTCCTAGTTTGGCCTGGTTGGCTTTATGGTTGTCGTCGGTTTACTTTTCTATGAAATTAAACCTCCTTCCGAAGAAGAGGGGGAGTGTAACGGGTTCAATTTGTCATTGGCTACTTCGACTTATGTTTCTCACATGTAGGTTAATAATGCTCGGAGACTACCTATTAAATATTTTATTCTCACAATTACTCACTGTCTTAATCCTCAAAACTACTGGTATTGCTACTTCATTCTGTTCGAACACACTGTAACTGTTTAATTGCTTGGTGTGGTTTGCAGTCGTTGCATTTTTGCTGCAATTTAAGATGTTACTGCGGAATGCGGTTGGATTGCACGAGACGATCGTCCTGTATTCCTTCTTATTTCCGAACTAACGACAATTTCTATTCTTGTCCCTTGCTTTCATTTATTTACACTTGTTGCTTTTTGGAGAGGTTATATTTCAATCCTCTGTCAACGCGAATGCACCCGGCCATTAGTACAGTTAAGCACTCGACCTTTGGCCCACGTTCGTCTTCAATTTCCTAAGACGTTACTGTGTAATCTCATTCATGTGTGTGTAATAATTGATTATTATTGGTAATAGCGGGTAGTAGTTAGGTAATATTTAGTCTGCTTGCGTTGATTAACTTCTGTCATTATTGGCCCATTGACCCTAGTGGTATCGGAACCGAACATCGTATTGCCAGCACCATCGGTCTCTTTTTTTGGAACTTTGTGAAACTTCATCGGTCTTTCTTTCTTTGGCTCTACGATTTCCGTCGGTGCAAGTGGTTGCAAGATTTCAATCCGAATAAGTTTGTGGCATCTCGTAGTTTTCGAGGATTAAACCGGATTGAAATCGTATAGAAGTTGCGGATCGTCGTCTTGTTGGTAGTATTTTGCTTGGACGTCCCCAACATTACAGCTTAGGCTGGATTAAAGCTAAACAACCTAGCACCTGGCACTCTTCACCGCCACCCACGATCATCAGGCGTAAGTTTCACAATTTATTTCACACTTTGCAAGTAATTATGAACTTCGCAACTCATTATTTTCTTTTGTAGGGTTTTTTTTTGGTTCTGGTTTTTGGTTTTGATTTTGGTTTTGGATTTGGTTTTCCTTTTGGAACCAGTTTTTGATTGCTGGACTGGTTTTGGCTTCTCATTTGGAACTGGCTTCCCCAGTTCCGGTTCAATTGGATTTGGTGCTTCCTTACATCGTGGACGGCACGTGTTATGAATTCTGCCACCCAAGAATTCGTCAAGTCTTCAAGTTAGCTCGGTTCAGGACGTTGCAGTGCATATCTCCTCGTCCAAGAGTGATAAGCATTCGTGCCTATCCCACTGACTGGTGAACCCGTAGGCAGTATGCAGGACAGCCATCTTAGAGCTTGCCCGACTCGTTCGTTGCTGGTAACTGGAGGATCACAGATAAGCCTCTATTTACGTTTCGGTTAATTTTATACCTATTAAATACAAATTTCAATTTAAATATCAATATAAATTAAAGAGCTCAGTTAGGGTAAAGATAAAGTACCCAATTATAGATACATTTGTTTGTAAGAGCTATTTGTAAACGATCGATCGTAACCAAGCTTCCTGTGCTTAGTGTGTACTTGAGCCAATATATGGAGATTTAAACTGACGTGCCGGTTTATTTATTAATTATTTATTTGGTTTTTGGTTATTTGGGTTCGATCTTTTTTAACTTTGTGAGTTTGTTGGGTGGCTGGTGAGCAAGTCACTATCACTAACTTATAGTATAGGTTGGGGTTTTGTCCTAGCTGGCGCCCCGGTTTCCAATCTTTGATTTATTTACTTTCTTTTTTTATACCCCGCCCATATTTTGAGAAACTGAGCTGCTTGGGCCCTATACTCACTGCTTCCAATCGGTAGCAAAGTGAGCAAAGTATAGTAGGATTGCTTCGGTCTTCCCTCCACCTTCAGTGGAAAAGAGACGTGGCAAACCGGCGTAAAATCGATGGGGTCTTTTTCGGTAAAATACTGACTTTGTATCTGTAGTAGGTTGACGTGTTAACCTTTTTATCTTTTGTCAGATAAGCAGGAACAATTTGAAACCTATTTGATGATTTTTTCAGCAGCCTATAAACATTCACCGAAACATTATTTTGACCTTCGAACCTTGAAATTTGCCGCCATGTCATTGGAAACTGGACACCGTTAAGATTTAATACAGACTGGGGGGGGGGGGGGGGAATAAGACGAAATCCTTTTAGCGAATTCTGATGGAGCAGGAAACAGAGCAGAAACCGCGGCCCAGGCAAAGCACATTTCATCAGAATTTTGCACGTTAATACAAGCGTGTTTTCTTGCTATCGACTCCGGTAACTTCAGGTAACTTCCGGCGTGAAGTGGATTAAACATGTTGATATTGACCATTAAATTTAGGATTTTCTTCAAAGCCCACCCGGAATCTTTTTCTTGGAACTCCTCTAATTGGGTTTTAATTGGTAATACAACATTTCTATCAAACCATCGTTGTAAATTATTATCTTAATAGATTGCTGCGTTCGAAGTTGTAAAATATTTAATTTCCGTCTGGATTTGATCAGCCTTTTGAATTTGAAATTCTCCCCCGAAGACAGGGTTTATCTTAACGGCCTGGTCCGTTTTCAGCGCGTTGTTGACACGTCGTCGAAATAGTGCGAAACAATCTTGGAGGAAACTCTGCACGTCCTTATGATGAAGGTTAGTTATGACACCAGTCCTGATGCGCGATTCAAATGTTGAATTAACATCATCCCAGTGAACGCGATCTCTCGCAGTTACGGGTCTACTTCCGGAACATCTCTTCAGCATTCCTTTAAATTGACTCCGAAACGATTTAACTTGGACCATTTGAGCTACGAGACGTTGTTTTTCTCGCACCGTTTTCGTAGTCTGCATTTCCTTTTGGATTCTTCTTATCGCTTGAGTACATTCTTTCATACCCTGAGCGACACCATCATTTTTAGGAGAAGTCAGTAAAAGAGCCAACAAAGCTCTAATGGCTCCAATAAGCTCTTCGACCACAGACATCTTTTTCAATGTGCCGCACACGTACTACAACTCTAAAGCTAGAGCACAACAGAAAATCCCAATTTGAGTGTCCTGTAAGGTAAACTTTGGAAGGACGTAGCACTGAACGCTATTGTGTGGTCCGGACCTTCGATAGAAGATTTTTGTGAACTGTTGAGTAGTAACACAGATTTTTTAAAATAAATCGGTCCAACGACACGTGCATAAATTTTATTTACGTCAAATCGTTTATTTAAAGTATCACAAAATTTAACTTTGGCAAACTAAACAAAAGTAAAAGTTTCGTTGACATCAAACGTTAATATAGCAGCATCCTATAAAGAAACCACAATAATTTTTATAGATCATTATTGCCAAACTCAAAAAAATGGTAAATCAATCTTGTTTTTTTACATCAGAACCCTTAATACCCAAAATAAGTCAAAACTTAAGATCAAAAGGTCAAATTAAAATTTGTAGAATATAATTGAACGTTCATAATTCCAACGAAATATTGTATTCTAAATTTAGTGACTGGGTCAGAATGGTGATGCTTTATTTAATGTGAAATCGCATATCGGATGATTCTACGCATAGCAAAGTCCTCGATATTTTGAAAATATTTAATATTCTCAGTATTCATACCTGTGGTATTTTTTATTTAATCGTTGTGAAAATATGAAACCATAATGAAACTGTAGGTACTTACCACTTGCTGTAATAACACCAAGACTTATAGTAGAAAAAACGGAGATTGAAATTACTTGCGACTTGATACACACGTCAAATAACAACGGTGGCAAAACGAAGACTCTGATAACGCATCTATGCCTGTCCGCGCACGGAAAATTTTCTTCATGGTGGGGACGCACGTGCACGCCTTAACACATCGCGTTGGCCGTAACAAGGTTGAGGTGCGCCTTGCATTCTGATTGATTGAGATTTTATTAAGGGTCGGATGACCTTGGTATATTTTGGTACAGTCGATGCTCCTTTCAGACGTCCGATCGCGTCCCTGTGCACCTGGGTAGCCCCCATTATTTTTTTATATTGTGCCAAATCGTCTTTTGTGTATGCTATGGGATCTTTCAAAAACACCAAATTATACAAGCCGCGGGTACCGGAATATCTCTCGCCGTCTACAATAATATCGCCAGATCCTTGATGAAAATCCATCGATTTATTGCCGAGAAACCATTTGGATGATATTTTGTCGTAAACGGGTCCGTAAACAATATCAGTGTCGGGCGATTTTACCCATAAATTTTGAATATATGAATGGGAAATTTCTGGATATTGTTTCAGGTATGATTGAAGGGATGCGTTAGCCACGCTCGATGTGTCAAACACATCATCTTCCTTCTCATCGATATTTTGCATCTCAACGCTCTTATTGGGATCCGGCGTTTCCTGAATTTCTTCCATAGGCAAAAATGATACGTTAACCTTATTTTTTGTTTCTTCGTTCGGTTCCTTTTTGTGTTGTGCTTGACACCTGGACGTTCAGTTTTTATTTCTGCCGGTGACGGTGATAGCTTTATTTTTGCTATACGTTCTAGCGGCTCGCTGACGGGTTTGAAAAGCTTCCGAATTGACGCATCCTCTTCACTCTTACCCAATTTTAATGTTAAATACTTCTTTCGAATAGATCTAGACAACTCGTTTACTTTTTTTTTAGCGCCGCGTCGGCGATGTCGGCGGACGTCGCCTTCATGACTGTTTCTATCGACAATTAAATATCGACTTTGACAATTATCAAACAGCCGTACTTTTCTTTCCAGCACTCGGAACAAATTTGTTTAAACGTGTCGTATGAAACGTCGGGTGAGACATGTTCATCATAAACGTGACGTAAATTTATGTCATCCTGTTTAAACAACGCGACAATATTGCAATTGTCACGTATCAATTGCTTGGGTACCTTGGAGTATGTCTGACAGAGATAAATAGCGTCGATGGCCTTGTGTCGGCACATCGAAAAATACTCGCGAATTTTATCTTGCTTGTCGCACGACACGTCGTCGAAAATAAACACAGAATTCTCTTTCGCGTCGCTGGGGTCGATTATCGAGTCTCTTTCACTGTAGGGATAATATCCAACTCCTTTGACATTGCTCAATACGCGAGATAACAGTTGATATTTTGGTTGATACAACGACTTCGAGTAGACGTAAACATTTTCGAAACTTGCCCCGTTGGGGTTAAAGAGTAGCGCTAACATGGTGTTGGTTTTGCCGCAACCGCTAGATCCGCAAAACACCGCCCTAAATGAATTGGGTAGCAGTTGACCGTGTTTGCTTTTGTTAAAGAAACCATCTCCGCAAACCAAATCTAAATTATCGATGGGGAGCTTGAGTTTCTGCTGCACCACCCGCATGACTACAATGTTTATTCGAGACACCTCGTATATATATATATATATATATATATATATATATATATATATATATATATATATATATATATATATATATATATATATATATATATATATATATATATATATATATATATATATATATATATATATATATATATATATATATATATATATATATAATTTAATCGACTGCCGCACCCACCATCAGAAGAAGAGGAATTGGCTACTCTTCGTCGGAACATTGCACCGTACTTAGATGGCTAACACTGGGCGGCAAAATGCAGACCCCATATATTTATATGCCCCATATATTTATACGCACTGTATATTTAATGGCACTGTATATTTAATGGCCCCATATATTTATGGTCACTGTGTATTTAATGGCCCCACGTTGGGCGCCAAAAATAAATGTTACCCATAACGAGAAATCTTGTTCCTATTGGCCTATTTTTTTTTCCCGTGGCCGTATCACCATCCAGGTAACATTTGAGAGGTATGCGCCGCTCAGCTACAGCCGGAGCGGGAGTGGGAAAATTCACGATTTAAGTACCAACTTATAAAGAGTATTTTTTTTTATAGGGCGCCAGGTGATTTCTTTACTTATATACCCCTAAAAACACTGACATCACCAAACCTAATTCGCACTGGTGACATTAGCTACGGTTATTACAAAAAAAAGGAACAAAAACACTCCATGACATTCAGTTATTCGATTTAATGTCGAAATGGGGGGAAGAGTTATCCGCCGCACTGGGATCGGTATACAAGATCGCAATATGTAATTACATTAAACAACTTTACACGTTTTATTTTCCTACAGCGTAAATAATCTCTCGAGAGTATAGACGAGTATAAAATGAGGGTAACCCCTTAACGACAAAAAAAAGGAACCGTCAATAACCTCTTTTCAACTCATCGTTCAGGTAATATCTTAGATGTACAAACAAAATTATAGAATTCGCAATAAAACTTAAGTTGGGCACTACACCAGTCCTTTTTGTCGAATCGTTTCATTTCCTTTCACGTGTATGCGAAAATAAAAAAACAAATTCCACTACGTGGTACTTATCTGGAGTACGGACGTCGGTGTAGAACTCTCAGGTTAATTCCGAAGATTCCCGAAACTAAGGCGTTTGCTCCCAATTTTCCGGATGTTCTAGGCGTACTATTATAATATCATGGCCTTTTCCGGATAAATAGCAACCTTCTGTTTCTCGTATCCGTCCGGGACCACAAAAAGCAAATTGCCAAAAAAAAGAAAAACGCCTAAGAATGGAAAAGAAAAAAAAATCAAGAAGTGATACGAATTGATAAAGATTCTACAACTACAATTTTATTTTTTATTGGTTTTTGATTTCAAGTAATTTATCTTATTTATCTCAAGAGTTTAAATTTTGAAAGTAAATCATTATGCTTTTACTGTAAAGGAAATTGACCTTTTTTTTTCCTTTATAAATAAGTTAAAATAAATTGTCCAAAAAAAACGATCAGAACAACTACCGAGAACTACGCACACAATAAAAAGAGAACTTACCTCGTATCAGCACAAAAAACAAACCCAAAACACGAGACGTTTCTCTACAAAACCCAATATCTATTCAAGATAAGCTTTGGAACTTCTTAAAACAACCAGAGTACCACAAAAGTCGCCAAAGCGGGATGCAAAGTGAAAAATCCGTAAAACGCCAGAATAACTTTTCTGTTCACTAAGCAACCTAGTTATGACTCGTGCAAAATTTTAAGAGCGATCACCGCGGTCACGGCTTATCGCGCTGCCTTTTTTTTCTCGGCGCGTCGTTCCTTTTTTTCCACGCTTTCGTATTTTGCCATCAACCTGAGTTTACCGGGTGTCTCAAATTTCAAACGTAACATCCTTCATTACACCCAGTACTTTCTTATTGGCGCGAGGCATATTGTATGGATTATCAATGGGATAGTCGGACGTGTCGAATTTGCTTAAATTCGACTTAACCTCTTCGTTTACATTATCACAATGGATGTTGTAAAAGAAACTGTCCGTATCGACATACTGAATATTACATTTTTCCGGACCAAACTTAGCAACTAAATTTTTAGCGCCGTAACGACTCCCCCACTTTGTAACAAATTTTACGATCCGATGCTTACGTATGTTTTCCATAGTTTTTCCGAACACCGCGTTGTTACATAATTTAAAAAGATTTTTGCCAAAAGTGGTAGTGGCTTGCATACTTAAGTGACTATTTAGATCGATATATTCTTTTAGCCAACAAGATTGTCTTAATTTTAATACTTTGTGTATGTTAGTAAGAACGAGACCGTGCTTTAAATTTCGATAGTATATAACGTAATTAATTTTATTAAAAAGGGTTGTCATCAATTTCGGTAATTTTGAATTGGGAGGCACGCGATGCTCGGCACAAAATGGGAAATCTTTATGTAGATCGTGTAAACTCTGAGGATATTGCAAATCTACCTCCAAAATATAGCCTACCCCGCCCGTGTCTGGAACATTATTAATGCTAACGGAGGCAATCTCTTCCTGAGTCAACCATTGTAGGGAAGAGGCTCCGACATAGCCTTGCCGCAAAGATTGTTAACGTCAAAAAATGTGAGATAATTTGACTGTTTTGATGGATCGTAATTGGAGATGTACTTGTTGTACAGGCCAAACATTTTTTTATTTTGGTATATATACGTCGATACGTCGTTATCGCTTCTTTTGTAGGAACAGAAAGGCAATTACGTAGTTTTCTGAATTATATAAATTCCATAAAAACCATGGAATTAGAAAATAATAATTCAATTAACTTCCTTGATTTAAAACTAACAAAAAGAAAGAAACATATAAATTTCTCCATTTATCATAAACCCTCACATACAGACACAGTAATTCACAATAGTTCTAACCATCCATGCCAATATAAAATTGCCGCTTCTAATATCTATTTACATAGATTACCTCAGGTTCCTCTCAATCAAGAAGATTACGACAAGGAATTAAATATAACTAAACAAAGTGCATTGAACAACGGTTACGAACCCAATTTAATTGACTCACTATTAAAAAAGAAACTATATAACAAGGCCATGAATCTAGTCTTTCCTAAACAATACTCTAATAAAACAAACAAAAATTTTAACACAATAACTTATTTTGGACAACCAAGTGAAATAATAGCTAAAAAACTTAGAAGGCTAAATCGGAATATTGCTTTTAAATGTAATAGGACATTAGGATCTGTAATTAAAAATAATAAAACGAAAATACACAAGTTATGTAAGTATGTATACAAATTAAGATGTGGATCTGAATCAACAGTCAACACCAGAAGCCAAAGAACAACTTCTAACTACCGAAACAGTACAAACCGTATGGGAAAAACTCCCGAAGAAGTAGATTTCAAAATTGTATCTACGTTGGTCGAAGATATACTAACTAACCCAAATAAACCACTCAGAAAAAAAAAACGCAAAATCCACGAATTAATATTTTTCACCAATAAAAAAATTGAACCACTTAAGACGACAATCGAAAACGAAGAAAAATGTAAAACCAAAGTAAAAGAAGCTATCCAAAAAAGTGAAAAGTTAATTCAAGACAGTGAGATATTTCCCCATCCAGGCATTGAATTGTATTTCATATAGCGTCTACAGAAGGTAATCGAGATTAAAACAAAACGAACAAAAAAAATTCCTCAAAAAATTATATCCAGAAGAAAAGCCGTCAACATCAAAAACTCACCCCCCGACAAAAAACTCACATCAACAAAAAACCGAAGAAAAGAAAAACACAACGAAAAGATACAACCGACATGAAAGATAAAATTAACAATAAAACAATAGTAGATATATAGTGCCGATATAAGCAGCAAAAACCGCACATAACCTCAATTTCCTAGCCCCCCCCCCCCCCCCCGCGCGTGGCGTCCTAGTGGCCACCCTGGCTACCAGAGTGCGCTCCGCCCCCCACCCAGCTTGTGTAGTGTCCTGTTTTGCCCCGGTTCCGCCCGTCGCTGCTAGATGTCGCGCGCTCCGACCGTCGTAGGCTCCCCCGGTAGAGGGCGGTGACGGTGCGGCGCGGTGACGCGGTGGATCGGGTCGTCGGTAAACAAGTCGAGTGACTTATACAGAGTGTCTCAATAATCACGGTTTAATAAAAGAAAAACTATAGATACAATAGTAAATATTTATTAGCTCATATGTAGACAACGTAATGCTTCGTACAAGCGGTGTTTCTGGTCCATGAGATTTTCTACTTCATCGCGGTCGAGGATAATTTCGTCGCCATGATCCTGTTTCAGTATCAACTCACAGCTCTCTTCTCCGTTCGAATAGGTCACCTCGATACTGCTCCCGATGTAGACTGTTATGTCGTTCCAGAACATGATTTCTCCCACCTCGTCCTCCAGAAAGAACAAAAAATCCCAAAAATCCTGGACTTGAAAATCTATGTGCTTGTTCTTGAAGATGAAACGGACACCTGAATTCTTTATTTCGAAAATCGTGTTTTCATCGATAGTGACCACTTTGTTACACATTGCGACAAACAGACTGACTTCGGTATCAAATTCAAATGTACTTATATATCAACAACCCCCCACTATCGGTGTAATTAAGCGAGATATTTACATTTAGTCAATTTGAATAAGCATTTTGCCAAAAGAAGCAAACAAGCGCACGTAGTTACATATAGCGGGATTAAAATAGTTTTTCGATCAGCTGAGATGTTGTATTCGTTACCGCAATTAACGCCGCCGCTGGTGTTATTGGAATTCTTGATAGCGATCGTTTGCCATTCGCCGTGGTCTTCGTAGCTCTGGTTCGCGAAAACGAAACGTACCTTATAATTTAAATACGGCATATATGCGGTAGTGTTATTCGACAATGTCACGCTAAAAGTTTGTAGCTTGTCGATTTCGTTGACCTGAGCGAGTTGCATACGCGTCCACGTATCGGGCCAAATGCACCGATTATTATGATTTTTGAAACAAACGAACGCTTCCATCACATCCTTAGGTTTATGTATATAGAAAACGTTTTGTACCACAGCCGACAACAAAACAAAGTGAGCACATAACAAAACCATGTTTCTAGCCCGAATGAATCTATCCTAGATCTCGGTAACTGCTTTTATAACACTCAAACAATAATGACATTTATTCTGAGGAGGTGCCGGGCCGTCGATATGCATTTTGCTGTCCGGTCTGTTATAGTGAACAAAGCAGGGCAAATGAGTTTGCAATTCAAAATTGTTGCGATGTCGTACTGGTAACTTATGCCACATATTTAACAAATCGTGCGGTCTCACATGCTCCAAGAAATGTTGCACAGGAATCAATTCAAGTTGTTCGGTATCCAAGCTTCTAAAATCGTCGAAGAAAACTATCTTCTTATTCATTGTTGTGAAAGATCGATAACTTTGTTAACAAATCCCTAATTTGTTTAAAGACACTCTCTGTGGGACAATTAATTCCGACAAGACTCAAGTCTATTTCACCGACTCTCGTTAATTTATTCAAAAATTCGTTGTATTCGTAATACGTTTACTCTTTAAAAAAATACAAATGTCCGTTGGTGTATCGAAACGCGCCCGACAAATCGTCGGGCAGACCCGGAAACAGTTCCGTAGTAAAACCGTGTTCACTCGCACTCAAAGAACACTCGTCTATTTCTGCATAGTAGCGTTTACCGTAAAATATATACGTTCGACCACCATACGTATTAAAAATGGCGTTCACTGTTTTACCCGCAGGCACACCCAGTCGCTGGACGCTTTGTCGGTCGCCCACTGCCGTGAAACTCGGGAAGTGACTACCAAAAGTTGTCCGTTGGGTCTTTGGTAGATATGCGAAATAGGAGCGTAAATAGGGACATAATCTGATATCATTTTAGGTTCCATGTAGACTTTATCACCTAATCTTATTATCTAAACCCATTTGTCGTAAAACAGATACATATGATGGTTAGACCTAACCAAAAATATGGATGGATTTACGTGACACAAATCTGGTACTTTTGTTTCGTTTTTGCCTATCGGAGGTTTCGTAGTTGTAGTAGTAGTGGTAGTGGTAGTTGTTGTTGTAGTCGGAGTTGTTACGCGGGCGGTGGTTGTGGTTTTTTTACCATATAAACGTTGAAGACCTGCAATATCGTCGTATGACAATGTCTTAGAATATAAGCTATACCAAGGGTACATAATGACATTGCGTTCGTTACTGTGCGCCAAACCCAACGTATGTCCAATTTCGTGGAACAACACAGTAAACAAGCTCGTCTTTCCTCCGGGCGCAGGCACTTCTAAACCGTAGTACCAATCTTCGGATTTATCCAAATGAACTTCTACGCACTCTTGTTGTTGATTTGGAAAAAATGCATGTCCTAATATGTTAAAAAATTTAAATTTGATTCATCACTCCATATTTTAAAAACCTCGGTTGCCAGCACTTTTAACTCTTGATAGTGACTGGGCGGTACTTGAATATACCAATTTAAATCCGTTTTCTGCCATCGCGAAACAGTCGTGAAGGCATTTTCTATTACACCACATCGGGGTTTATTTATTAGTTCGACGGTTTCGTTATTAAGAGTACCATCCACCGGTAAATTATAGAAATCCTGAAAATCCATTAGGGCACGTTGCAAACTGGACGCATTGATCTGCGTTAAAGATTCGTTGTCGTTAGGTGAAAGGAATCCGAATTTTTGTAAATATTCAATCACACCTTACTCGGGCAGCTCGGCGACTATCGTCGACAAGTCCGAACAGGTAGTAAAGACAGCGTAGCATAGCAACAAGACTCTCATCTCGTTCAAGGTCAGTAAAATACTAAAATGTATTCGGTTCCTAGCTAATCTTTTATAGGTAAAATAACAAAGAGAAGTGATGAACCAAACGCTTTTAGTCGCTATTTTGCGTGAGATGACGCAGAATGTTACTCGAGAAATGGAACGAAAAAAGAATTATACTTCAATAGATTACAGTTGCGCAGTTTGTATTCATATCATAGCATTAGCGTGCTTTATTTTTACGTGTAAATGTATTATTAATTTTTTTGGATTGAAATAAAAAGTCTTATTTAAATAAAAAAAAAGTTTTATTTCATACAGGGATCCTTGAATACAACCAATTATATAAAAGGGCAGAATTTCTCAACGCGCACATGCGCAGTCTTCCTCCGGAGTGAAACATGCAATGGGCGTGATCGGGTTGAAATTTCGGAGGATTCAACCAATTATCATCGTCGAATTTCTCCACGTTAATGACTCTGCATGCGACATCCTCCCGATCCATTTTCGACATTAAAAATTCCATTTTTGATCTTCCTCTCACGTATATCAAGTTAGCATTTTCTATCAGTAGTGCGATTAACGTATCAATGTCGGAATATTGAACAAAACCAGAACTGTATTTGAGACCGTGATGATATTGTTCGAGCCAGCGTACCGTTCTTTTTTCTGCACCGGTCAACGTGCAATATTCACGCGGCGGTATCAAAACGTAATGACTAATATGACATCCATTGTAGACAGCCATTTCTTTAACGACAAATCCATCTTCTAACTGGAAGTCTTGAATATCTACCGCAACGATGCGCATTTTTAATATGACTGGTTAAGATTAGGTTCCTCCGGCGGTATTTATGTTAGATTTCGAACAATCTCGCTGAGCGGTAGTTGTTCCACGATACAATCGTGAATGGTGACGCAATAGGCACGTGTATTCGCGGGAAATCCTTTTTTTGCTTCGATGTCTAACTTCACGTCGACAGTGCTGGATTTTACAATGTCGTTTCTTCGAGAACAGTCGATGATGAAAATCGCGCAGTTTTTGAAAGCTATATAGTCAAGCAACGCAGTTTTTTCCTCACATCCCTTATAACTGGGGTAGAAATTCGTGTAATTGTGATGCGCTTCCACGAAGTCATTCTTTTCAAAATCTAATCGTAAACGTTCGTGAGGGTAATATTCTCCGTTTAGTGTTAATCTTATATCCGTTACGTCGACGTGATCGAAAAACGTCGCATTTTTCGCTTCGTTGTCTTTGCGATTTGTTTGAAAAGCGACTATTACGTATCGGGGGCTTTCGATAGCCGCGCACGTCTTGACAGACCAAATTTCTTTTGTAGATCCCGCGGTTAGGGCAGGATATTCATGAAGTTCCCATCGTCTATAGCAGGGGTCTCCAAACTACCCCCCGCGGGCCACATCCGGCCCGCGAACAGATTTTGTCCGGCCCGCGGTGAGCTTGTATACTTGAAAGAAAAATCTACTAGAGATTAGATGTTGTTTATAGCAAATAAATTTAGTTTACTGAAGTAATCTATTTTAACATTGTTGTAGGTTATTATATACTAACCAACAAATTATTGAAATGAATTCAACCAACATTTTATACATTTTAAATAAAAAAATAACTAAAAAACACAAAAAAAAAATTTAAATCAGACAAATTGCTACAAATATGTCTTAAACTTAAACACGCACAAACTCGTTTAAAGAAGGTACACACTGCTTAATTTCATAGCAGTGTCATATAAACTGGACTGTGGTTGCGCCACTAGCTTTCTTAAGTATTCCATTTATTCCAGTATTACATTTACACCTTCTCGAACCACAAGATAATTCTGTAAGTGCTATTAGCGCCAAGTTTTAGCTAACAAAGGAACTATCTATTTCTGCTTGTGTTCGCCAGATGTCCTGTCACGTTACTTCTCATGGCTTGCTCGTGCTCTACGACAAATGCAGAAATTACAATAAATGAACAGAAAACTAATAATGCGCAGTGTTGCCGTTTTGCGGACTTTAGTCCTATTTGCAGCCTTTTTTAAACGTGACGTACTTTTTCGGACTTTTTTTTGCAAGTAAAACTTTACACATTCGTTACTTGAGTACTCTTTCGGAACCGAAGTAACAATTACTAAAGAATAAATTAATCAATGATTACTTGTGTATTTTATTATTTTTGGAATCAATGATTACTATGCCGATACGATATGGGTACCCCATTATAACGGTAACCCATACGATACAGATAATATATCAGACTTCCCCATCGCTAGAGGCATCTGACAAAAAATTAACTTCCTTTTACATCATCAGCGGACTGATTCAACTTTTTATCACTGGCGACAATTAATGATAATATTGTTTTGGCCCTTAGAATTTCTTGGCGTGATCAATATGGCCCTAAGGCTGAAAAGTTTGGAGACCCCTGGTCTATAGGGTATCAATATGGGTTGATCTAATCTAATCGATTTTAGCAGAGCCAATTTGATTTCGTCGTTTGGAAATATGTGCTTGACCCTAAGATCGACACTATCAATTTTTAATTCCGCCGTTGTTTTAATTGCACTGGCCGCAACACCGTCCATTGGTTTAATTATCATACAATTTTTGTCATGTCTGGCTCTTACCAATCTTATGGTTTGTTTTCCACAAGTTATCATATTATAATCATTAAATATATTTAAAAAGTGTCGTAACGGGATTCGCATGCTAAAATATCCATTTTCTGTATCGGGAATCGCATTTTCAGGGAAATTCCAGCGGAAAATATTCAGATGCGATGAGTCATCTTTCGAGTAATACAGATAACCTCTAATCGTACTAACTATACCCGGATCACGCACGCTATCCACTTCTTTCCCATTCAGCTCGTACGCTAAAAAAAATGCTCCTGCATTGTTTACAAATTGCACTTGGTCGGTTCCCGTGAGACGTTTCAGCGATCCCTTAATAGCAGCGTCGTACATAAGCAGCCAGGCATCTCTTTGATTGATCGTGATCTCAATGGTGTCGTTGTTCAAAAAAGATTTCACAAAGGGATGATAGGTGCGGGTCTCCACGCGCCGAATAGACGTTATGTTACTATCTACATGTATCGTTCGCACTTTTATTATATCCACGGGTAAATCTGAGGAATGCATAATATTGGGCTCCAAAATTTTCTGTGAAAACCCCAATAATTTTCCGATACTGTCCGAGTGTTGTTTAAAGTTTACCCCGTATACGGGGCTGTAGACTTCACACTTTATCGTATTATTGTTGGGTTTGATTGATATCTCCTCTATTAACTTTCTGATCGTATTCTTCTCTTCCTTATTTTTCGGCAGATGTTCGTTAATGTAGGTTTCAATGTCGCTAATTTCATAGGACCCGGTCGGAATTTCAATTACGTTTTCTTTATTGTTACTATCGAAGTAGTAAAATTTATTCGAACCCTTATCTATGTTGGGAATGTTGTTGTAAGAGTGGAATCCAATCAGCACTAAACCGTACTCTACATCTTCATCCAACTGCAGCGAATTGACAAAGTCGATGGATAATGTCGACGTGTGCCCTTTTAACGTAAATATGATCGACAGGTTGACTGCTTATAGGTCCGCGATTTCAGTCCTTTTTATAGAGAAATTGTAAACACAAATGACCGCGCTTGTATTGCGTAAACTTTTGATATCTATCGTGATTATAGTAGATATTGGCGTTGTTGCCGAAATATTTAACAAGTTCCGCGGGTGGTTTAAGGTTACCGAAACTGTCAAAATACTCAACATCGTTTCCCTTCTTCTTTTTGTATGCTACCCAGTGGGTTCCTCTATTTCGACGAACATCCAAATTTACGATTCCGCATTCTTGCGATCTGATTCGACGGGGTAAACTATCTCGCATAAAAACACCCCTGAAGTGAGGAATTTTTAATTTGCGCGCCAGAGATATTAAATCGACGTCGTATAGAGCCCTTCTGGGTAGCTTTATTGGGAGTTTTTTTGTTTCTTCAGATAAAGACCGAATCCGCCGCGTGGACTCTTTTTCAAGAATAGACCCGATCCCTTTTTTCCAATCTCTTCCATAGCTCGGTTATGGCGGTTGGCCTCTTAGAGTTTCTTTCGTGCGTTTTTCGCATCGATGACAGTTTTAGCGATAGCAGCGGCTCCGCCCGAGAGCGAACCTAAAGCCCCTAGCGCTCCTAATAACGGTAAAAGTGGTAAAATACCGCCCGATTTTGATTCGAACGGTATAATTCTAGGTACCCTAATTTTTTTACGTCCTCCCGCTTTTCTTACAGCGGCTCTGCCAGCTCGAAGCGCTTCCAGTGCCGATCTCTAAGCATTTTAGGGTTATCGATATGAAACAATTGTTTCTTCTTTAATGCATTGCGAACCTTTTTCACGACACCCTGTCGAAACGAAACAGAGGGACGCCGTTGTTGACCCATACCGAGCTTACGTTTAGTTTTCAGTAGTTAATAACTATAATATAGGCTTCCCCCACTCCTCTCCCTTTTGTGGGCGTGTCCTCCTTCCCCACGACTCTCTAGCTCCTCCGCCTTTACCCATAAACCTTTGAAACTGGCTCCCATTGGATAAGCAACCAGAAATGCGGTTTAATCAATCTCCCCACCTCTAGTTTGCGATGGCGGCGAAGCCAATCAGAGCCCAGATATTTTCCCACCCCTAAGAAAAGCAATGGCGTCAATGAGACTTGTTCATATTGTTCGCGTGACCATCTGCACCCTCTAGCGGTTCGAATGTAAACTAGTGTCCCCTCTTGGAATAAGATTTTCTTTAATAAGCTAACCCCACCTAGTGAATATTGACCAAAACATTTATTTTAAAAACATATAGTTCTGCGATTGTGTACCCACGCGGGTACAAACTGTACTTTTATTGCGCACAAAGGACAGGGGAAATAAAGACGAAAAGTGTTGGATTTCTTTTCTCGGCACTGGAAGCTGGCAGGCACCACCAATAATATCTGCAAAACAAAAGTTGGTTAAAATTTTCATTAATAAAGTAGGATATTAGAAACCATATACCTTTTTAATTTACTAAGCCATCTACCGTGCGTTAACTTCATACATATTTCCGCATGCTTTTGTTTTAAGGTATCGTGAAATATTTGACTATTTATCTGGGAAAAGTTCATATGTCGAAAATATTATGTGTATGTGGCCGTGGTAGGCTTTCTTTGCTATTATAATTTTATTTTTATTATTTAATATTTACAAAATTAATTTATCTATCTTATTGATGATTTTGATTTTCTTTGCTATTTTTATTATTTGTTTTTATTATTTAATATTTTCAAAATTAATTTATCTATCTTATTGATGATTTTAAGATATCGCAGTCAACTTTACTATTTCTTCAATTTCTTTTATTTATTGCTGATCTTTGAGGATAGTGTACATACTTTTTTTCGTAACTTATCTGTATCTACCCTTTAATTTCCTATCAAGCCATAAAGCAAACTCGAAAGGCATCTGGCATCTTAACTAAAAAGTCATATACTTTAAAGCTGCTGCGACTACTACATGAAAGTGTGTTTCTATGCAATCTCAACAATAATGAAATCTGGGCGCTTATATTAAATACTGTAATACTCTTCTCTACTAACGCTCTAGGAGACGCTATTTGAACCCTGTTCAAAGAAAAACTTCTACAGCCCAAATAACCTCTCTGAACCACACTTAAGCGCATCACTCTTTCACTGTCTTGCAGCCTTCAGATTAATATTCCGTACTAACTACGAATGCCATACACGAAACGTTCTCTTTTCTAATTTTTTTCTATGCGCTACATTAACGAACAGGATCTAAACTTTTCTGTCTGTGTATTTTGTTAGCCACCTTAAAAAAATTAAGAAAAGGTATGCGAACCTAGAGGATATTTTCCATATTTTTCACAAATGGTGACAACAATTAATGCAAGTATTATTTTTAATAATAATCCATCTTTCGCTATGACACGAAAACATCGATTTTTTAATTCTAACTTTTCTCATAGAGCTTCCCTTTAGTCTCTATCTGTTCTTTAACTAAATCCCCGCCTTTTTGAAAAACCAACCTCTAAAAATAGTTAATTTTCTCTAATTTAAATTTGTACGTTTTACGCAATATGTGTGAATATTTTTGCTAGAGCATTTAGTTACTTAGTACATGTCCTAATCAATATTTTAAAAATATGATTCTAATGATACGTGTTTACGATTTGAAGATAACGAAACATTCCCCAGTTTTATAAATGAGAGCTCACCGCCAATCTACCAAACATCACAGTACAAGCTACAGTACTACGCCCCCCTGGACAAAATCAGGTTAGTCAGCGTCATTAATTCTACCTGCGTTAACGAATAGCGTATTGTTAATTAAGGTTTAATACGCAGAAAGTTTAAGTAACAAATAATTGCAATGAAACTCACTAACATCATAAATTATTTTAAAAAAATTAGAACAGTTGGAATTTACTGGAGTAACCAATTTGGCACTAAAAATGGAAATTTTCGATACTCTACTTGGTGCCTACAATAAATTTTACTATTATTTTTAATGCAGAGACACAACGATTTTCTAGTTCTGAATTTGATCAGGGGTATATGACCATAGTTTACGCCGACTCTAAAAGGCATGCAGTCTATTGTTTTTGAACGCCCCATTTTGTGTATTATGTTCAAAACAGAGACTCTCTGGGCTTACGACTACAGCTACCAGCTACTACTTTCAATAATATTAACACAAAAAAAGTAGGTGGCATTTCTATAATACGTGCAAAGTTTATGTGAAACTGACTGGAAGACAGAGTAATGCACCAATATGTTACTAAACATATTTCGATAGAATTCCGTAAGAGCTTACCTCCAAGTTTCCTCATTTAGTCAGTCAAAGCATCAAATGGGAAATTCCAATCCAACATATGTAGTGGTGGAAATATATTAATCGCCTACGTTACCGATGGTACCCGACTGAAGCTTCTGCGTCTTCTTTACCCCACATGCCTACTTAAAAAGATACTGGTCTAAGTCTCAATATTCCTGTTAAAAAAAAGAGAGGTTCTATATTGCCATAAATATGTGTTTTCAAAATTTTACCTGAATGGTTCGTGATTCCTTATATATGCAGTGTTGGCAGCAATGTGGCGACGACTACGCTGAAACTTTGCATATCTCGTGTCCCCATGACGGGTCTGTTTCATATATCAAACCTCACCTCGCACGGGTTTGAACCTCCTTTAAACAAAAAACAGGCAAGACTTATACTTATCATATCAAAGTAATACGAGGAACTTATATTTTATGCCAAAACTTATTTCATCACCTCCAAAGGGGAGTAGGGGTTTCTAAAGTATGGTAGGTACATCTCTTTCATTTTTTAATTAAAAAAAAGTGACACAATTACGCGACGTAACTCGATCCGGATCGTTAACGCGTCTCAAGATGGGGGTTTAGAGATGCTGAGGTCATTAAATTGATTCACTAATACCAGTACACACTGAAACCCCTTATTTCCAAAATAAAAAATTGTTAACTGTTAACACAACAAAAAAACTAGTTTCTCACCAATTATATTTCTGGGTCGTTTTCAGAATTTGTCCAACGTAGAATCCCAAGAGGATAGGGCCGCAATTTCGAAAAATGTTCATGTCTCCCCACTATGCATTTGTACAAGAAGCAGGGCCGGATTAACAGCAATTATATTCTTGTCAGTCAACATACAGCCGCCGATTGAATTCTCGGATTCTGCTTTACTAGTTGCCATGGTCTGTCAAATATGTTACTTAAAAATTGTATATTTTTTTTACAAATAATATACCTTTCCTAAAATAATTCCGCCTTTGTCAAGTTGGACACGGGCACGTCTGTCCGCTTTGAAAAGCGCAGGCGTATGTATCTTCCAAAATGATCCAAGCAGGCTCGGATTGCCAGCAAATACACAACTCGCCGATTCAATTCTGAGATGTTGCTTCCCGAGTTACCATGATCTGTGAAATATTTCAATTAAAAAAAAATCTATTATTTAGCAACAATATACCTTTTTAAAAATAATTTCGTCTTTTTTCAAGTTCAACAGGACACGTGTGTTCGTTTCAGTTGGACAAGGGCACGTCTGTCCGCTTTGAAAAGCGCGGCGTATGTATCTTCCAAAATGATCCAAATTGTTAACCTTTTTTTGATTCCTCGTTCCCCGATTCAATTCTGAGATGTTGCTTCACGAGTTACCATGATCTGTCAAATATTTTAATTAAAAAAAAATCTATTATTTAGCAACAATATACCTTTTTAAAAATAATTTCGTTTTTTTCAAGTTCAACAGGACACGTGTGTTCGTTTCGAAAGGTTTCGTAGTCTGTAGCTCTGTCGAATTCTCCAAAATTCGTTAAACCTTCAGATATTTTCAAAATTTGTCCAACGCAGACTTCCACTCACGCAGTTTCGAAAACTTTCTGGTCTCCCCGCCATGCATTTGTACACGAAGCCGTTCTGGACTATCAGCAAACAGCACATCCGTCATTTTTCTTCTCGGATTCCGCTTGACGAGTTACATCGATCTGTCAAATATTTAATGTAAAACAATCTTATCTATTACTTTTACCCAATATTAAGTACCTATTCAAAATTAGTAGCGCCTTTTCGAGTTCGAAAGGTTTCGTAGCCTATAGCCCTGCCGAAATGGCATTGCATTTGTACACGAAGCAGGGTCGGATTGTAAGCAAACAGCACCCCCGGTCACTTTTCTTCTCGGATTCTGCTTGACGAGTTACATCGATCTGTGAAATATTTAGCGAAAAAAAAAATTATCTATTACTTTTACCAAAAATGAAGTACCTTTTTTCATTAAAACAGTTCGTCCTTTTCGAGTTTGAAAGGTTTCGTAGCCTATAGCCCTGCCGAAATGTCATTGCATTTGTACACGAAGCAGGGTCGGATTGTCAGCAAACACCACAAGCGTCACTTTTCTTCTCGGTTTCTGCTTGACGAATTACATCGATCGGTCAAATATTTAATATAAAAAAATATCTATTTTACCAAAAATACGTACTCTTCTAAGATAAATTAGCTCTTTTCGAGTTTAAGAGGACACGTATGTCAACTGTAGGATGTTTTATTATTATATTTTCCAGTGTCTATAAATTAATAAACAACAGAAGCTTCCGAATACAAAAATTTCAACATGAGTTTTTTTTTCTTGAAACTTAAAAGTTCTAACCCTTAAAACCATATTTTTGGGAGATATATCGTGCGTTATTTCCATTAAAATTCTGTTTCCTTTTTACCTACTTCAAAAACGTAAGCGAGCATTTTTGGTTGTTTTATTAAACAAAAATTGATACTAAACAAGATCCGTATCTCCGACCTCAGCCTCCTTTGATCACTCCCCAATTTTTTTTAATTAAGTATAGAAACATATACATATACATAATACTAGGTCAAAATGTTACGCGGTTACTCATTAAAGTCGCAATTCCGAAAGCTTCTTACCTATCTTTTTCCAGTCTTTTTTGTTTTATTTATCCGTATATGAAACACACATTGAACACAAAACTTAAACTCGTTGGCGATATTGCATTAAGCAACAAACGCGTATAACAGAAACGAACCCTTAACACAAACGCTTCTTTAAACTTCGACTGACACGTGAAACAACCCGCATTCCTACGAAAGGCAGGTAAACCAAGCAGGTCAAATTTTAAGCTACCCTCCAGTGTCGTCGTAGGTTGGGGCATAGTAAATAGCGAATACAACAAAGCGGTAATTTATAATAATTTAATTTGCACTTTATTTAACTTAAGTTGTTTTGTAGAAAATGAGACATTTCTACAATTAATCAATATACTGCGAGTACTTTTCCGCTTAATTACTATTTTTGAGAAACAAAAGGAAACGTTAGATTCCATTCAAACTTTTTCGGTTTTCATGATATCTTGCGTTTATTTAGAAGCTAATGGCCTGTGGCCTTAACCAGACGTTTCCAAAGCCTGGTTTGATATTATGTATATAAATCTTAACAAACACGAAAAATAGAGTTATATTGCCACCGAAAATCTGAATTTATGTTTAAAAATGTAACTTCCCGTATTTAAACTATTACCTGCATTGGCGCCTATATTTTATAGTTTTTTTTTTGTATCCTATTTTTTTTTGTTTTGCTTGCAAATGTGTGTCCATTTTTCGGGTACTGAATTTTTTTTTCTCAAATTATTACAAATTACTCAAAACGGAGTTAAAAAGAGACGAGGAGAAAAGGGAAGAACCCTTATTTCTCCGACACTGACCTCCGATGTTTATAAAAATTGACGCCTTGACACCCTCCCCGTGAATATTTTACAAATGATTTTTAAAATTTAACTTCCAAATAACGCATACTCTCGCCTAGTGTCACAGTTTTGGGCCCCATTTTGCTATGGTTAGACAGGTTTATTCTTGTACATTGTCGGGACAAAAGAAGCATCTCCTTCATCCAAATTGACTTTTTCATACCTAATATAACAGCTGCCGGGCATCATCTCGCCTTAATTGTTTCTATTGAATTAATTTTAGTTACAAAAAATTAGATGATCGTCAAAATTGGCATAAAAAGATAATCAAGATTTAATTAAAACAAGAATATGCACAAAAGAAAAGAGATAAACTCCGACACGGGAAACAAGGAAATATCGCTGAAACGGCAACTAATCTAGCGCGCGCCTTTTTTAAAAATAATAATTTTTCAAAAGAATTCTAGGCTAAGCTAAATACCTGGTGCAACAAAATATTGAAGGATCTTCATGATCCTACCTGTGAGCGAGTAGAAAATTATTTGCAAAGAGGATAAAGGTATATCTTAATATAAATAGTTTCACTATTGATAATATGTCCCCTTTTAAAATGGCGCATTATTTGATACGTACTTTTTTCTTGTCAGAGCTTGTCTAAAAAAAAATCGGGATGGATGGAGGTTCTCCGTCAGGTTTTTTTCCTGTCGAAACAAGTATGTGCGGCGTTCGCTTTGGATCTGGGGAATGGGTGGGGTTATACATATATAAGCTATAAGAAATTTTAATTTTTTATTCAGTTTCCACTCATACAATTTCGTGATAAGTGCAGAGTGAGAAAAATGTCCGAAGTCGAAAATTATCCAACGCAAGCATTGGATTCGTGGGGAAGATTTGTGGTCAATGCGGAATTAATCCGCGAACAAAAATACATTTACGAGGCAGCAATTACGCTGCCGGAATTCGGACTAGAAATTACCTCAGCCCAGCAAGAATCTTCGCTCCGGCAGTGAAAGTGAGCTTTATCCCCTACGTTTTGGCGGAGAAAAGAAGCATTTCGTTCGACGAGATAGACTTCACAGAATTAATACAACAGCTTCCATTGTTATTGTTAGCAGGCCCGACTGGTAAAGTTATGTATTTAACCTACTTCAAACTCAGCTGTCTACAATGTGATGGTGAAGTCTTGGTCAAGATTGAAAATAGCGAGGGTATACTCTATATTTCGAAAGACTGGGTACAGGAATTAATTACCATAAGCAAATTGGTATTTAAAAGAATACGAGTACTGTCTCGTTTGAACTTTTACGAGTACTACGATAGAATATTGTATTTGACTATACATGAAAATTTACTGGAAGACGCCAAAATCTTTCCGCATATAGAATATTTATGTTCTACAGAAGAGAGTGAGCAGAGCTACTGCATGGAGGACTACATGCGTTTTGGAAAAATGCAGATAAAACAAGATATCAACAAAAGGATAGCATGGGACATACCTGTGTTTTAATAGAAATTTACCTGTAAACTAATAATAATAAATGTATTTTTAAAATTCAGTGTGTGTGTATGTTTTATCCTTACCCCCATAAAAAAAGTAAAAAAAAAACAAGTAATTGCGTAAAATAACTTTATTAAAGAAAAAAAAAATAACAACAAAATATAACCAAACAAAACATAGTACCACCGGAATGAAACCATCAGAAATTACACCAAACAACGGAGATTCTCGCATATAATTTACCAAAAAAAAATTGCAGTGCAAAAGTCAAAGTTCAAAGCTGGCGATGCAGTGAGCATAAGTCGCACAAAATCGGTTTTTGACAAAAGCTATGAAATTAATTGGACACCCCGAAAATTTCAAGATTGTTAAAGTAAGTGGTTCCTTCCCTCTTACGTATATTTTGGAAGATATGGAGGGGCGTTAAATCAAAGCTTCGTTTTATGAAGTCGAATTACAAAAACCGTACTACCAAATAGTCGATTGTCAAAAACCGATTTTGTGCGACTTATGCTCACTGCATCGCCAGCTTTGAACTTTGACTTTTGCACTGCAAATTTTTTTTGGTAAATTATATGCGAGAATCTCCGTTGTTTGGTGTAATTTCTGATGGTTTCATTCCGGTGGTACTATGTTTTGTTTGGTTATATTTTGTTGTTATTTTTTTTTTCTTTAATAAAGTTATTTTACGCAATTACTTGTTTTTTTTTTACTTTTTTTATGGGGGTAAGGATAAAACATACACACACACTGAATTTTAAAAATACATTTATTATTATTAGTTTACAGGTAAATTTCTATTAAAACACAGGTATGTCCCATGCTATCCTTTTGTTGATATCTTGTTTTATCTGCATTTTTCCAAAACGCATGTAGTCCTCCATGCAGTAGCTCTGCTCACTCTCTTCTGTAGAACATAAATATTCTATATGCGGAAAGATTTTGGCGTCTTCCAGTAAATTTTCATGTATAGTCAAATACAATATTCTATCGTAGTACTCGTAAAAGTTCAAACGAGACAGTACTCGTATTCTTTTAAATACCAATTTGCTTATGGTAATTAATTCCTGTACCCAGTCTTTCGAAATATAGAGTATACCCTCGCTATTTTCAATCTTGACCAAGACTTCACCATCACATTGTAGACAGCTGAGTTTGAAGCAGGTTAAATACATAACTTTACCAGTCGGGCCTGCTAACAATAACAATGGAAGCTGTTGTATTAATTCTGTGAAGTCTATCTCATCGAACGAAATGCTTCTTTTCTCCGCCAAAACGTAGGGGATAAAGCTCACTTTCACTGCCGGAGCGAAGATTCTTGCTGGGCTGAGGTAATTTCTAGTCCGAATTCCGGCAGCGTAATTGCTGCCTCGTAAATGTATTTTTGTTCGCGGATTATTTCCGCATTGACCACAAATCTTCCCCACGAATCCAATGCTTGCGTTGGATAATTTTCGACTTCGGACATTTTTCTCACTCTGCACTTATCACGAAATTGTATGAGTGGAAACTGAATAAAAAATTAAAATTTCTTATAGCTTATATATGTATAACCCCACCCATTCCCCAGATCCAAAGCGAACGCCGCACATACTTGTTTCGACAGGAAAAAAACCTGACGGAGAACCTCCATCCATCCCGATTTTTTTTTAGACAAGCTCTGACAAGAAAAAAGTACGTATCAAATAATGCGCCATTTTAAAAGGGGACATATTATCAATAGTGAAACTATTTATATTAAGATATACCTTTATCCTCTTTGCAAATAATTTTCTACTCGCTCACAGGTAGGATCATGAAGATCCTTCAATATTTTGTTGCACCAGGTATTTAGCTTAGCCTAGAATTCTTTTGAAAAATTATTATTTTTAAAAAAGGCGCGCGCTAGATTAGTTGCCGTTTCAGCGATATTTCCTTGTTTCCCGTGTCGGAGTTTATCTCTTTTCTTTTGTGCATATTCTTGTTTTAATTAAATCTTGATTATCTTTTTATGCCAATTTTGACGATCATCTAATTTTTTGTAACTAAAATTAATTCAATAGAAACAATTAAGGCGAGATGATGCCCGGCAGCTGTTATATTAGGTATGAAAAAGTCAATTTGGATGAAGGAGATGCTTCTTTTGTCCCGACAATGTACAAGAATAAACCTGTCTAACCATAGCAAAATGGGGCCCAAAACTGTGACACTAGGCGAGAGTATGCGTTATTTGGAAGTTAAATTTTAAAAATCATTTGTAAAATATTCACGGGGAGCGTGTCAAGGCGTCAATTTTTATAAACATCGTAGGTCAGTGTCGGAGAAATAAGGGTTCTTCCCTTTTCTCCTCGTCTCTTTTTAACTCCGTTTTGAGTAATTTGTAATAATTTGAGAAAAAAAAATTCAGTACCCGAAAAATGGACAAACATTTGCAAGCAAAACAAAAAAAAATAGGATACAAAAAAAAAACTATAAAATATAGGCGCCAATGCAGGTAATAGTTTAAATACGGGAAGTTACATTTTTAAACATAAATTCAGATTTTCGGTGGCAATATAACTCTATTTTTCGTGTTTGTTAAGATTTATATACATAATATCAAACCAGGCTTTGGAAACGTCTGGTTAAGGCCACAGGCCATTAGCTTCTAAATAAACGCAAGATATCATGAAAACCGAAAAAGTTTGAATGGAATCTAACGTTTCCTTTTGTTTCTCAAAAATAGTAATTAAGCGGAAAAGTACTCGCAGTATATTGATTAATTGTAGAAATGTCTCATTTTCTACAAAACAACTTAAGTTAAATAAAGTGCAAATTAAATTATTATAAATTACCGCTTTGTTGTATTCGCTATTTACTATGCCCCAACCTACGACGACACTGGAGGGTAGCTTAAAATTTGACCTGCTTGGTTTACCTGCCTTTCGTAGGAATGCGGGTTGTTTCACGTGTCAGTCGAAGTTTAAAGAAGCGTTTGTGTTAAGGGTTCGTTTCTGTTATACGCGTTTGTTGCTTAATGCAATATCGCCAACGAGTTTAAGTTTTGTGTTCAATGTGTGTTTCATATACGGATAAATAAAACAAAAAAGACTGGAAAAAGATAGGTAAGAAGCTTTCGGAATTGCGACTTTAATGAGTAACCGCGTAACATTTTGACCTAGTATTATGTATATGTTCGACGAGGTTTCTATACTTAATTAAAAAAAATTGGGGAGTGATCAAAGGAGGCTGAGGTCGGAGATACGGATCTTGTTTAGTATCAATTTTTGTTTAATAAAACAACCAAAAATGCTCGCTTACGTTTTTGAAGTAGGTAAAAAGGAAACAGAATTTTAATGGAAATAACGCACGATATATCTCCCAAAAAATTCAGCCATATGAACAACGCGAAGAAGTTAAGCAGATAAAATTTTACAAGATTTTTGGGGGGCCAAGTGTAAATTCGGATTGTGGAAAGTAACAGATAGAGAGAATGAGTGACCTATATAGAAAAAGAGAGACAGAAAGGTAGATTTATTTAAACGTTTCTCAATCATCCACCCATTGGAGATAATAAATAACATTCGCTAGTTTTTTTTTGCATGTATTGAGTTAAGTTCGGAATGGAAATATATCAATAGTAACAATTTAAATATGGTAATTTTTGGGGATTGTTATACGTCCGCCAGCGTATTAAAAATATGGTTTTAAGGGTTAGAACTTTTAAGTTTCAAGAAAAAAAAACTCATGTTGAAATTTTTGTATTCGGAAGCTTCTGTTGTTTATTAATTTATAGACACTGGAAAATATAATAATAAAACATCCTACAGTTGACATACGTGTCCTCTTAAACTCGAAAAGAGCTAATTTATCTTAGAAGAGTACGTATTTTTGGTAAAATAGATATTTTTTTATATTAAATATTTGACCGATCGATGTAATTCGTCAAGCAGAAACCGAGAAGAAAAGTGACGCTTGTGGTGTTTGCTGACAATCCGACCCTGCTTCGTGTACAAATGCAATGACATTTCGGCAGGGCTATAGGCTACGAAACCTTTCAAACTCGAAAAGGACGAACTGTTTTAATGAAAAAAGGTACTTCATTTTTGGTAAAAGTAATAGATAATTTTTTTTTTCGCTAAATATTTCACAGATCGATGTAACTCGTCAAGCAGAATCCGAGAAGAAAAGTGACCGGGGGTGCTGTTTGCTTACAATCCGACCCTGCTTCGTGTACAAATGCAATGCCATTTCGGCAGGGCTATAGGCTACGAAACCTTTCGAACTCGAAAAGGCGCTACTAATTTTGAATAGGTACTTAATATTGGGTAAAAGTAATAGATAAGATTGTTTTACATTAAATATTTGACAGATCGATGTAACTCGTCAAGCGGAATCCGAGAAGAAAAATGACGGATGTGCTGTTTGCTGATAGTCCAGAACGGCTTCGTGTACAAATGCATGGCGGGGAGACCAGAAAGTTTTCGAAACTGCGTGAGTGGAAGTCTGCGTTGGACAAATTTTGAAAATATCTGAAGGTTTAACGAATTTTGGAGAATTCGACAGAGCTACAGACTACGAAACCTTTCGAAACGAACACACGTGTCCTGTTGAACTTGAAAAAAACGAAATTATTTTTAAAAAGGTATATTGTTGCTAAATAATAGATTTTTTTTTAATTAAAATATTTGACAGATCATGGTAACTCGTGAAGCAACATCTCAGAATTGAATCGGGGAACGAGGAATCAAAAAAAGGTTAACAATTTGGATCATTTTGGAAGATACATACGCCGCGCTTTTCAAAGCGGACAGACGTGCCCTTGTCCAACTGAAACGAACACACGTGTCCTGTTGAACTTGAAAAAAGACGAAATTATTTTTAAAAGGGTATATTGTTGCTAAATAATAGATTTTTTTTTAATTGAAATATTTGACAGATCATGGTAACTCGGGAAGCAACATCTCAGAATTGAATCGGCGAGTTGTGTATTTGCTGGCAATCCGAGCCTGCTTGGATCATTTTGGAAGATACATACGCCTGCGCTTTTCAAAGCGGACAGACGTGCCCGTGTCCAACTTGACAAAGGCGGAATTATTTTAGGAAAGGTATATTATTTGTAAAAAAAATATACAATTTTTAAGTAACATATTTGACAGACCATGGCAACTAGTAAAGCAGAATCCGAGAATTCAATCGGCGGCTGTATGTTGACTGACAAGAATATAATTGCTGTTAATCCGGCCCTGCTTCTTGTACAAATGCATAGTGGGGAGACATGAACATTTTTCGAAATTGCGGCCCTATCCTCTTGGGATTCTACGTTGGACAAATTCTGAAAACGACCCAGAAATATAATTGGTGAGAAACTAGTTTTTTTGTTGTGTTAACAGTTAACAATTTTTTATTTTGGAAATAAGGGGTTTCAGTGTGTACTGATATTAGTGAATCAATTTAATGACCTCAGCATCTCTAAACCCCCATCTTGAGACGCGTTAACGATCCGGATCGAGTTACGTCGCGTAATTGTGTCACTTTTTTTTAATTAAAAAATGAAAGAGATGTACCTACCATACTTTAGAAACCCCTACTCCCCTTTGGAGGTGATGAAATAAGTTTTGGCATAAAATATAAGTTCCTCGTATTACTTTGATATGATAAGTATAAGTCTTGCCTGTTTTTTGTTTAAAGGAGGTTCAAACCCGTGCGAGGTGAGGTTTGATATGTGAAACAGACCAGTCATGGGGACACGAGATATGCAAAGTTTCAGCGTAGTCGTCGCCACATTGCTGCCAACACTGCATATATAAGGAATCACGAACCATTCAGGTAAAATTTTGAAAACACATATTTATGGCAATATAGAACCTCTCTTTTTTTTAACAGGAATATTGAGACTTAGACCAGTATCTTTTTAAGTAGGCATGTGGGGTAAAGAAGACGCAGAAGCTTCAGTCGGGTACCATCGGTAACGTAGGCGATTAATATATTTCCACCACTACATATGTTGGATTGGAATTTCCCATTTGATGCTTTGACTGACTAAATGAGGAAACTTGGAGGTAAGCTCTTACGGAATTCTATCGAAATATGTTTAGTAACATATTGGTGCATTACTCTGTCTTCCAGTCAGTTTCACATAAACTTTGCACGTATTATAGAAATGCCACCTACTTTTTTTGTGTTAATATTATTGAAAGTAGTAGCTGGTAGCTGTAGTCGTAAGCCCAGAGAGTCTCTGTTTTGAACATAATACACAAAATGGGGCGTTCAAAAACAATAGACTGCATGCCTTTTAGAGTCGGCGTAAACTATGGTCATATACCCCTGATCAAATTCAGAACTAGAAAATCGTTGTGTCTCTGCATTAAAAATAATAGTAAAATTTATTGTAGGCACCAAGTAGAGTATCGAAAATTTCCATTTTTAGTGCCAAATTGGTTACTCCAGTAAATTCCAACTGTTCTAATTTTTTTAAAATAATTTATGATGTTAGTGAGTTTCATTGCAATTATTTGTTACTTAAACTTTCTGCGTATTAAACCTTAATTAACAATACGCTATTCGTTAACGCAGGTAGAATTAATGACGCTGACTAACCTGATTTTGTCCAGGGGGGCGTAGTACGGTAGCTTGTACTGTGATGTTTGGTAGATTGGCGGTGAGCTCTCATTTATAAAACTGGGGAATGTTTCGTTATCTTCAAATCGTAAACACGTATCATTAGAATCATATTTTTAAAATATTGATTAGGACATGTACTAAGTAACTAAATGCTCTAGCAAAAATATTCACACATATTGCGTAAAACGTACAAATTTAAATTAGAGAAAATTAACTATTTTTAGAGGTTGGTTTTTCAAAAAGGCGGGGATTTAGTTAAAGAACAGATAGAGACTAAAGGGAAGCTCTATGAGAAAAGTTAGAATTAAAAAATCGATGTTTTCGTGTCATAGCGAAAGATGGATTATTATTAAAAATAATACTTGCATTAATTGTTGTCACCATTTGTGAAAAATATGGAAAATATCCTCTAGGTTCGCATACCTTTTCTTATTTTTTTTAAGGTGGCTAACAAAATACACAGACAGAAAAGTTTAGATCCTGTTCGTTAATGTAGCGCATAGAAAAAAATTAGAAAAGAGAACGTTTCGTGTATGGCATTCGTAGTTAGTACGGAATATTAATCTGAAGGCTGCAAGACAGTGAAAGAGTGATGCGCTTAAGTGTGGTTCAGAGAGGTTATTTGGGCTGTAGAAGTTTTTCTTTGAACAGGGTTCAAATAGCGTCTCCTAGAGCGTTAGTAGAGAAGAGTATTACAGTATTTAATATAAGCGCCCAGATTTCATTATTGTTGAGATTGCATAGAAACACACTTTCATGTAGTAGTCGCAGCAGCTTTAAAGTATATGACTTTTTAGTTAAGATGCCAGATGCCTTTCGAGTTTGCTTTATGGCTTGATAGGAAATTAAAGGGTAGATACAGATAAGTTACGAAAAAAAGTATGTACACTCTCCTCAAAGATCAGCAATAAATAAAAGAAATTGAAGAAATAGTAAAGTTGACTGCGATATCTTAAAATCATCAATAAGATAGATAAATTAATTTTGAAAATATTAAATAATAAAAACAAATAATAAAAATAGCAAAGAAAATCAAAATCATCAATAAGATAGATAAATTAATTTTGTAAATATTAAATAATAAAAATAAAATTATAATAGCAAAGAAAGCCTACCACGGCCACATACACATAATATTTTCGACATATGAACTTTTCCCAGATAAATAGTCAAATATTTCACGATACCTTAAAACAGAAGCATGCGGAAATATGTATGAAGTTAACGCACGGTAGATGGCTTAGTAAATTAAAAAGGTATATGGTTTCTAATATCCTACTTTATTAATGAAAATTTTAACCAACTTTTGTTTTGCAGATATTATTGGTGGTGCCTGCCAGCTTCCAGTTCCGAGAAAAGAAATCCAACACTTTTCGTCTTTATTTCCTCTGTCCTTTGTGCGCAATAAAAGTACAGTTTGTACCCGCGTGGGTACACATTCGCAGAACTATATGTTTTTAAAATAAATGTTTTGGTCAATATTCACTAGGTGGGGTTACCTTATTAAAGAAAATCTTATTCCAAGAGGGGACACTAGTTTACATTCGAACCGCTAGAGGGTGCAGATGGTCACGCGAACAATATGAACAAGTCTCATTGACGCCATTGCTTTTCTTAGGGGTGGGAAAATATCTGGGCTCTGATTGGCTTCGCCGCCATCGCAAACTAGAGGTGGGGAGATTGATTAAACCGCATTTCTGGTTGCTTATCCAATGGGAGCCAGTTTCAAAGGTTTATGGGTAAAGGCGGAGGAGCTAGAGAGTCGTGGGGAAGGAGGACACGCCCACAAAAGGGAGGGGAGTGGGGGAAGCCTATATTATAGTTAATAACTACTGTTTTCATAGTCGCGGTGACAAAGAATGCGGCAGCTTTATCACCAAACTTTGCGTCTTTAGATTTTACTCGCTGCCACACACGTGTTTCCAATTCTTTATCCGCTTTATGACGTTCGTCTAACGATTTGTTTTGCGAATAGGCAATGTCATGTACCTTACACGCAGCGTCCAAAGGATTCACCCCGCTATCGCCTCGGTTCAAGCGTTTTTCCAATTTTGTACCGTATATATATGTATATGTATATATATATATATATATATATATATATATATATATATATATATATATATATATATATATATATATATACATGTCTCACCCGACGTTTCATACGACACGTTTAAACAAATTTGTTCCGAGTGCTGGAAAGAAAAGTACGGCTGTTTGATAATTGTCAAAGATTTCGACGTAAAAAACGGACGCTACCGCAAGGGTTTCGACAAATATATAAAAGTCGATATTTAATTGTCGATAGAAACAGTCATGAAGGCGACGTCCGCCGACATCGCCGACGCGGCGCTAAAAAAAAAGTAAACGAGTTGTCTAGATCTATTCGAAAGAAGTATTTAACATTAAAATTGGGTAAGAGTGAAGAGGATGCGTCAATTCGGAAGCTTTTCAAACCCGTCAGCGAGCCGCTAGAACGTATAGCAAAAATAAAGCTATCACCGTCACCGGCAGAAATAAAAACCGAACGTCGAGGTGTCAAGCACAACACAAAAAGGAACCGAACGAAGAAACAAAAAATAAGGTTAACGTATCATTTTTGCCTATGGAAGAAATTCAGGAAACGCCGGATCCCAATAAGAGCGTTGAGATGCAAAATATCGATGAGAAGGGAGATGATGTGTTTGACACATCGAGCGTGGCTAACGCATCCCTTCAGTCATACCTGAAACAATATCCAGAAATTTCCCATTCATATATTCAAAATTTATGGGTAAAATCGCCCGACACCGATATTGTTTACGGACCCGTTTACGACAAAATATCATCCAAATGGTTTCTCGGCAATAAATCGATGGATTTTCATCAAGGATCTGGCGATATTATTGTAGACGCCGAGAGATATTCCGGTACCCGCGGCTTGTATAATTTGGTGTTTTTGAAAGATCCCATAGCATACACAAAAGACGATTTGGCACAATATAAAAAAATAATGGAGGCTACCCAGGTGCACAGGGACGCGATCGGACGTCTGAAAGGAGCATCGACTGTACCAAAATATACCAAGGTCATCCGACCCTTAATAAAATCTCAATCAATCAGAATGCAAGGCGCACCTCAACCTTGTTACGGCCAACGCGATGTGTTAAGGCGTGCACGTGCGTCCCCACCATGAAGAAAATTTTCCGTGCGCGGACAGGCATAGATGCGTTATCAGAGTCTTCGTATTGCCACCGTTGTTATTTGACGTGTGTATCAAGTCGCAAGTAATTTCAATCTCCGTTTTTTCTACTATAAGTCTTGGTGTTATTATAGCAAGTGGTAAGTACCTACAGTTTCATTATGGTTTCATATTTTCACAACGATTAAATAAAAAATACCACAGGTATGAATACTGAGAATATTAAATATTTTCAAAATATCGAGGAGTTTGCTATGCGTAGAATCATCCGATATGCGATTTCACATTAAATAAAGCATCACCATTCTGACCCAGTCACTAAATTTAGAATACAATATTTCGTTGGAATTATGAACGTTCAATTATATTCTACAAATTTTAATTTGACCTTTTGATCTTAAGTTTTGACTTATTTTGGGTATTAAGGGTTTTTGAGTTTGGCAATAATGATCTATAAAAATTATTGTGGTTTCTTTATAGGATGCTGCTATATTAACGTTTGATGTCAACGAAACTTTTACTTTTGTTTAGTTTGCCAAAGTTAAATTTTGTGATACTTTAAATAAACGATTTGACGTAAATAAAATTTATGCACGTGTCGTTGGACCGATTTATTTTAAAAAATCTGTGTTACTACTCAACAGTTCACAAAAATCTTCTATCGAAGGTCCGGACCACACAATAGCGTTCAGTGCTACGTCCTTCCAAAGTTTACCTTACAGGACACTCAAATTGGGATTTTCTGTTGTGCTCTAGCTTTAGAGTTGTAGTACGTGTGCGGCACATTGAAAAAGATGTCTGTGGTCGAAGAGCTTATTGGAGCCATTAGAGCTTTGTTGGCTCTTTTACTGACTTCTCCTAAAAATGATGGTGTCGCTCAGGGTATGAAAGAATGTACTCAAGCGATAAGAAGAATCCAAAAGGAAATGCGGACTACGAAAACGGTGCGAGAAAAACAACGTCTCGTAGCTGAAATGGTCCAAGTTAAATCGTTTCGGAGTCAATTTAAAGGAATGCTGAAGAGAGGTTCCGGAAGTAGACCCGTAACTGCTAGAGATCGCGTTCACTGGGATGATGTTAATTCAACATTTGAATCGCGCATCAGGACTGGTGTCATAACTAACCTTCATCATAAGGACGTGCAGAGTTTCCTCCAAGATTGTTTCGCACTATTTCGACGACGTGTCAACAACGCGCTGAAAACGGACCAGGCCGTTAAGATAAACGCTGTCTTCGGGGGAGAATTTCAAATTCAAAAGGCTGATCAAATCCAGACGGAAATTAAATATTTTACAACTTCGAACGCAGCAATCTATAAAGATACTAATTTACAACGATGGTTTGATAGAAATGTTGTATTACCAATTAAAACCCAATTAGAGGAGTTCCAAGAAAAAGATTCCGGGTGGGCTTTGAAGAAAATCCTAAATTTAATGGTCAATATCAACATGTTTAATCCACTTCACGCCGGAAGTTACCTGAAGTTACCGGAGTCGATAGCAAGAAAACACGCTTGTATTAACGTGCAAAATTCTGATGAAATGTGCTTTGCCTGGGCCGCGGTTTCTGCTCTGTTTCCTGCTGCATCAGAATTCGCTAAAAGGATTTCGTCTTATTCCCCCCCCCCCCAGTCTGTTTTAAATCTTAAAGGTGTCCAGTTTCCAATGACATGGCGGCAAATTTCAAAATTCGAAGGTCAAAATAATGTTTCGGTGAATGTTTATAGGCTGCTGAAAAAATCATCAAATAGGTTTCAAATTGTTCCTGCTTATCTGACAAAAGATAAAAAGGTTAACACGTCAACCTACTACAGATACAAAGTCAGTATTTTACCGAAAAAGACCCCATCGATTTTACGCCGGTTTGCCACGTCTCTTTTCCACTGAAGGTGGAGGGAAGACCGAAGCAATCCTACTATACTTTGCTCACTTTGCTACCGATTGGAAGCAGTAAGTATAGGGCCCAAGCAGCTCAGTTTCTCAAAATATGGGCGGGGTATAAAAAAAGAAAGTAAATAAATCAAAGGTTGGAAACCGGGGCGCCAGCTAGGACAAAACCCCAACCTATACTATAAGTTAGTGATAGTGACTTGCTCACCAGCCACCCAACAAACTCACAAAGTTAAAAAAGTTCGAACCCAAATAACCAAAAACCAAATAAATAATTAATAAATAATCCGGCACGTCAGTTTATATCTCCATATATTGGCTCAAGTACACACTAACCACAGGAAGCTTGGTTACGATCGATCGTTTACAAATAGCTCTCACAAACAAATGTATCTATAATTGAGTACTTTATCTTTACCCTAACTGAGCTCTTTAATTTATATTGATATTTAAATTGAAATTTGTATTTAATAGGTATAAAATTAACCGAAACGTAAATAGAGGCTTATCTGTGATCCTCCAGTTACCAGCAACGAACGAGTCGGGCAAGCTCTAAGATGGCTGTCCTGTATACTGCCTACGGGTTCACCAGTCAGTGGGATAGGCACTCTTGGACGAGGAGATATGCACTGCAACGTCCTGAACCGAGCTAACTTGAAGACTTGACGAATTCTTGGGTGGCAGAATTCATAACACGTGCCGTCCACGATGTAAGGAAGCACCAAATCCAATTGAACCGGAACTGGGGAAGCCAGTTCCAAATGAGAAGCCAAAACCAGTCCAGCAATCAAAAACTGGTCCAAAAGGAAAACCAAATCCAAAACCAAAATCAAAACCAAAAACCAGAACCAAAAAAAAAACCCTACAAAAGAAAATAATGAGTTGCGAAGTTCATAATTACTTGCAAAGTGTGAAATAAATTGTGAAACTTACGCCTGATGATCGTGGGTGGCGGTGAAGAGTGCCAGGTGCTAGGTTGGTTAGCTTTAATCCAGCCTAAGCTGTAATGTTGGGGACGTCCAAGCAAAATACTACCAACAAGACGACGATCCGCAACTTCTATACGATTTCAATCCGGTTTAATCCTCGAAAACTACGAGATGCCACATACTTATTCGGATTGAAATCTTGCAACCACTTGCACCGACGGAAATCGTAGAGCCAAAGAAAGAAAGACCGATGAAGTTTCACAAAGTTCCAAAAAAAGAGACCGATGGTGCTGGCAATACGATGTTCGGTTCCGATACCACTAGGGTCAATGGGCCAATAATGACAGAAGTTAATCAACGCAAGCAGACTAAATATTACCTAACTACTACCCGCTATTACCAATAATAATCAATTATTACACACACATGAATGAGATTACACAGTAACGTCTTAGGAAATTGAAGACGAACGTGGGCCAAAGGTCGAGGGCTTAACTGTACTAATGGCCGGGTGCATTCGCGTTGACAGAGGATTGAAATATAACCTCTCCAAAAAGCAACAAGTGTAAATAAATGAAAGCAAGGGACAAGAATAGAAATTGTCGTTAGTTCGGAAATAAGAAGGAATACAGGACGATCGTCTCGTGCAATCCAACCGCATTCCGCAGTAACATCTTAAATTGCAGCAAAAATGCAACGACTGCAAACCACACCAAGCAATTAAACAGTTACAGTGTGTTCGAACAGAATGAAGTAGCAATACCAGTAGTTTTGAGGATTAAGACAGTGAGTAATTGTGAGAATAAAATATTTAATAGGTAGTCTCCGAGCATTATTAACCTACATGTGAGAAACATAAGTCGAAGTAGCCAATGACAAATTGAACCCGTTACACTCCCCCTCTTCTTCGGAAGGAGGTTTAATTTCATAGAAAAGTAAACCGACGACAACCATAAAGCCAACCAGGCCAAACTAGGACGCAATACTCACCAAACTCAAAACTAGATGTGAACAATGACTCCGCAAGAATCACCAAAACAATACTAGTCAAAAAAACCCGAAATAAAGAAAAAAAAAACGGCTTTGAAGATTCTCCAATGAAGCGAAACTAAAACTAATTGAAAAGGATCATCAAGCATCCTGAAGACAGAGAAAATACCATACAACACCAATTAATGAAAACCCTAAAATATCACCACAATAGTATAGAGATGATGTGATCGGAGTTCGCGCTAAGATCAAACCTAATCTCCACTCTAAATGCGATGTTAGCGGGCGAGTAAGGGTTTTTGAATCCGATCTTCCGGCGGCCGGGTGGTCCAAAGTTCTTCGAGGCGATTGTGTTGTTGCGAGGGAACGAGCGCAACTAAGGCCTGACACCGTGGACCTAGCCGTGACTAAGTAGGCCTAACAATGCGGTGGAAGACGGCCGCGCTGTAGCCCGAGCGATCGATGTCCGTTGCCGATCCCAACGGCGTAGCCGGACCGACGCACACAGATGAATTTCTCTGTCCGATATGCGGTAGATCGTTTACCACCAAGTCTGGACAAGGGTTGCACTGGTGGGGGGCACACCAGGAGGACAGAAACGAGAAGCTTAAAGTGCGCTGGCAGCGCGAGGAACTCGAGATCATGGCTCAGAAGGGGGAACCTTTCTTGAACCTCTTCCTACTCCAAAAAATGTCAGGGCGTTCGTTGGAAGCCATTACAGGCGCCATTATGCTCATTATTGAACTTGAGTTCTGACGGTCAAGGGCAACGGCTGCAGTCAGCAGCGGACTGTAGAGGTCTCTCGTTCTTCTATGGATCCACCCCGTCCGCCTTCAATAGTCCGGCGGTGAATTTACGTGATGCCGCTGGCAGAGCCGAGGAACTACTGAGGACTAAAGTGAGAGAGGCTTGCGAATGGCCTGTTTGATACGGACCCCTACTCTTGCAATCTTCTTATCACGACAGCTCGAAGGGGCTTGGAAGGAACACCGATTCTGCACTTGCTCACGGAATGGTTAGAAAGTTGTTTCCCAACTCCTAGCGCATGACGCAATGACGGAAGCAGAAATTTCAGAAAACGAAATTAAGCTCAACTTTGCGCCGGGCCCTGATGGAGTTACGCCTCGCCAATGGAAGGCTATGCCTGCCAGAATGCGTGCTCTCTTCTATAACTTGGTGATGTTGACCTACGAAATACCTGAGCGGCTTCTCAAGGCTCGAACTTCGCTACTACCAAAGAAAGCTTTCTCAGAACATCCAGGAGAATATAGACCGATTACCGTAGCTCCAGCCGGTCAAGTTTCTGAGAAGTGGCGGTTCGGTGGAAGTCCGTCAAGGCGATCCATTGTCACCGCTACTGTTTAAGGACAGATCCGTCATGATGCAGTTTGCCCTGCCTTGGCGGGTGGACTATGGAATAACGGCTGCCACGTCGAGCGGGAGCGGATCTTTTGAAAGCCCGACATCATCGCTAGCAAGGCTAGCCTCGCTGTCATAGTAGACGGCCAGGTGGTCTCACCGCCGCAGGAGCATCAAGCAACGGTTGCGAAATACGCTGGCAACAGTGCACTCATCACAGGTGTGTCCCAAAAACCTACACGTCTCGGAAGAGAAAGCCTCCACCACCGTAGCGACTATTTCATGGAACGGGGTGTGGTGTCGAAAGTCCATAAACACACTTAATGTTCCGTGGAAACTTCCATCAGGGAGATATGGTTTGCAACGCGAAGAGCACCGCAGTTGCAGCGGTGACCGCATCTTCCCCTGGGACCTTGAAAATCCGTAGAAGTCATCTGCAGTTTCAATGTATATTTCAGTCTGCCAAGTTATGGAAATGCAGGTTTTGACTATAATCTACTCGAAATCAAGAGCGAAAAAAACCCAAATTTGTCCCAAAAAGAGGGGTTTTAAGATCATATCTGCTCTTCTAATGTAGATTTGGGTGCATTAAGAGGCGAAGAAGTAGATTCTGACAGGGATTTTATCGAAATCGGCAACTATTTGATTTAGAAAGGGGTTTTACACCCATGATAGTCTAAGCTGATATTTGCAGTTTTGATGCGGTTTTAGATAAGATATGAATCGAAGAAGCCGATTTTGACTGGAATCTGTTTAAAATGACAAAGAAAAACCTATTATCAATTCAAGGAAGTGAATTTTTAAGTAGTTATCTGCAGTTTTAATGTAGATTTCAGTTCGCTAAGTTATGAAAATGCATGTTTGGCTATAATCTTCCGTAAATCAAGGGCGAAAACCAATTATTTGTCCCAAAAGAAGGTGTTTTAAGTATATATCTGCATTTCCAAGGTAGATTTGGGTACAATAAGAGGCGAAAAAGCAGATTCTGACTAAGATTTTATCGAAATCGGCAACTATTTGACTCAGAAAGCTTGCCTTACGTCGAAATCTAATAGTTTATTAAGGTTTTCGTTACTAAAATGCCCAAAGAGGCCGATTTTGACTAAAATTTGAAAGATATTGACATGAATATATAACTGTTTGTATCAAAAAATGATAGTTTAAACTGATATTTGCAGTTTTGATGCGGTTTTAGATACGATATGAATCGAAGAAGCCGATTTTGACTGGAATCTTTTTAAAATGACAAAGAAAAACCTATTATCAATTCAAGGAAGTGAATTTTTAAGTAGTTATCTGCAGTTTTAATGTAGATTTCAGTTCGCTAAGTTATGAAAATGCATGTTTTGGCTATAATCTTCCGTAAATCAAGGGCGAAAACCAATTATTTGTCCCAAAAGAAGGTGTTTTAAGTATATATCTGCATTTCTAAGGTAGATTTGGGTACAATAAGAGGCGAAAAAGCAGATTCTGACTAAGATTTTATCGAAATCGGCAACTATTTGACTCAGAAAGGTTGCCTTACTTCGATATCTAATAGTTTATTAAGGTTTTTGTTACTAAAATGCCCAAAGACGCCGATTTTGACTAGAATTTGAAAGATATTGACATGAATATATAACTGTTTGTATCAAAAAATGATAGTTTAAACTGATATTTGCAGTTTTGATGCGGTTTTAGGTACGATATGAGTCGAAGAAGCCGATTTTGACTGGAATCTGTTTAAAATGAAAAGGAAAAACCTACTATCAATCCAAAAAAGTGAATTTTGTGTGAAGTTGGTGAAGTTACCTGTAGTTTTAATGTAAATTTCATTCCGCTAAGTTATGGCCACGTGGAGACGTCGGGCCATTTCGTACCTATATCCGCAGCAGGTCTCCAAGGTGAAGAGCCTCTAGTCGATAGAATAATGTCGGTAAGGGAAGTCGGCAGGGGAAATCCCCTGCGAAGCAATACGACGCGCACGAAGTTGTTTGGCGGTTAACCCCTGTGCTGTTGCGACATTCTACTGCAATAGTGAAGGGCTGGGGCGCATATTAGGTTTAGAAATGCTCCAAGATAGTGTAGATGAGGGGGTTGTCACTGTCTCCACAATCTGTCCCGAAATGCCCGAAACGCCCATCGGGAAAGCCACAGAACGCACACAACACGTTAAGACGACACACGCGACTATCCCGGATTCGATGGCGCAAGGGCGATGGCGAAAAGCACCGATTTACGAGCAGCCGCGAAACGCATGTCCACACTCGACGACCTCTCTCAAGAGAGGCATAGTTAAGTTACTCCCGCCGTTTACCCGCGCTGGATTGAATTTTTTCACTTTGACATTCAGAGCACTGGGCACAAATCACATTGCGTCAACATCACGTTAAGACCATCGCAATGCTTTGTTTTAATTAGACAGTCGGATTCCCCCGGTTCGTGCCAGTTCTGAGCTGACTGTTAAATAGCGGGCGAAGAGAACACCGGAAAAGCGGAGTTTTCCAGGTCTCGTAGCGAGGCGGTTCCGTGGGAGGCCAAAGCTCGGGACCGGGTTCGGATCGGCTCGTTAACCGGAACTCGCTTCCTCGCCAAGCCCGACATGCCCCGATCCTTAGAGCCAATCCTTATCCCGAAGTTATGGATCCAATTTGCCGACTTCCCTTACCGACATTATTCTATCGACTAGAGGCTCTTCACCTTGGAGACCTGCTGCGGATATAGGTACGAACTGGCCCGACGTCTCCACGTGGCCATAACTTAGCGGAATGAAATTTACATTAAAACTACAGGTAACTTCACCAACTTCACACAAAATTCACTTTCTTGGATTGATAGTAGGTTTTTCCTTATCATTTTAAACAGATTCCAGTCAAAATCGGCTTCTTCGACTCATATCGTACCTAAAACCGCATCAAAACTGCAAATATCAGTTTAAACTATCATTTTTTGATACAAACAGTTATATATTCATGTCAATATCTTTCAAATTCTAGTCAAAATCGGCGTCTTTGGGCATTTTAGTAACGAAAACCTTAATAAACTATTAGATTTCGACGTAAGGCAACCTTTCTGAGTCAAATAGTTGCCGATTTCGATAAAATCTTAGTCAGAATCTGCTTTTTCGCCTCTTATTGTACCCAAATCTACCTTAGAAATGCAGATATATACTTAAAACACCTTCTTTTGGGACAAATAATTGGTTTTCGCCCTTGATTTACGGAAGATTATAGCCAAAACATGCATTTTCATAACTTAGCGAACTGAAATCTACATTAAAACTGCAGATAACTACTTAAAAATTCACTTCCTTGAATTGATAATAGGTTTTTCTTTGTCATTTTAAACAGATTCCAGTCAAAATCGCCTTCTTCGATTCATATCGTATCTAAAACCGCATCAAAACTGCAAATATCAGTTTAAACTATCATTTTTTGATACAAACAGTTATATATTCATGTCAATATCTTTCAAATTCTAGTCAAAATCGGCGTCTTTGGGCATTTTAGTAACGAAAACCTTAATAAACTATTAGATTTCGACGTAAGGCAACCTTTCTGAGTCAAATAGTTGCCGATTTCGATAAAATCTTAGTCAGAATCTGCTTTTTCGCCTCTTATTGTACCCAAATCTATCTTAGAAATGCAGATATATACTTAAAACACCTTCTTTTGGGACAAATAATTGGTTTTCGCCCTTGATTTACGGAAGATTATAGCCAAAACATGCATTTTCATAACTTAGCGAACTGAAATCTACATTAAAACTGCAGATAACTACTTAAAAATTCACTTCCTTGAATTGATAATAGGTTTTTCTTTGTCATTTTAAACAGATTCCAGTCAAAATCGGCTTCTTCGACTCCATCGTAGCTCGAGTACGATGAAACCGCGGTGAACAAACACCTAGCATATAGGTTCCACCGTACGGTTGACGCCATCAAAAACCTCCGTAAGCTCAAGAGTTACGGCGTATTACGAGCTCAGTTAGAAGCCGTGCAGAAGGAGGCGCCGGACCACCCGACACATTCTCCCGTCCGGTTCGACCGGCCTCCGCAGGCCCGCCCCGTCGCTGTATCCGCCGGCCGAGGATGGCGACTCCGTGTTTCGGGCCGGGCCACCTACATCATCTGGTCATCATCATCGCCTTTCTGAGTCAAATAGTTGCCGATTTCGATAAAATCTTAGTCAGAATCTGCTTTTTCGCCTCTTATTGTACCCAAATCTACCTTAGAAATGCAGATATATACTTAAAACACCATCTTTTGGGACAAATAATTGGTTTTCTCCCTTGATTTACGGAAGATTATAGCCAAAACATGCATTTTCATAACTTAGCGAACTGAAATCTACATTAAAACTGCAGATAACTACTTAAAAATTCACTTCCTTGAATTGATAATAGGTTTTTCTTTGTCATTTTAAATAGATTCCAGTCAAAATCGGCTTCTTCGATTCATATCGTATCTAAAACCGCATCAAAACTGCAAATATCAGCTTAGACTATCATGGGTGTAAAACCCCTTTCTAAATCAAATAGTTGCCGATTTCGATAAAATCCCTGTCAGAATCTGCTTCTTCGCCTCTTAATGCACCCAAATCTAGGCTTAGCGCGAAAAAATCACAAATTGGCTTATCTTTTTTTTTTTTAAATATCAATAATTAAAACAAAAAAATTATCTACTTAACATAGTTAAATAGTACCTGCTCGCATATACATTTTGTCCAAAAAAGAACTTCAATTAGCACTTAATCAAGAATAGCAAAAAATCTTTAACCGCCTCTCCTGAAAAATAAAAGAAACTAAGTCCCCTTTGTGTTGTGGTTGACGATACTTAGAGAGGACAGTGATTTATTGGGATGCAATATACATTTGAAAACGGTTAAAAATGATAAGTCCCGCCTCATTTACTCTTCTCACAAGTTACCCTATAGTCTGTCACTTAGCAAGAAAAAGTAATAAAATGGTATAAGGATGTAGTACCCAAATTACTTCTACTCGTATGTAACAGAATAATATTTCTTGAGTATAATATGTGGGTACATTGGAAGCATATATTTACTGAAATTTCCATAAAGATGTTATGGTGACATACAGGTTTGATTTGGGTATTACTTTCTCTTTCGGAGAGACATATTATAATACGTCGATTCTACAATAATAGTTACTACATTTAATTATTAATTATTTGCATAGTGTATTGGATCATGTTAATACTGAATTGAATAAACCAATGAATCTAAAGTTGTTATTTTATAAATTTCAACCAATATTTTGTTAATCATATGATTTCTTTTTTTTTCCTAGATTTATTTACCCTTAATATTAAAATTTACAATTATTGCAATTATAATCGCGCACATCTTTAAATGTCGAATTTAGAAAAAGAAGAAAGAATTTGGTTCTGAACTTCTCTATTAGTTTCTTACATCCCGCTAGATGCCGTCAGTGATGCTGTTTCATTTCTCCAAGAGTAAAGTTTCCCATCTATAACCAATATAATATGTGTGTCCATGCCACAGTCAAACACCGATAAGAAAACGTACAAGATGTCGAAATGAAAACAAGTTGAAAATTTTCTAAATTCTGGAATATAATCGTCAATCGTGTCAAGAATACATCGCGGAGGTTTATTTCGAAGAGAAACAAGTACATTTTACAAGTAAAAGGTATTTAATATAACATTTTCAATTTTTATGCGACATTATTTTTCATAACCTCCAATTCATTTTCGTTTCGTTTCCCAGCGTTACCAACCCTATTGTTTTAACAGTAGATTTGCTGTTTTCACATTCATGACCATTTTTTCTGTTTAATTCCTATTTTCTACGGTTTTTTGCGCTCAGCGGCCACCTAATACACTACTATGCAAACATTTTTTGATAACCACTACGCAATAAAACGCAATGACAAACCACTACGTAATAAAACGCATTGATAAATTGGTTAAGGCTTTCGCGGCCCGTTGATTAGCTATTATCTTCATTCGGGTTTAAAGGCCGTCGTCGATTGGAATTACTTCCTAACGTTTCGCTAGCACGAGTGGCGAGAAATCGTCAGTCTAAGTCCAACATCGGAGATGGAAGGACCTCTGAAGAAGCTCGCCACTCGTGCTAGCGAAGGTTGTATTTATGCCGATTGGTGGAGGGCGGGGCTTGTTCCGCTTCGGTTGGTCTCGAGATATCGATCGGTACTGCTCGGGCGTTCCTAAGGATCGGGTTCCAGATTTGGTTGAGTCTAAGGGTCTCCTTTCGGTTGAAATTGTGTGGGTGTTTTTGAATCTCAATGGCTTCCCTGACTAGTCTGTTGTGATAGCCGTTGACCGATGCTAGTAACTTAACGCTCTCAAAGTGTATCGTGTGTTCCCCGCTGCCCAGTGCGTGTTCAGCCCCTGCAGACTTCTCTGTATGTCCTAGCCTGCAGCTTGCTTTATGCTCCTTAAGTGTCGTTCCCATTGATCTCTTGGTAGTTCCGATGTAGACCTTTCCGCATGAACACGGAATGCGGTAGACTCCCGCAGCTGAAAGTGAGCCCCTCTTGTCCTTCGCTGACCTGATGGTCTGCTGGATCTTCTTTGTAGGCTTAAAGATTGTTTTGATGTCGTGTCTTTTCAATACTCTGCCAATCCTGTCGGTGACACTCGGAATATACGGCAGATATGCGTGGGAGGCGGAGGGTCGTTGTTCGGTATCCCGTGATCTTGATGATCTTGAGTTCATTGATATCTCGATCTCCCTCTTACTGTAGCCATTTGCCTCGAACGCAGTTTTTAGGTGTTCAAGTTCCATCTGGAGGTTCTCCGGTTCGCAAATCCTTCGGGCTCGTTCTGTCAGGGTTCTGATAACCCCATACTTTTGACTTGGGTGATGGGTGGATAGAGCAAAACCACCCAAGACTAACCTGACGAGAGGTGAAGGACTGGCACTGCGTAGCCTGAACACGGATGAGGGTATCATCATACTCCCAGCGGACAAAGGAAACGCAACCGTTCTTCTGAAGACCGAGGAGTACGAAAGGAAGATTGAGGAACTCTTGGACCCGGGAAGCTACAAACCCCTAAAAAAGGATCCGACGCAAGTTAGACTACGTCTTACCAACCGGCTCATCAAGTCATCATCACTGTCAGAAGAAATCAAGAAGCGCATTGTGAAGACGGAGACTGTTCCACCAAGGCTCTATGGACTACCTAAGATACACAAAGTAGATGTCCCGTTAAGACCAATAGTTAGCGCACCCGGATCACCAACGTATTACTTGGCTAAACACTTGGCATCGCTGCTTCAACCACACGTAGGACACGGCACCAGTTACATCAAGGACTCCACCGACTTCGTGCGCAAAATTCAAGATATCAATATTGAACAAAACGACATCCTTGTGAGCTTCGACGTTGTCTCAGTGTTTACCAAAGTACCTCTGAAGAGTTGCTTGGACCTGGTGAACAGGATATTTCCTGTCGATATTTGCAAACTTTTTGAAGTCTGACTGACCGGTAGCTATTTCGTGTGGAAGAGAAACTTCTACGAACAGGTGGACGGAGTGGCAATGGGAAGCCCACTAAGCCCGGTTATAGCCAACTTATTTATGGAACACTTTGAGGAAAAAGTGATCGAGACCTCAGAGTACAAGCCAGCAACGTGGTTCCGGTACGTGGATGACACTTTCGTGATTTGGAAACATGGTATGGACAAGCTCAACAACTTTCTGCAGCATCTCAACAGTCAGCATCCCAGCATCCAGTTTACTATGGAGACTGAAATTGACCAACAACTTGCATTCTTGGACGTACTAGTGAGGAAGCGAGGTAACGAGCTGGGACACACAGTTTACAGAAAACCAACCCATACAGACAGATACCTGCATGCTCTATCCAACCATCACCCAAGTCAAAAGTATGGGGTTATCAGAACCCTGACAGAACGAGCCCGAAGGATTTGCGAACCGGAGAACCTCCAGATGGAACTTGAACACCTAAAAACTGCGTTCGAGGCAAATGGCTACAGTAAGAGGGAGATCGAGAGATCAATGAACTCAAGATCATCAAGATCACGGGATACCGAACAACGACCTTCCACCTCCCACGCATATCTGCCGTATATTCCGAGTGTCACCGACAGGATTGGCAGAGTATTGAAAAGACACGACATCAAAACAATCTTTAAGCCTACAAAGAAGATCCAGCAGACCATCAGGTCAGCGAAGGACAAGAGGGGCTCACTTTCAGCTGCGGGAGTCTACCGCATTCCGTGTTCATGCGTAAAGGTCTACATCGGAACTACCAAGAGATCAATGGGAACGAGCCTTAAGGAGCATAAAGCAAGCTGCATTCTAGGACATACAGAGAAGTCTGCAGTGGCTGAACACGCACTGGGCAGCGGGGAACACAGGATACACTTTGAGAGCAGTAAGTTACTAGCATCGGTCAACGGCTATAACAACAGACTAGTCAGGGAAGCCATTGAGATTCAAAAACACCCACACAATTTCAACCGAAAGGAGGAGACCCTTAGACTCAACCAAATCTGGAACCCGATCCTTAGGAACGCCCGAGCAGTACCGATCGATATCCCGAGACCAACCGAAGCGGAACAAGCCCCGCCCTCCACCAATCGGCATAAATCCAACCTGCGCATGAGAAATCGTCAGTCTACGTCCAACATCGGAGATGGAAGGACCTCTGAAGAAGCTCGCCACTCGTGCTAGCGAAACGTTAGGAAGTAATTCCAATCGACGACGGCCTTTAAACCCGAATGAAGATAATAGCTTATCAAACGCATTGATACTAGATGGCAGTATCTTCTACACTACAGCTACACGCCTATTGTATTGCGTAGCGTAAGTATTGTTTTATAGTCACACGTTACAACAGTTTCTTTGAATTGCGGCGTCTATTTTGAAAAAATAATTACAAAGTTTTTGATAAAATGAGTAGTGATTCATCGACTGGAAAAAGTACTCCTAAGAAGAAAAATGTGAAATATGAACAGAAATTCGTAAATTCGTGGTTAAAAGATGATAGGTTAAAGGCTGCTTAAAGAAAAGCACTAAAGGTGAGACTTATTTCTTTTGTTCTGCGTGTAATTGCGTCAGAAAATGTGGTATACACTAACTGTTACGACACAAAGTTTCAACCAAACACGCGAAGAATAGTTTGAAGTTACAAAAACAACAAAAACTGACATCAATGTTTACCTCAGCTTCCAATTCACAAGATACGAAAATTGCAGCTAAAGCGGGTGAAGTAAAAATGGCCTGCTTTATTGCTGAGCATAATCTGTCTTTTAACATAGCATCTCATTTGAATAAATTGATTTGCGCTGTATGTCCAGATTCGAAAATTGCTGAACAATTATCTATAAGCCGCACAAAAGCTAGAGCTATTATTGTTAATGTAACTGGGCAGACAGCTGAAGAAAATATAATAGAGATGTTACAGAACAATTGCTTTGCATTACTTGTTGACGAAAGCAGAGATAAATCTACGATAGAACATTAGGGCTTGTCGGTAGAATAGTAAAATTAGATTTCAGCGTTGAAGATAGATTTCTGACTTTAATACCAATCGTAGATGGTACAGCAACAGCGTTGTATGGCAAAATAGTAGAATATTTTGTTGAAAAAATATTCCTTACAAATCAAACATGATAGGCTTTGCTTCTGATGGTGCTAACGTTATGTTCATTAGTCACTTTGTTTAAAAATGACATACCTCACCTTTTTACTATGAAGTGCATTTGTCATTCTTTTAACCTATGCGCATCATACGCATGTGAGAAATTGCCAAGGGGCTTTGTAAGGGGCAAATCGCACGTTCCGGCAACATCTCATACAACCGACACCGCAGCATCACAGCTGATATGAACTGTCTAATTTTGTGTTCTGTGTTCGACCCGGGTGCATGACCATATATGGTCAAGAATAAAATCTCGCCATGTCAACACGTGTGTGTTTGATTTCTACTCAAAAAATCACAGGAAATTAAGCTACGAATTAAACGACTCAACATTGGTCCTTCGATTACGGATATCAATCAGTGAAGCAAGAAATTCATCAAAAACAATCAAAAAGTGAAGCCAACAAACAGGCGATTCCGAAGATCTCGTATGCACATCCGATGGGATACAAAGCTTAATCCATTCAGGTTAGTGCGTCCCTTCAAGGTGTTCCTACCAATCCAAAAGTTTTAGTCGATTACCAATGAGCAAGCATGTCGAATGAAAATCAAACAAATCTTCAAACATTGAAAAACAAACGTCGAAACATCAAATCGCAGTTAACAAGATTCAATACATTTTTCGAAAGGACAAAAATCCAGGCACCTCCAAATTTAGTTGAATTTGAAGTTCGCTTTACAGACATTCAAGGCATTCTAGATAATTTTTGTCAAATTCAAACCGAAATTGAAAATTGTGACCATGAAACAGGTTTTGAAGTACATGATCAGGAAAGAGCAAATTTCGAGGACTCCTATTACAGTATAATAAGTCAGGCTAAGGTATTTTTATCAACTAACCATCCAGAGATGGAAGATCTCTCAGGAGGGGTACACAGTAACATTGCACAAAATTCTCAAGTCGGCTACAATGCTAATATAAAATTACCGCCCATACCTCTTCCCTGTTTTGAGGGAGAATATGAACAATGGCCATTTTTCAGAGATACATTTTCTTCACTTATATGTGATAATGACTCAATACCGAACATACAAAAATTTCATTATTTACGTTTATCGCTTAAAGGCCAAGCGGCTTCACTTTTAAGCTCTCTCGAAACATCTTCAGAAAATTACACAGTAGCGTGAAAACTTTTGTGTGACAGATATGAAAATAAACAAATTTTAGTCAGAAACCACATTATGCAATTCTTGAACTTGAAACTCTAACTAAGGAAAATCATACAAATTTAAGAAAATTACTTGATGGTATGACACGGCATTTAAGAGCATTAGAGGCACTAGGCCAACAAATAAATACTTGGGATGCGTTAATTTTACAAATCATGTCCTTGAAACTTGACTCATCAACTCGGCGTCAGTGGGAAAATGAATGCATAAAACATGACAAGGTAACTAAAGACATTTTTACAAATTTTCTTGAACAAAAATGTAAGGTCCTTGAAAATTTAGATTTTGGGAACAACAATCATCAAATTAAATCAAAACCTCAAAAATTAGTAAAGGCTTATAAAAGGTATCGCAAACACCAATTTGCAGCAAGGGTCATTTAATTTTTAATTGTCCTGGTTTTATCGCGCTAAATCCAAATGCGAGATACACTGAAGCTAAACGACTGAAGCTATGTCTGAATTGTTTGCTTAACAATCATACATCTGATAAATGTAGATCTGTGCTTTGTAAAAAATGCGAAAAGAGACACAACACTTTACTACATTTTGAAAATAGTAAAGATGAAAACACACCAACTAAACCATTGCCGATAGTTGATCACTCAAAAAATTCAGAAAGCAATTAAAATGACAACATTAAATCAAGCCATTTTAGCAATGTTAGTTTAGGTACAGTATTACTTTCTACTGCGTTAGTGAATACATTTGACAAACTTGGAAACTCACATCAAATTCGAGTACTTCTAGACAATGCAAGTGAATCAAGCTTTGTAACACAATCATTGTGCAAGAAATTGCAACTGCCTACCAAATCAGTTAATTTTACCGTTGCTGGTATTGGTCAACAAAATTCCAAGGCTTTAGAATCAACATCACTCAAGATTCAGTCACGTCAAAATTCATTCAATGTACAACTGAACTGTCTTGTAATACCCAAAATCACAGGCAACTTGCCAGCTGTCACTATTGACACATCTTTCCTAAAGATTCCTCCAAATCTTGTATTAGCTGATCCCACCTACAACAAGTCTAGTGGAATTGACCTATTAATACGGGCTGATCATTTTTGGGAACTTATATGTGTAGGACAAATTAAGCTTGGGAAAAAACTACCAACATTACAAAAAACATCTTTAGGTTGGATAGTTTCTGGAACAGTGTTTCCTCGAAAATATTCTACTACTCACAATGAAATTTCTTGCAATCTTAGTGTTGCACATGATCTAGATTCTCAATTGAAAAGGTTCTGGCATCTAGAAGAGATTAATAATGATGAAAGGATTCTATCACCCGAACAACAATTTCGGTGAAGATTCGAATTGTCAAAACTCAATTCCCAATTACATCCAAAGGCAAGTTCGATCATTTCCTCAGATTTCTATGCTGATGACCTTTTTACCGGCGGAGATTCTATTGAAGAAGTCATTGAACTCAAAAATCAAATAATTGACATACTCAAACAAGGTGGCTTCGAACTTAGAAAACTTATGTCAAACAAAATGGAAATAATGGAAAATTCTGCTCCAATGGAATTTCCTTCAATTGGAGACTCACAAAATAAAACTCTCGGTCTATTGTGGGATTCGCGACAAGATATTTTACGTTTTTCCATTAACACATTCACATATCATCCTTCAACTAAACGTGGTATTTTATCTTGTATTGCACTCATCTATGACCCACTTGGTCTTTTAGCACCTGTTGTTATAGTCACTAAAGTCATTATTCAAAAATTGTGGCAATGCAAAATCGACTGGGATGAGTCCATACCACTTGATTTATTTACAAAATGGAAACAGCTTCAAGATCAACTTCACCTTTTAAATAAACTTAAGGTTCAAAGACTAGTTTTTTCGCCCCATTCAGTTTCCATTGAAATTCACGGTTTTTCTAATGCCAGTGAGATCGCGTATGGAGCCTGCATTTACATAAGATGTCTAGACAATTTTGAAAATTATTGCACTCAGTTGCTTTGTGCAAAATCCCTTAAAACTATTACCATTCCTCGTCTCGAATTATGTGGAGCTTTACTGTTAGCAGAACTCGTTGACAAAGCAAAACGGGCTCTGAACATAAATTTTGACGAATGCTACTACTGGTGTGATTCAACAATCACTCTTGCTTGGATTAAAGGCTCGCAACATCAGTGGAAAATAATCGTCTCAAACAGAGTCACCCAAATTCAAAACTTGACTGAAACTAATTCATGGCAGTACGTCAATACTCAAGAAAATCCAGCTGATCTTCTATCTAGAGGATTAAGTCCAATCGATTTTCTCAAAAATAAATTATGGTTCAATGGAACCAAACTGGCTATCTAAACCGACCGAAGGGTGGCCCATTTTTACGACAAATACAGATTCAGATTCAGACGTACCTGAAAAACGAGTTACTAGATCATTCACCCTTGTTTCAACTGCAAACAATTTTGATTTAATCAATAAATACGCAGATTTAACAAAATTACAGAGAATAACTTGTTATTGGCTAAGATTCATTCAGAATTGTCGTCTTCCCCAAAATCAACGAAATTACGCATCTCTTTCAACAGCTGAATTAAACAATGCGTTAATGACACTCATTAATTGTTACAATATCAAGAATTTGCAGCTGCGATTAAGGATCTTTCCAAATCAAGACAAATTAAAGCAAGTAGCAAACTGATAAAACTCAGTCCTTTTTTGGATTCATTCGGCACTTTAAGAGGCGGCGGGAGATTAAAGGATTCCAATTTCAACTCCGACAAAAAATACTCCGCAATTCTGCCATCCAATCATCACCTAACAAAACTTATCGCAATGTATGAACATCGCAGATTGTTACATACTGGTGCGCAAACAGTACTAGCATCATTTCGCGGCAGATTTTGGCTCATTTCCGGAAAAAACATTGTAAAGAGGGTAACACGAGAATGTATTCAATGCTTTCGAAGTAATCCAATTCCAACAAGTTCAAGCAAGTTCGTTTAACACCAAGCAGGCCTTTTCAAAACAGTGGCGTAGATTATCGTGGTCCATTTTTGTTAAAGGACAGAACAACCAAAAATTTCAAGGTAATTAAATCTTGGATTTGCTTATTTGTCTGTTTGTCCACAAAGGCAATCCACCCAGAACTGGTTACAGAATTGTCAACTAACTGTTTTCTTGCTGCCATGCAAACATTTCTTTCACGCCGTGGTATAAGCTCTCAATTATTTTCTGATCATGGCACTAATTTTGTAGGAGCAAAAAATGAATTAGAAAAATTAATCATTAAAAATCAAGACGAAATTCAAAGACAATTAAGTGTTAACGGAACTACCTGGCATTTTATTCCCCCCAAAGCACCTCATTTCGGTGGCCTCTGGGAGGCTGGAGTTCGTTCAACAAAACACCATTTAAAACGAGTGTTAAAGGACACACCTTTAGCCTATGAAGAATTTTCAACGATTTTATGCCAAATTGAAGCTTATTTAAATTCCCGGCCATTAACTGCTCTCCCCAATGATCCTCAAGCCTTGACAACTTCGCACTTCCTGATTGGAGAAAGGCTGACAAAAATTCCCGAATCGGACTTCACACCAATACCAGAAAACCGTTTATCGAAGTTTCAAAGATGTCAACGTCTAGTACAACACTTCTGGAAGCGTTGGTCCAACGAATTTATATCGGAACTGCAGCAAAGGCAGAATTGGACTAAATGCTATCCGAAATTGCTAAAGCCAGGTTCCTTGGTTATCATCAAGGAGGACGATTTGCCCCCATTGAAATGGAAGCTTGGAATCGTACAAGATGTTCATCCAGGAAGTGACGGAATAGTTCGTGCAGCAACTGTAAAGACACCATCCACAACTGTAAAGCGACCAGCAGTCAAACTTTGTCTCCTTCCGAATGATGACAATCAAACATCCGTTGAAGCCTAGCGGCTGTCAAGGCGGCCGGCATGTTAGGCACAAATCGCACGTTCTGGCAACGTCGCATACAACCGACACCGCAGCATCACAGCTGAGATGAACTGTCTAATTTTGTGTTCTGTGTTCGACCCGGGTCCATGCCCATATATAGTCAAGAATAAAATCTCGCAATGTCAACACGTGTGTGTTTGATTTCTACTCAAAAAATCACAAGAAATTAAGCTACGAATTTAGAGTTGTAACATTAAACGACTCAACAGGCGTGAAAGATTTCTGTAGAGACGTATATAATCATGTACAAAATTCTCCAAAACGTATTGGAGATTTCAAAATATTTCAAGCATTCACAAATATTAAACCACACAAATTACTCCACCCTAGAAAAACCAGATGGTTGTCGCTTATGGAGGTAGTAAATAGGCTTCTAGAACAATTACCAGCTCTCAAATTGTATTTTCAAGCTGCAGTTCATGTAGATATATTACTTTCTGTGCAATAAATTCTCTCCAAGGCTCTCGAACCGACAACTGAATTGTACCTGGATTTTTTGAAATTTGCATTACCTATATTTAACGATCTCAATAAAGAAATGCAATCCGAGACTCCGAAATTATATTTACTATACGACAAAATACTGACCGCATACACAACGATCTTGGAATGCTTTGTAGAAGCTGAATATTTGAATCTCACTGAACAAGAAAAAAATGAAGCACAAAATATTTTATACGCAAAAGAAACTAAAATATTAAACCTTGACTTCTCGAGTGAGCAGAAACATTTACCGATGCAACATATATACGTTGGTGGAATGATGCCAAATTTGATCAGAAGAAAGAGAGAAGTAGGAGAAGTAGAGGAAGAACAGCTGAAAAATTTCTACTTAAAGTGTTATATCGAGGCTGCAAAACAGAAAGGTTTCCTTTTGACGACAAAGACCGTCAAGCATTAAAAAGTCTGAAGATGCTAAATCCTAAAGCAATTCTGGATCCTGAAATAAAAAAAAATTCCCTTCCATTGCAGATTTACATTATTTCTTCCCAAAGATTTGTTCAAATAATATAATGGAACTAGATAGAGAATGGCGAATGTTAAGAAATGTCGATTTTTCTTTCGACCAAAACAAAACTCTCGATATTATCGACTTTTGGAAACATGTACAAGAATTAAGAAATGGAGACGAATCTCAAACATTCCCTATATTGTGTGAATTGGTAAAAAAGCTTTTGTGCCTACCACATAGCAGCGCCGCCGTGGAAAGGTTATTTTTTACTATAAATATTATGAAAACCAAATTACGCAATAGAATATCGACTACAACTATTAAAGGAGTATTACACACTAAATCCGAAATAACTGATTGCTATTCATTTGAAGCTACAGAAAAGCACATGAAGAAATTCAACAAAAACATGTATGATTTTAAAAATAAAAATGAGTGTGAAAATATTGAAGATGAGGCAATTGAAAATGAAACTGAAAAATAATTTTACTTTGATTTTTGTTTTATGTTGCTGTGATTATAAATATATCAATTTATGTGAGTTCTAGTAACTAAGAAAGTTGTTTATTATTTAATTATAAGAGCAAACTTATGAAATCTGCCTTTTTTTCTTTACCTAAGGTAAGGTAAATTTTTGTCATGTCCATATTATAAATCATGTTTAAAACTTGATACTACAAAAATAACGTTTCATACAATTTTTTCAAGTTAATTACACAATCCAAGATAATTGCACCTTTTTAATAAATATTTTTTTGATGTACATTTTTTTTAATATTATAATCTTACAGGTAAGAAACAAATCATCATTCACGATTTCCGTATAAAGAATGCCGTCAATTAGTTATTGAACAAGGATCTGCTAACAATTTTATTGAAAAGGTTACCATCACAACTCTACAAGGATCCATATCACCTATACAAAGAGAAATAATAAAACATAACAAGTAAGTTTTTAATAAACTCATACTGTAAATTATGAATACAGTTTGATATTACACAATCAATAATCTACGTAATATTTTTATGAAGTTGATTATATATTTTAAATCATTTTCATCAAACTAATTTTAATTCTCTTTTAATATTTACATCATAGTTTTTGATACGAAAAATTAGTGTTTAAATTATGTTTGCATTTTTTAAAAATCATTCAAGTTTTATAAATTTTAATTTCCTAATATTTCTTTTTAAATTCAAATTTTTATATTTTTCTCCATGAAAATTTAAATATTATATATACTTTCAGATGGACAACGAATCACCACCGACAATTTTATTTTGAAGAATATCATTCACCAATTATCAGAACAAAAGGAAAATAATGTCATTGAATAAATGATCATCGGAACTTTGTAAGAATTCGTCGAGTTATCCAAGAAAAACATCATTTAGAAGAACAAATTTTAATTTAACAAGTAGGTTTTTCATATTCATTATATATAACACATTACGACTGGTATTCAATACTACTAAATCAATAATTATTTTTGATGTAGTTTTAATAATTTTCGAGCTAAAAGAAAAGAAATACAAAGCCCAAGTTCACGCCATCTATGAAACGAATTCAGAATTAATTACAGATTCCTTTTTACTTCTTTAAGAAAGTACAGTGATGATCAGAAACGAAATAAAAGAAATCTGTAAAAAACAAAATATCCTTTATTTAATAGAGAAACTTCTAAATGTGATATCAAAAATATTTACTACTGCATAAATTACTTTCCTTTCCAAAGTATAATAATTAAGAAAAAGGTAAAATAAACGATAATAACGCGGACGATTGCGGATTGTTTTTAAATACATTTTCCGACATTTTCGCATAACTATATTTAAGCGTCCCGACGAAATTAACAAAAGTTATAATGCTTTTCTAATATTCCATCGCATATAATCACCTAATTCGTGAAATTAACAATGGAAATAAAATATTTCAATTTCAATATTAAATTTGTAACGTCATTAATAGTTGTGAAATTATTCAATAGGGTTCTGCAATGCCCTTCCAAATTTGAAACTACGGTAGATAAAATCACAGTCAAACGTCAAAGAGAAACGTTAAATGTGTCAAGATAAATAGATGTCGACAATTTTCAAGGTTTTGGAATATCGTCATCGATCGCGTGAAGAATACATCGGATGGATTTATTTTCAAAACAAGTAAATACATTTTACTAATAACAGGTATTTAATATAGAATCTATTATTTTTATGGGACATTATTTTCCATAGCCTCCAATTTATTTTCGTTTTGTCTCCGGCGATTATAGGAGTTAAGAATTTACGAAAAAAAAAAAAACAAGGATGATGGAAAAGTGAAAATACGGAACAAAATTTCATACAATTCAACAACAAAATGGTTCATTATGAAGAATCATTCTGATTCGGATTAGATAGTTTTCATCGAATGTGAGTGAAGATACCTAGTAAAACTTCAAAGAGACAATTGCCGATAATTCCTAAAGAGATTATCACAACGAATTTGCCAGAACTGTTTTCACCGATTCAAGAAGATTGTCTCCCGGGAAAAATATCGATTGGATAAATCAATACAAATATCAAGTAAGTTTTTACTATATTCATACTATAGACCGTAATTAATATTTGACATTGTAAATTAATTAATTAAAATTAATTCCATTCTTTTTACCATCAACATAACGTTCGTGCTGAAATAATTTATATACTTTTTTACTTATTTCGAACAGACAATTTTTAATTTATTTCTTTAGATATTCTAAGAAATTTAAAATGTCTTCTTTATGTTTCACCAGATAAAACAAATCACTTGAAAAGAAGCCGCTGAAAATTTCATTGAGAAGATTATCGATACCACTTTACAGGCATCAATAACATCTAAACAGTAAGAAGGAATTAGAAAAACACATTATTTAGATGAACAAATCTAAATATAACAAGTAAGTTTTTAATAAACCCATACCGTAAAGTATAAAGAGTGTTTGATATTACAAAATCAATAATTCTTACCATGCTTTTTTAAAATTAATTATTTTAAATCGTTTACACCAAAATAATTTCAATTTTCTTTTAATATTTACATCATAGTTTGTAATACGAAATATTATTGTTTAAATATGTTTTAATTATTTACATATTTTCTTAAATCATACAAACTGTATAAATTTCAATATTCTAATATTTGTTTTTCAATTTAAAATTTTACACTTATTTTTTTCGATGAAATTTTAAACGTTACCGTATATTTGCAGATGGACAACAAATCACCACCGACAACTTGGTTGTGAAGAATACCATTGACCAATTATCAGAAGAATCTCTCAAATCATTTAATAAATACATCATTTAGATGAACAAATTTCCATTCAACGAGTAAGTTTTTAATATTCCTTTTATATAACACATTAGGTGCAATACTTACTATTACAAATTAATAATTGTTTTATATATTTTTTTATATTTTTAAAATTAACAAAAGAAATATAAAGCCCGAGTTCACGCCATTTATCAAACTTTTTATTTCTGTAAAGAATAAAATATAATCTATTTAAAAAAAATCCAAGTGAATATCACATGAAATATTAAAAATATCCACTATTGCAAAAATTACTTCTCATCCCAACGTGTTATAATTAAGAAAAAGGTAAAAGAAACGATAATAACGCGGACGATTGCGAATTATTTTTAAATTTATCCTAACGAAATTAACAAAAATTACAATATTTTTCTAAAATTTCATCGCATATGATTGTCTAATTCGTCAAATTAACAATAGAAAATATTTCAATTCTAATACTAAATTTCTAACGTCATTGACAATTGCGAGGTGATCCAATACGGTTCTACAATGCCCATCCGAATTTGAAACTATGGTAGACGCAACCACAATCGAACATCGACAGGAAACATAGAACATACCGAAATAAACACACGTCAACAAATTTCAAAATTCTGGAATACCATCGTCGATCGCGTGAAGAATACATCTCAGGGATTTATTTTCAAAAGAACCTCGTACATTTTACAAATAGTCGGTATTTAATATAGAACCTTTAATTTTTATGCGACTTTATTTTTTATAACCTCTAATTCATTTTCGTCTTTTCTCCAACGATTATAGGAGTTAAAAACTTACGCAAAAATAAAACATAGATGATGGAAGAGTGAAAATACTTGATACAATTCAACAACGAAATGTTTCATCGTGAGGAATCATTTCAATTCAAATTATCGTCGTTGATTGTGTGAAGAACGCGTCGCAAGAATTTTTTTGAAGAAAACATTTTACAAAGAGCAGGTATTTAAGCTATAATTTTTAATTTTCATGCGACTTTATTTTTTATAACCTCTATCTATTCAGATAAAAAACAAGTCATTCTTTTTATGAAGAATGCCTTCAACCAGTCATCCAAAATGATACCGCTGATAATTGCATCGCATGCAAAAAAATTATGACTACAAGGACTGATATCATCTAGCCGAGAAGAGGTTTTCCAAGAAATACAATATTTAGATAAACAGATTCAAATCTACCAAGTAAGTTTTTAATAAACTCATATCGTAAATTGTATACAGTATTTGATATTAAAAACATAATAATTTACATAATACCTTTATAAAATTGATTATGTAATTAAATCATTTTTTCAAAACTGACTATATATAACTTTTAATAAATATCCAATATTTTATATTACAAAAATTTTAATACTTAAATCGTTTATACATTATGTTTTTAATAAATATGGTTATGTTCACTTCTTTCAAAAATAAACATTTACACGTTACTATATTTGTGCAGATGGAAAACAAATCATCATCGACAACTGGATTATAAAGAATACCACCGATCAGTTATCTGAAATAAAATCATTGACAATTTCATTCAAAATAATATCATTGAAACTTTACAAGGACCATCATCATTTAGACGAAAGAAAATCATCCGAGGAATATATCATTTCAATGGATAGATTGAAATATAAAAATGTAAGTTTTTGAAATACTTTTCAAAAGCAATGTTTTTAAAGGTACTTAAAAATAATTGATAATTCTCCAATTGAAATACATAAATTATATGACAAATATTATTTGAAAATTTTATCATTCACACAAATTATTGACAACTTGTAAAAGTAATTTTTTTAGATAGTTATATGTTCAATTGTAAATGACAATTGAAATTATAATATTAATATTTTATAAAATTCTTGTACAAAGTCATATAAATAATTTTAATTATTCTTTATTTTCCTTTGCAATTTAAATAATACTTTGTAATACAACATACCTATATTTAATTTATTTATATATACTTTCAATTATATACATTGTTTCTTTTTTTAATAGAACATTAACATATTTGGTCAATCTTCAAAACTGCCCAGCAACGGCAACATCGCGAGCACCGTAAAAAAAAGGTTGCCTGCAAAAAGGGATCGGTGCTGCGAACACTTAAGAGAGACCGCGGGACGCTGGGTCTCGACATTACAACCCGTGCTAGCAAACGTTAAGCTTCGTTATTCATTTTCATATGTTTTTTCCTTTGTTTGTTAGTTGTAAAAGTTTGTTAAGTTGTAAAAGTTAAAAAATAAAGTTATCGAAAAATACAGTCCACTCAATCGAACAACAATCAGCGCAGCAAATAACGTGGACCTACGTTAAAACCCACCATTTTGGTCCTTCGAGCCGGATTGAAATATCGTTTAGAAGTCTTCTAGTCCCAGCGAGTGGAGAAGACAACCATTAAAGGTTCCTGCGAAATTACGTCGAATAGAATTGAAGCGAGTACAGCGGTTGGCAACCAGCAGACGGCAGGTGTCGACAAAGAGCAAGTAGGTCCATTCCATTTTCCAAAAATTCCATTTCACTCTCGAATATTTTCAATTTATTAGTTAGTTTTTTCCTAGTTTGTCATTCGGATTTGTACGTGCGCAGTATTAAATTTCGAGAAAAATGACGGAAGCTAACGAATCATTAAACGCGAAATCTCTCATAAATAAAAGGGGTATTCTAAAAGCTAGGCTAACAAAATTCGAGTCGCGAATTTCCCAATTTGAGCAACAAGAAACATCTTTGTCCGAATTAAAATTACGCCTAAAAAAGATAGAAGAAACATGGGAAGAGTTCGATAAAATTCAATCAGAATTAGAAATACTAGATGCTTCGCAAGTCAACGAACGCGATGTATTTGAAGAAAACTATTTCAGGGTAGTTTCTAAAGCTTCTACAATGACAGAGTCACTAGAAAAGCTTGCGATGGCAAGCAGACAAACCGAAAGTCCAATTCAACAAGTAAGCAATTCTAATAATGTACTTCCAAATTTACCAACAATGAATGTTCCATTTTTTTCGGGTTCTTACGAGGGTTGGATACCATTTTTCAAAATATATGAGTCAGTCATACATAACAGAATCGATCTATCAAATGTTCAAAAATTTTACTATTTGCAGTCATATTTGAAAGGTGAGGCAGCGCAACTCTTACACTCATTAGAGCTAAGCGAAACTAATTATGACGTCGCGATTGAACTTTTAAAAGAGCGTTTTGAAAACAAAAAAATGTTAATTCACAATCATATGAAAAATCTTTTTGATTTAGCTCCGGTGCCTAGGGAGTCGCACGTAGCAACACGTAAGCTAATCGATACGATTCAGCGAAATACTCGCGCGCTACAAAATTTAAATGAACCTGTAAATCATTGGGACACTCCAATAATATTCGTAACAATAAACAAATTAGATAATCAAACTCGCAAAGAGTGGAAAGCTTCCACTACCAAGATAACAAGCCCGAAACTAGAAGATTTATTGAATTTTCTTAAAAATAAATGTCCATTATTAGAAACAATAGACAATAAATCTGCTAGCAAGGACAAAACGCATTCTCACGTTGTAACTAATAACGAAAAGCATTCAAACCAATCCAAATTTAAATTCAGATGCTCTTTTTGTAAACAGGACACGCATGTCACATATAGGTGTCGCAAATTGCTTGCCATGTCAATTAAAAAGAGATTAAGCGAATTAAAAAGGGCTCAAATATGCACAAACTGCTTGCAAATCGGCCACAAAGCGGATGATTGCAAGGGAAAAACCTGTCAAATTTGCAATAAACGCCATAACACCATGTTGACTTTAAACTCGAAATTAAAATAAATGAAAATGTCAAAAACAACGAACCACAAATCGATAATATAAGCGAAGACAAAACGGTCGCCTTAACATCCAATTTTTATTTGCCAAATAAAAATCAGGTATTATTAGCCACCGCGGTTATTAAAGTTCTTGACAGCGACAATAAATTTATTTCCTGTCGGGCGCTATTAGATTCAGGGAGTCAATCTAACTTTTGTACTAAAGAATTTTTTGAGCGACTTAAGTTACCAGGGAAACGTGTGGACTTGTCAATTTCAGGTATAAACGGATCACCCTCCAACATCTGTTTTCAAGTGGATACGCAGTTAATTTCTACTGACAATAAATACCAGGCATCGTTGCCACTTCTAGTTGTCGACCAGATAACATCTGAATTGCCACAATATTCTTTCGATGTTACTAGACTAAGTATTCCAAGCCATTTACATTTAGCTGATGATTGCTTTAACATTTCTCAAGGCATTGATGTTTTACTCGGCGCAACTATATTTTTTGACATTTTAAATTATGGTCAAATGAAACTGGGAAAGAAAAATCCCATATTGCAAAATACAAAACTTGGATGGGTGTTAGCTGGTCCAATGCAATGTAACGGCTTTGACAATAAATCGGATAGTAAATGTTTTCTTAATATTGACAAGTTAAGTCGACAAATTGAAAAGTTTTGGCAACTCGAAAACGTCGATAATCCACATTCAAAATTGTCTAACGAGGAACTCGATTGTGAAATCCATTTCCGTGAAAATACGCGAGTCAATTCGAATGGACAATACGAGGTAAAATTACCGCTGAAAGATTCTTATGTCGAATTAGGTCAATCACTGCTGACGGCGATTAAACGTTTACCTTTTCTTGAAAAGCGGCTAGCCAGGGCACCCGACACAAAGGCTCAGTATATTTCCTTTTTACGGGAGTATGAAAAAATGGGTCACATGACTCGCTTAACTGAAAGGGAAATAAATGAACCCGCCTTATCATATTATATTCCACATCATGTAGTTTTTAAGGATCAAAGTTGCACCACCCGCGCTCGCGTAGTTTTCGATGCCTCGTGCGTTACCTCAACAGGCTTGAGTTTAAACGAAGTATTGAAATTAGGTCCGAAGGTGCAGAGTGATTTATTCGATATTATTGTCCGAATGCGTACTCACAAGATAGCTCTTACGGCGGACATCGAGAAAATATATCGGTGGGTTTCAGTAAACAAAATTCATAGACCTTTGCAAAGAATTATTTGGCGCGAGAATCCCTAGCACGAAATAGCTCATTTTAATTTAAATACGGTTACATATGGACAAGTAGATATATAGTGCCGATATAAGCAACAGAAACCGTACATAACCTCAATTTCCTAACCGCCCCGCAGCGGGGGCCCCCCGCGCAAGGCGTCTTAGTGTCCCCCCTGTCTACCAGAGTGCGCTCCGCCCCCCCCAGCTTGTGTAGCGTCCTGTTTTGCCCCGGTTCCGCCCGTCGCTGCTAGATGTCGCGCGCTTGTGTCGCTAGCTTGTGTAGCGTCCTGTTTTGCCCCGGTTCCGACCGTCGCCCCTAGATGTCGCGCGCTCCGACCGTCGTAGGCCCCCCCGGTAGAGGGCGGTGACGGTGCGGCGCGGTGACGCGGTGGATCGGGAGGATAATTAAATAAACTTGAATTTTCATATATTTTATTTTATTTTATTTATAAAATTGGTCTGGCGAGGAGTTTCTTCTTCTTTTTATGTCGATTCAGTCGACCATCCCATTGTTCCTGTTCCTTGCGTTGTTCTTCTTCCCGTTCCCGGAGGAAATCTAAATACGAAGTGCACTCCTCGCCGTCCCACTCCGTCGACCACCCACCCGGGTACTCCTGCTGCTCCTTTGTTTCTTTTGATCCACCGGGTTCCTCCTGCTGCTGGTGAGGTTCCCTTGTCGTTTCATGTTGTACCGGGAATTCTAACCCCCGGTACTCTTTCTGTGATTTGAATATGTGACGCCCTAAGCGACGCGCCAACATAATATGCGACTTGTCATACGGACAAACCGCGATTTTTTCTAGAACAAAACAAAGTATGATATGTAGCGTTTCCTATAAAACACACATTTTTTTTAAACAAAACTTCCAAAACGGGGGGTTATCAAATTATTTTAAAAATTGTTTTTTAAGTTATACGCGCATACCAAAATTCACGTTTCAATTCACTGTCATTTAAATGTAAGTGCATTATTGTCAAAAGGGCAAACTGCAATTTTTTAGTACAAAAAATAAACAAAAATATGTATATATTTCGCGTTTTCCCCATAAAACGCACATTTTTGAAACAAAACTTTCAGTAAGTGGGGGGTCATCAAATAATTTTAAAAATTGTTTATTTTTTAAAAGCCAAAATTCCCTATTCACTGTCATTTAAAAGATATTAAAAACGCTCAATTTAATTCGATTATTATTGTCAAAAAGGCAAACTGCAATTTTTTAGTACAAAAAATAAAACATATTTCGTGTTTTCCCCATAAAACGCACATTTTTGAAACAAATTTAAAAATTGTTTATTTTTTAAAAGCCAAAATTCCCTTTTCCATTCACTGTCATTTAAAAGATATTAAAAACACTCAATTTAAATCGGTTATTATGCAACGTAAAAAAGATGAGTATCATATTTTAAAAACAGGTAGAAACTAAACAAAAAAGTGATAACCCAAACTGAAACCCACAAGAAAAGACGCGCACTGTATAAAGGTAATTAAAATATAAAACTTACCTGTTGTAGGGTCGTAGGGAAATGGACATCGCACTTGTGTATTCATTGCACTGAATATAGTCTATAATACACATGCAACGTATTTATACACATGCACTCACTTCCATGGTTGAATTAAAAGTCGAAAGGTCTTCTACCCACAAGCACCAATGCCGATTTGAATAGACGCGATGTTGTCGCCAGACAACCGTGCAGGTAGGAGTCTCAGGGTCATCACGCTTTCATACGGGAACGCAACCGCTTCGGACGTTGGACGAAGGTATGTTGCCGCAAAAGATCAAGGCCAACTTGCTTTCATTTTTTACAATCTCCGTATGGGATGTGGAATTTCAAAACGCGCCGAGTCTAAATGTCAAGTTGTTTTGCTTGTTGAGAATAATAATTAATTGCCCGTTTATATTTGCTCCGTGGGATTAACGTAATGGGAAAAATTTGTTGCAACGCATGTGGAGGTGTCTTCGTTTGTTAACTTTTAGAAAATATTCTCGCACCGTATAAATACATCTCATTTTTCTCTGTTTTGTCAGTAGTTGTTTTTGGTATTATTCGTGCAACGTGGAAGCTAACTTAGTGGTTTGGTGTTCGTACAAAAAAGCAGTAAGTACCTTTTTTATTGTTTTATTTTAATTCTTTAACATTTGTTATTATTTTATAAAGGTCTTAAAGATCATCTTAGTACTCTCAACCCGTAACCGCAAATAGAATAGCAGCAATCTTAAGCGTAAGTTTTTTTTATTTTTTTTATTTTGAGATAAAATAATTAATAATAATTTATAGGTGGACTTAAGTCAACTGAATCAAACCTGTCTTGCAGAAGGTGATTTTGAGCAGCCGATTGTCAAACTGCATGAATTGCCGATAGGCGTGCCGTTTAAAATTACTAGAGCCAAAATTGTTAATACAAAATTTGGCAATTCCGTGTTGCTGCAATTAGAAAATTCCGTAGTATTTCTTCCTACTCGCGTGACAGAAGCTTTCCGTCCGATACTAGAACACTTTGCGTCGGGGCAGTACAAACTGGTCTACGAGGGATCCAAAGATATTGGAAAGCCCAACTCTTTAAAGAAATTCAAAATAATTCAAAATTAATCAACATATTATACAGGGTAAGTCTTATTTACTGTTATATATTTAATAAACCACGATGCGCGTAAAGCAGATCATTCATAGAGCGCAAATCTTAATTTTAACCTTACAAAAATTAAAAAAGCATATTTCCGACAAGTTCACTCTTAGAGATAGTGATGTGTGGCTTAGGAGACTAAATAAAAATATTGAATCTTGCAACCAAATCGTTTCTAACGAAAAGGATTTATCTATTGGGTTAAAAAGAAAATTACAAACTACAATTCAACATCTGAAAGCTATTAGAAAAATTATTCTTAATTATCAACATAAGCATTTTGGATTGGGATTACAAAGTAGTAGCCGCGAGACAAACACAAATGAAATGGTTGTATGGGAATCGGTAGCGTCGTGTTTCCAGGGAAGAGTTCAGACCGGTGTCATAATTAATTTACTTCATAAAGATTTAATTCAATTTTTAAACTATTGTCGTCCAATATTTCAACAAAAAATTAGTCAAATTTTAAAGAAATTTTTATTGCTGAAATTAAATACCACATTTTGCGGTGAATTTATTAAGGCAAAAAATGATGTCCAAGGCGAAGTTGATGTTAAATATCTGAGTACCGGAAATGCTGTAGTTGATTTAGGAACAGAATTGAATGATTGGTTTGTTGAAAATGTGCAAGATAAAATTTTAAATCAAATGTCAGAGTTTCAGGAACGTGATTCCGGGTGGGCTTTAAATAATATTATTTATTTAGAGATTAACATTAATAAATTTGAAATGGGTAACGGGTCATCCTTCGTTGAGTGGCCTAAAGAAATTGCGAATAAAAGGGCTTGTATTAACATTAGAAATGACGATCAAGCGTGTTTTTATTGGTCAGTTGTATGCGGACTCTTTCCAGCACGTTTTCGTCAGTATTTACCCTCTTCATATCCATACTACAAAAGTGTTTTGAAAACTGAAAATTTACAAACACCTATGGAAATGAATAAAATAAGCAAATTTGAAAAAGACAATGATATTTCCATCAATGTTAATATCTTAGGGTTTCATAAAAATGAAAAAACTAGTTTTTATTCCGTGTTACCTGCACGATTAACAAAAGAAAAACGCGAAAAACATTCAAATTTGTTGTTAATACAAAATAAATATTATCCAAAAGTTAATGATTTTGATCCTGATCCGCAAGATAATGATTATAAAGAAATAAAATATCACTATTGTTACATTAAAAATTTGTCTCGATTAGTTTCCTCACAGCTCAGTTAATATAATCACAAGAAATACATTTGCGATAGGTGTTTGAATTATTTCAATAACGAAACTCGTCTACATGACCACGAAACAATATGTTCCAGTTTCAATGAGTATAAAGTGTCTTTTCCCAAATATGATTACGTTGAATTTCGAAACCATATATATAAACAAAGGACTCCGTTTGTAATTTACGCCGATTTTGAGAGTCAATTGAGAAAAGTAAATTTGAAAATTTCAGATAAAACCTCGAAATACCAAAAGCACGAAGCTTACAGTGCTGCATATTACTTTAAATGTTCTTATGATGATTCAATATCATTTTTCAAAAGTTATCGTGGTCTAGATTGTATTGATTGGTTCGTGGAGGAAATATCTAATTTATCAAAATTTGCTCGTTCAAAATTTAAGGATATTATACCAATGGATAGTGAAATTAGTCTAGATCAAAGGTCGAGTCATTGTCATATTTGTGAAAAACCTTTTTTAAAAGAAGATGTTATTGATCGTGACCATGATCATTTTACTGGTAAATTTAGAGGTTTTGCCCATCAGGCTTGTAATTTAAATTTTAAAAAAATATTTGTAGTGCCCGTAGTATTCCAGAACCTTTCTGGATACGATAGCCACTTCCTGCTTCCGGTTTTAGCAAAAAAAAGCTATGTATCCATAGTTCCGGTTAATAAGGAAAAATACATCTCTTTTACATATTTCGAACCTGATTATAACATAAAATTTCGATTTACAGATTCGTTTAGATTTTTGGGAGCATCTCTGGATAATTTAGTTTCCAGTATGGATAAAAATGAACTATATATTTTAAGAAAAGAATTTTCCGATCTCGACGAATCAAAATTAAATTTACTGTCGCAAAAAGGTATTTTTTGTTACGATTACATCGACCATATAGACAAATTAAATGAAACAACTTTACCCCCGATTGAAGAATTCTATAATAAATTAAGTGAAAGCAATATTAGTGAAGAAAAATATTCCCACGCACAAAGTGTTTGGCAGTCGTTTGAAATAAAAAATTTAGGCGAGTATTCAGATTTGTATTTAAAAACCGACGTTATTCTTCTGGCAGATATATTCGAAAATTTTCGAAAAACTTGTATGGCAACACACGTTTTGGATCCGGCGTGGTATTTCAGTATGCCCGGGTATACATGGGATTGCATGCTTAGATTCACAAAATGTCGTTTAGAACTTTTGCGCGACATTGACCAAATTATGTTTATCGAGCGGGCTATACGAGGTGGAATTTCGGTGTGTGTTGGTAGATATGCGGAGGCCAACAATAAATATATGCCCAACTACGATTCATCCAGGGATGATTCCTATATCATGTACTTTGACGTCAATAACCTCTATGGCAAGGCCATGTGCGAGCCTCTTCCTTACGGAGGATTCGACTGGATGTCTCATCAAGAGATTGATTCATTTAATGTCATGAACATTCCAGATGAATCTTCCCAAGGATATATCCTAGAGGTAGACCTGGAATACCCGCAGAAATTACATGACACACATAGAGATTTTCCATTTTGTGCGAACATCGAGTGCCCCCCAATTCAAAGTTACCAAAACTAATGACTACTTTGTATAATAAAGAAAAATACGTCATACACTATCGCAATTTAAAACAGGCTCTCAAAAACGGTCTCGTACTAAAGAAAATTCACAAAATATTAAAATTTAACCAATCTCGTTGGTTGAAATGTTATATCGATCATAATAATAAATTAAGAACCCAAGCAAAGACAAAATTTGGTATAAATTTATACAAATTGTTTAATAATGCCGCTTACGGTAAAACAATGGAAAACATTCGCAAGCATCGTATTGTTAAATTTGTCGCTACGGTGCGAAAAATTTAATTTCTAGTCCTAGATTTCACAGTGGAACCATACTTGATAACAATTTGTTGCTTATAGAATTAAAAAAATCGGAACTTTGCTTTAATAAGCCACTTTATATTGGAATGTCCATATTGGATTTGTCGAAAACGACCATGTACGAGTTTCATTATAATTACATGCTTCCAAATTTGGGTCCCGAAAAATGTAAAATTCAATACATGGATACGGACAGTTTCATTTATAATATCAAATGTTATGACGCATATGAAAGCGTTATTAAGGCCGATTTAACAAAATTTGACACGTCTGATTATCCTAATGACAATCCCTATAATATACCGCAAATCAACAAAAAGGTTTTGGGGTTGATGAAGGATGAGACTAATGGCACCATCATTAGTCATTATGCGGGGTTAAGGTCGAAAATGTATACTTTCAAAATTTTAATGGGTTCGGTAGTTAAAAAGTCAAAGGGTATTCAGTACAATATTGTAAAAAATAAAATTTCATTTGATGACTACGTAGAATGCTTAACAAATTTTAGGGAAAAGTACGCCACTCAACGAACCATTCGTTCATATACTCACAATGTATTTAGCATCGAACAAACAAAAGTTGCCTTGAGTCCTTTAGTCTTTTGCCGAATTCATATGAAACGCTTCCGTGGGGACATTATAAAGTGCCGTAATTATTTTTTAATATATTTTTGTTACAGATTATGGTCAAACAACTTACATTAGAAAGCCTTTGTATTATAACAATTTGCGAAAATATTAGGTGTAGTGCTGATTTTTTGCTTGAGTCACCTTTGCCTTGGAAACTAACGATACTAATATTTAAATATTATTCGAAATATAGATGGAGGTACCTTAAACAACTAGCGCTCCAGTCTGATGGCAATTCTTTATTAAATTTAGAATTCATTCTGTGGAATAAGAGATTCGGATCGTCTTACAGAAATAGCATTTTGGCAACTCCAACCATTGATTTTGACGGAGAATCCGCTTACTGTTTATGGGTCAGTTATTACAGGATAAAATATTCGGAAATTTTAGTTTGTAAATCTTGTCACATTATATTTCAAGTAGTTAAAAAATTTAAAAAGAAAAATTTTAGACTTTTATTGGATCACTATCATTTACAGCTGGATATAAATAATTTGAATGATATATATCACGATAAACAATTTTGGTGTCAAAGCTGCTTTGAAGAAGTTTTGTTCACTGTAGAAACTGAAGATGTATGTAATTTAATGCTTCACGATGAGAGGAAATATGGAAAAAAGTTACGCTTTTCTGATAGCACATTGAACTATTAATACTGTGGTTTTATTATAAAATATATAACTGTAGATAAGGCTTTTATGTATTGATTGTATTCCATTGTATTGCAACAAGAATAAACATGTATATATTTAGACGCTATTTTCTTTTTTACCACCACCACTACACCGCATAATAATTACACAGAAGTTTGTAATTGTATAATTTATTTATTATATACATTATTACTATTTTACAATTTCGTTAAATGCTAAATTATTAGTTGTTCTAGTTTTCTTTTGCACTCTTGAGCTTGCATTCGCGCCACTTGCAAGTCTGTATTAAAAAGCGCAATTTGTGTTTCAATTTCGTTGATATTGCATTCTAATCCCGACAACTGAGACGCCAAGTTTCTTTTTAAATTGAATGCCTCACAAATGACACTTTTTTCTCTACCGTCCGTGAACACTTCGAGCCAATCAGCGGATGACGTTGGAGCTGCAAACGCTTCACTTGTGGTAGTTTTCTTCTTCTTCTTGCGGGATACGACCGACGCACTTTGTTTTCGTTTTGTCGCAGATTTTTTGGTTTGTTGCTCTACAGGAACGAAGCTGGACGGGAGCACTTCTGATGAAGGAAATTGCAACTCGAAATTTTCCAATAAATTATACAATTCGTTGGATGTCACAATTTGCTCTTGAGCCATCATATACACGTATTTATGTCAGAACTTCTAAATCGAGACTAAATTTATTTCAAAACGTCTACGTTGTCTACCCACGAATCGTGCGACTTATCCAATCCCAACCAGCGCACGAGAACCATATTGCCTCGTCTGCGCAACACCTTTTCGACGAGATATAAGTCCGGGTTAACTGTCTTCTGCAATTCTTCTTCATAAAATCCGCCCATTATGGGTTTACCCTGCATATCTTTAAGCAAATACGTTACGGGGTTAGTAACCCGTACTTTAACAATTTCAAACAATTCCGTGGTCCAATTCGGTGTATAACCTTTGTTAAACACGTGCTTGACTTTGCTGATTCTAACGATGTCGCCGACTTTAAGTTTACGAGGACCGAATATTTTTATGCTACTATACGCGGTTTTCAAAATTCTCTTTTCATTGCTCTTACTCACATCGATGGGTTTCGTACCCGTCGTTCTATGTTTTGTGTTATTGTATTCAACGATAGAGGCGAGCAAATCGATCCATTTGTACGTCCCGCGTAAAGAAAAATGTCGAAACAATTTCTCTTTGAGGGTACGTATCACCCGTTCGACAATTGAGGCCTTTTTTATGCTATACGTACTATAGTGGCTAATTTTATGCTTATCCACAAGTTTCAGAAACGTGTCGTTGTAAAATTCTTTACCGAGATCCGTTTGCAAGTTTTGAGGGTGCCGTCGGTCCTTGAGAATTTTGGAAAACGCCTTGGCGACTTCGACCCCGGTTTTGGTTTTCAACGGGCGACACCATACATATTTTGAGAAACAGTCTATCATAACCAGCACGAATTTAAAATTTCTGTTTTGTTTGCTGTAGCGATCTAATTGGGCCAGATCCGCTTGCCACAGGTCATCCATCCCTCGTATTATAGTCCGGCGGCGAGCATAATTTCTGCGTGCCGGCTTGTGCAGTTCTCGAACCAGTTGTACCTTCTCCTTATTCATAATGTGTGTTCGGTTGCGATGGAGGATTTAAAACCCTTTGTTTCAATACCTTCATTATATTCTCATTTTCGTTCGTAAGTCGCTCCATTTTGGTTACAATATCATGAAATTGCTGTGACAAAACGGCGACTTTTGTCATGTGTTTTTCCAAATCTTTCTTTGCGCTCATTTCGCTTAGCTTTTGGTGGAAAACTTCGCGAAACTGCATAATTTCATTTTCGAGTGTAGTGCTACTCATTTTCAGTTGTTCTTCAAGACGCGAAAATTTAGTTTTGTCTTCAATTTGTAATCTTTTCGTGTACGCTTCGAGTTTCTGTCCAATAATCTTTCTCAATGCAATTTTTTATAAAGTACTTGTCTCATCCACATATTTTTTGTCAGCCACGTCACCGTCGTCGCTAGGCGTTTGGACATTGCAAATTTTTAAATTGTTCATATTGACGTTTCCGTCTGGCATATAATCGAGGGCGCTTCTAATCACAGTATTAGTGAAGGGTCGTTTAGAGCGCAGCGCGCTAGAACGTCCAAACTTGTCCAGACTCATCGTTAAACTAACGTATAAAACCTGATTCTTTTAGCTCTTCAACGATTGAAACTATTTCGTTATCATGAGACGTGTTGCCTGCGTGTTTCGACGCGATTAGTAATTTCAGACGCTCTACGAGTTCATTGACGTCGTCCCAGTATACATATTCAGTAGGAGCGTCATTATAACGCATATTATTACCTTGACCGCTGTACGAGTACGAACGCGACTGAGATTTTATTAAGGGTCGGATGACCTTGGTATATTTTGGTACAGTCGATGCGCCTTTCAGACGTCCCATCGCGTCCCTGTGCACCTGGGTAGCCTCCATTATTTTCTTATATTGTGCCAAATCGTCTTTTGTGTATGCTATGGGATCTTTCAAAAACACCAAATTATACAAGCCGCGGGTACCGGAATATCTCTCGCCGTCTACAATAATATCGCCAGATCCTTGATGAAAATCCAGCGATATATTGCCGAGAAACCATTTGGATGATATTTTGTCGTAAACGGGTCCGTAAATATCGGTGTCGGGCGATTTTACCCATAAATTTTGAATATATGAATGGGAAATTTCTGGATATTGTTCCAGGTATGATTGAAGGGATGCGTTGGCCACGCTCGATGTGTCAAACACATCATCTTCCTCCTCATCGATATTTTGCATCTCAACGCTCTTATTGGGATCCGGCGTTTCCTGAATTTCTTCCATAGGCAAAAATTATACGTTAACCTTATTTTTTGTTTCTTCGTTCGGTTCCTTTTTGTGTTCCCGCTTGACACCTCGACGTTCAGTTTTTATTTCTGCCGGTGACGGTGATAGCTTTATTTTTGCTATACGTTCTAGCGGCTCGCTGACGGGTTTGAAAAGCTTCCGAATTGACGCATCCTCTTCGCTCTTACCCAATTTTAATGTTAAATACTTCTTTCGAAACTCGTTTACTTTTTTTTTAGCGCCGCGTCGGCGATGTCGGCGGACGTCGCCTTCATGACTGTTTCTATCGACAATTAAATATCGACTTTTATATATTTATCGAAACCCTTGCGGTAGCGTCCGTTTTTTACGTCGAAATCTTTGACAATTATCAAACAGCCGTACTTTTCTTTCCAGCACTCGGAACAAATTTGTTTAAACGTGTCGTATGAAACGTCGGGTGAGACATGTTCATCATAAACGTGACGTAAATTCATGTCATCCTGTTTAAACAACGCGACAATATTGCAATTGTCACGTATCAATTGCTTGGGTACCTTGGAGTATGTCTGACAGAGATAAATAGCGTCGATGGCCTTGTGTCGGCACATCGAAAAATACTCGCGAATTTTATCTTGCTTGTCGCACGCCACGTCGTCGAAAATAAACGCGTCGCTGGGGTCGATTATCGAGTCTCTTTCACTGTAGGGATAATATCCAACTCCTTTGACATTGCTCAATACGCGAGATAACAGTTGATATTTTGGTTGATACAACGACTTCGAGTAGACGTAAACATTTTCGAAACTTGCCCCGTTGGGGTTAAAGAGTAGCGCTAACATGGTGTTGGTTTTGCCGCAACCGCTAGATCCGCAAAACACCGCCCTAAATGAATTGGGTAGCAGTTGACCGTGTTTGCTTTTGTTAAAGAAACCATCTCCGCAAACCAAATCTAAATTATCGATGGGGAGCTTGAGTTTCTGCTGCACCACCCGCATGACTACAATGTTTATTCGAGACACCTCGTATATATATACGACACAAGCAATTTCCTTTAATTAGTATGTTATGCTTCGCGTCCGGAAGTGGTCTCGTTAACACGCTTATTAACAAGTTACCTTTTGAAGTACACATTTCGGGTTACCAGTTTTGCGGTCCCGGTACAAAATTGGAAAAACGCTTGAACCGAGGCGATAGCGGGGTGAATCCTTTGGACGCTGCGTGTAAGGTACACGACATTGCCTATTCGCAAAACAAATCGTTAGACGAACGTCATAAAGCGGATAAAGAATTGGAAACGCGTGCGTGGCAGCGAGTAAAATCTAAAGACGCAAAGTTTGGTGAAAAAGCTGCCGCATTCTTTGTCACCGCGACTATGAAAACTAAACGTAAGCTCGGTATGGGTCAACAACGGCGTCCCTCTGTTTCGTTTCGACAGGGTGTCGTGAAAAAGGTTCGCAATGCATTAAAGAAGAAACAATTGTTTCATATCGATAACCCTAAAATGCTTAGAAGATCGGCACTGGAAGCGCTTCGAGCTGGCAGAGCCGCTGTAAGAAAAGCGGGAGGACGTAAAAAAATTAGGGTACCTAGAATTATAACGTTCGAATCAAAATCGGGCGGTATTTTACCACTTTTACCGTTATTAGGAGCGCTAGGGGCTTTAGGTTCGCTCTCGGGCGGAGCCGCTGCTATCGCTAAAACTGTCATCGATGCGAAAAACGCACGAAAGACACTCGAAGAGGCCAACCGCCATAACCGAGCTATGGAAGAGATTGGAAAAAAGGGATCGGGTCTATTCTTGAAAAAGAGTCCGCGCGGCGGATTCGGTCTTTATCTGAAGAAACAAAAAAACTCCCAATAAAGCTACCCAGAAGGGCTCTATACGACGTCGATTTAATATCTCTGGCGCGCAAATTAAAAATTCCTCACTTCAGGGGTGTTTTTATGCGAGATAGTTTACCCCGTCGAATCAGATCGCAAGAATGCGGAATCGTAAATTTGGATGTTCGTCGAAATAGAGGAACCCACTGGGTAGCATACAAAAAGAGGAAGGGAAACGATGTTGAGTATTTTGACAGTTTCGGTAACCTTAAACCACCCGCGGAACTTGTTAAATATTTCGGCAACAGCGCCAATATCTACTATAATCACGATAGATATCAAAAGTTTACGCAATACAATTGCGGTCATTTGTGTTTGCAATTTCTCTATAAAAAGGACTGAAATCGCGGACCTATAAGCAGTCAACATGTCGATCATATTTACGTTAAAAGGGCACACGTCGACATTATCCATGGACTTTGTCAATCCGCTGCAGTTGGATGAACATGTAGAGTACGGTTTAGCGCTGATTGGATTCCACTCTTACAACAACATTCCCAACATAGATAAGGGTTCGAATAAATTTTACTACTTCGATGGTAACAATAAAAAAGACGTAATTGAAATTCCGACCGGGTCCTATGAAATTAGCGACATTGAAACCTACATTAACGAACATCTGCCAAAAAATAAGGAAGAGAAGAATACGATCCCAAAGTTAATAGAGGAGATATCAATCAAACCCAACAATAATACGATAAAGTGTGAAATCTACAGCCCCGTATACGGGGTAAACTTTAAACAACACTCGGACAGTATCGGAAAATTATTGGGGTTTTCACAAAAAATTTTGGAGCCCAATATTATGCATTCCTCAGATTTACCCGTGGATATAATAAAAGTGCGAACGATACATGTAGATAGTAACATAACGTCTGGAGCGTTCTACAACGACAGACCTTCGCACACAATTTACGAGTTTGCCTTGTCCGTCGATCCGGGGTACGCCATCGACGAAACTCCTAAATATCTAACGTACTTGCCAGTAAACAAACGACAAATCTACAATATTACCCTACAGGTTCTGGATCAAAACTTTGAGTTGGTTAATTTCCGAGGTGAAGAAATCACCATTAGATTGGAACTTAAAAAATTAACGTAATGTTGATTTTCGACTCAATCGGAGCCGCTGGTGAATATAAAAAAGCGAACATCCAAACGGTAGGGTTAGTAACAAAACCGAGGCGTATCCGTAAAGGTCGTCTTACATTGAGCAACAAACAATTTCTCCGATCACTGGGCTACGATGTTATCGAATCAAATATTCGACATACACAGAAAGCCAAAATTTGATGAATCTATCCAGCGCGTGGAGACCCGCACCTATCATCCCTTTGTGAAATCTTTTTTGAACAACGACACCATTGAGATCACGATCAATCAAGGAGATGCCTGGCTGCTTATGTACGACGCTGCTATTTGCATTAAGGGATCGCTGAAACGTCTCACGGGAACCGACCAAGTGCAATTTGTAAACAATGCAGGAGCATTTTTTTTTGAAACTATATCGTACGAGCTGAATGGGAAAGAAGTGGATAGCGTGCGTGATCCGGGTATAGTTAGTACGATTAGAGGTTATCTATGTTACTCGAAAGATGACTCATCGCATCTAGATATTTCCGGCTGGAATTTCCCTGAAAATGCGATTCACGATACAGAAAATAGACATTTTAGCATGCGAATCCCGTTACGACACTTTTTAAATATATTTAATGATTATAATATGATAACTTGTGGAAAACAAACCATAAGATTGGTAAGAGCCAGACATGACAAAAATTGTATGATAATTAAACCAATGGGCGGTGTTGCGGCCAGTGCAATTAAAACAACGGCGGAATTAAAAATTGATAGTGTCGATCTTAGGGTCAAGCACATATTTCCAAACGACGAAATCAAATTGGCTCTGCTGAAATCGATTAGATTAGATCAACCCATATTGATACCCTATAGACGATGGGAACTTCATGAATATCCTGCCCTAACCGCGGGCTCTACCAAAGAAATTTGGTCTGTCAAGACGTGCGCGGCTATCGAAAGCCCCCGATACGTAATAATCGCTTTTCAAACAAATCGCAAAGACAACGAAGCGAAAAATGCGACGCTTTTCGATCACGTCGACGTAACGGATATAAGATTAACACTAAACGGAGAATATTACCCTCACGAACGTTTACGATTAGATTTTGAAAAGAATGACTTCGTGGAAGCGCATCATAATTACACGGATTTCTACCCCAGTTATAAGGGATGTGAGGAAAAAACTGCGTTGCTTGACTATATGGCTTTCAAAAACTGCGCGATTTTCGTCATTGACTGTTCTCGAAGAAACGACAGTGTAAAATCCAGCACTGTCGACGTAAAGTTAGACATCGAAGCAAAAAAGGGATTTCCCGCGAATACACGTGCCTATTGCATCATCATTCACGATTGTATCGTGGAACAACTACCGCTCAGCGAGATTGTTCGAAATCTAACATAAATACCGCCGGAGGAACCTAATCTTAACCAGTCATATTAAAAATGCGCATCGTTGCGGTAGATATTCAAAGCTTCCAGTTAGAAGATGGATTTGTCGTTAAAGAAATGGCTGTCTACAATGGATGCCAAATTAGTCATTACGTTTTGAAACCGCCGCGTGAATATTGCACGTTGACCGGTGCAGAAAAAAGAACGGTACGCTGGCTCGAACAATATTATCACGGTCTCAAATACAGTTCTGGTTTTGTTCAATATTCCGACATTGATACGTTGATCGGACTACTGATAGAAAATGCTGACTTGATATACGTGAGAGGAAGATCAAAAATGGAATTTTTAATGTCGAAAATGGATCAGGAGGATGTCGCATGCAGAGTCATTAACGTGGAGAAATTCGATGATGATAATTGGTTGAATCCGCCGAAATTTCAACCGGATCACGCCCATTGCATGTTTCACTCCGGAGGAAGACTGCGCATGTGCGCGTTGAGAAATTCTGCCCTTTTATATAATTGGTTGTATTCAAGGATCCCTGTATAAAATAAAACTTTTTTTTATTTAAATAAGGCTTAAATAATTCTTTTTTCGTTCCATTTCTCGAGTAATATTCTGCGTCATCTCATGCAAAATAGCGACTAAAAGCGTTTGGTTCATCACTTCTCTTTGTTATTTTACCTATAAAAGATTAGCTAGGAACCGAATACATTTTAGTATTTTACTGACCTTGAACGAGATGAGAGCCTTGTTGCTATGCTACGCTGTCTTTACTACCTGTTCGGACGTGTCGACGATAGTCGCCGCGCTGCCCGAGGAAGGTGTGATTGAATATTTACAAAAATTCGGATTCCTTTCACCTAACGACAACGAATCTTTAACGCAGATCAATGCGTCGAGTTTGCAACGTGCCCTAATGGATTTTCAGGATTTCTATAATTTACCGGTGGATGGTACTCTTAATAACGAAACCGTCGAACTAATAAATAAACCCCGATGTGGTGTAATAGAAAATGCCTTCACGACTGTTTCGCGATGGCAGAAAACGGATTTAAATTGGTATATTCAAGTACCGCCCAGTCACTATCAAGAGTTAAAAGTGCTGGCAACCGAGGTTTTTAAAATATGGAGTGATGAATCAAATTTAAATTTTTTCTTAAATTACTCAGAACCGGATATAATTATTTTGATGTCTGACAAATATACTACCCACAGACATAGCATAAGATGTAAAGGGAACGAAACCTGCCCTTTTGCTTTCGACGGAAGGGGTAACATATTAGGACATGCATTTTTTCCAAATCAACAACAAGAGTGCGTGGAAGTTCATTTGGATAAATCCGAAGATTGGTACTACGGTTTAGAAGTGCCTGGGCCCGGAGGAAAAACGAGCTTGTTTTCTGTGTTGTTCCACGAAATTGGACATACGTTGGGTTTGGCGCACAGTAACGATCGCAATGCCATTATGTACCCTTGGTATAGCTTAAATTCTAAGACATGTTGCAGGTCTTCAACGTTTATATGGTAAAAAAACCACAACCACCGCCCGCGTAACAACTCCCACTACAACAACAACAACAACAACAACAACTACCACTACCACTACTACTACAACTACGAAACCTCCGATAGGGAAAAACGAAACAAAAGTACCAGATTTGTGTCACGTAAATCCATCCATATTTTTGGTTACGTCTAACCATCATATGTATCTATTTTACGACAAATGGGTTTGGATAATAAGATTAGGTGATAAAGTCTACATGGAACCTAAAATGATATCAGATTATGTCCCTATTTACGCTCCTATTTCGCATATCTACCAGAGACCCAACGGACAACTTTTGGTAGTCACCGGTGATTCGTTTTATTTACTTCACTTCCCGAGTTTCACGGTAGTGGGCGACCGACAAAGCGTCCAGCGACTGGGTGTGCCTGCGGGTAAAACAGTGAACGCTATTTTTAATACGTATGGCGGTCGAACGTATATATTTTACGGTAAACGCTACTATGCAGAAATAGACGAGTGTTCTTTGAGTGCGAGTGAACACGGTTTTACTACGGAACTGTTTCCGGGTCTGCCCGACGATTTGTCGGGCGCGTTTCGATACACCAACGGACATTTGTATTTTTTCAAAGAGAAAACGTATTACGAATACAACTAATTTTTGAATAAATTAACGAGAGTCGGAGAAATAGACTTGAGTCTTGTCGCAATTAATTGTCCCACAGAGAGTGTCTTTAAACAAATTAGGGATTTGTTAAGAAAGTTATCGATCTTTCACAACAATGAATAAGAAGTTAGTTTTCTTCGATGATTTTAGAAGCTTGGATACCGATCAACTTGAATTGATTCCTGTGCAACATTTTTTGGAGCATGTGAGACCGCACGATTTGTTAAATATGTGGCATAAGTTACCAGTACGACATCGCAACAATTTTGAATTGCAAACTCATTTGCCCTGCTTTGTTCACTATAACAGACCGGACAGCAAAATGCATATCGACGGCCCGGCACCTCCTCAGAATAAATGTCATTATTGTTTGACTGTTATAAAAGCAGTTACCGAGATCTAGGATAGATTCATTCGGGCTAGAAACATGGTTTTGTTAAGTGCTCACTTTGTTTTGTTGTCGGCTGTGGTACAAAACGTTTTCTATATACATAAACCTAAGGATGTGATTGAAGCGTTCGTTTGTTTCAAAAATCATAATAATCGGTGCATTTGGCCCGATACGTGGACGCGTATGCAACTCGCTCAGGTCAACGGAATCGACAAGCTACAAACTTTTAGCGTGACATTGTCGAATAACACTACCGCAGATAAGCCGTATTTAAATTACAAGGTACGTTTCGTTTTCGCGAACCGGAGCTACGAAGACCACGGCGAATGGCAAACGATCGCTATCAAGAATTCCAATAACACCAGCGGCGGCGTTAACGACAATTGCGGTAACGAATACAACATCTCGGCAGATCGAAAATCTATTTTAATCCCGCTATATGTAACTACGTGCGCTTGTTTGCTTCTTTTGGCAAAATGCTTATTCAAATTGACTAAATGTAAATATCTCTCTTAATTACACCGATAGTGGGGGGTTGTTGATATATAAGTACATTTGAATTTGATACCGAAGTCAGTCTGTTTGTCGCAATGTGTAACAAAGTGGTCACTATCGATGAAAACACGATTTTCGAAATAAAGAATTCAGGTGACCGTTTCATCTTCAAGAACAAGCACATAGATTTTCAAGTCCAGGATTTTTGGGATTTTTTGTTCTTTCTGGAGGACGAGGTGGGAGAAATCATGTTCTGGAACGACATAACAGTCTACATCGGGATCAGTATCGAGGTGACCTATTCGAACGAAGAAGAGAGCTGTGAGTTGATGCTGAAACAGGATCATGGCGACGAAATTATCCTCGACCGCGATGAAGTAGAAAATCTCATGGACCAGAAACACCGCTTGTACGAAGCATTACGTTGTCTACATATGAGCTAATAAATATTTACTATTGTATCTATAGTTTTTCTTTTATTAAACCGTGATTATTGAGACACTCTGTATAAGTCACTCGACTTGTTTACCGACGACCCGATCACCCTCGTCACCGCGCCACACCGTCTCCGCGCCGCACCGTCACCGCCCTCTACCGGGGGGGGCCTACGACGGTCGGAGCGCGCGACATCTAGCAGCGACGGGCGGAACCGGGGCAAAACAGGACGCTACACAAGCTGGCGACACAAGCGCGCGACATCTAGCAGCGACGGGCGGAACCGGGGCAAAACAGGACGCTACACAAGCTGGGTGGGGGGCGGAGCGCACTCTGGTAGACAGGGGGGACACTAGGACGCCACGCGCGGGGGGCCCCCGCTGCGGGGGGGTTAGGAAATTGAGGTTATGTACGGTTTCTGTTGCTTATATCGGCACTATATATCTACTTGGACAAAAAAGTTCAAGTTTTTTAGCAACGCGTACACTTAATGAAATCGGGAGAAATTCAACAGATCCAAAAATCCGAAAAATCATAATGGAAGATTTTTATATTGACGATCTTATTTCGGGCGCAGAAAATGTTTCTGACGCAATAAAACTTAAGCAAAATGTTTCGGCTACCTTGTTAAAATCAGGTTTTAATTTACGTAAGTGGAGATCGAATGATCTAAGTGTCCTAGAAAATGATAATTTTAACACAAATTCCGAATTTTGCATAAGGAGCAGCGAGGAGACCAAAACTCTAGGGGTTATTTGGGATCCGATTAGTGATACGCTTTGTTATGCTTTTAATTTATCTATTAAAGCCGATCTAATTACAAAACGAAGTATACTTTCCGGTGTTGCACAATTATTCGATCCTTTAGGACTCATTAACCCGTGTGTGGTGAAGGCAAAATTAATTCTACAACTTTGGCAAATCCAAGCAGATTGGGATTCCGAAGTACCGCAAGGCATAAAAGAAAATTGGTCAAATTTTTTGGATGACATAAAGATTGATCGCAAAATTTTTAGCCCGGACTACACTAAAATTGCTTTACACGGTTTCTGAGATTCATCCATGCACGCGTACGGCGCATGCATCTATGCATTGTCCGAAAATTCCTATGGGGAAAGAAAATCAAATTTAATTTGTGCAAAATCGAAACTTGCACCTTTAAAAACACAAACACTACCTAGACTAGAATTATCAAGCGCATTACTTTTATCTCAGTTAATGTCGAAAGTAGTACGAATTTTACGAGTCCCAATTTTCTCAGTTACCTGTTGGACAGATTTTATGATAACACTTTCATGGATTAATTCGGAACCGAACAAGTGGAAAACATTTGTTTCGAGTCGGGTTTCGGAAATACAAATATTAAGTGAAAATTCATCGTGGAAACACATTGAATCGGAAAATAGCCCAGCTGATATTATTTCACGTGGTTTAAACCCATCGGAGTTAAAGAATTGCCAAAAATGGTTTCAAGGTCCTACCTTTCTTATCGAGGAAGAAAGCTCCTGGCCTAAAACGCAAACTGTTAATATGCCCGACTTACCTGAGGCGCGAAAAGAAAACATCATTTTATCTTTTACTTTATTAAATAATCTTGACTTAATAGAACGTTTTTCAACTTATCGAAAATTGATTCGTATCACGGCATATGTATTGCGATTTGGCTACAATTTAAGGCACAAAAAGGCAAGGCGATTTAATACACTGCTTCAATGTGAGCTTGACAATGCAATTACCAAATTATGTATCAATATTCAGCATCAAGTTTTTCAGACGGAAATTAAATGATTTAATTCAAATCAAAACATTCCAAAAGGCAGCAAGTTGCTTGCTTTAAGTCCATTTATCGACGAAATTGGTTTACTGCGCGTAGGAGGACGTTTGAAAAATTCTCATCTTGCTTTTAATCATAAGCATCCAATTGTTTTGCCCAGTAAACATCATTTCACTAGGCTTTTAATTGAACATTATCACAGAAAATATTTACTCGCTGGTACCCAATTTATTCTCGCGCAAATAAGAGAGGATTTCTGGCCGCTGAACGCAAAAAACCAGATCCGCAGCGTTTTGAGAAAATGCATGGTATGCTTTCGTGTAAAACCTTTTAATATAAGTCGACAAATGGGTTCATTGCCTCAACCTCGCGTTACTCCCTCTAGACCATTTACATTCACCGGAATTGATCTAGCAGGACCTTATTTTACTAAGGCATGCAAAACTCGAACAAAAATTTTGATCAAAACTTACTTGACGGTGTTTGTTTGTTTGTCATCAAAAGCGGTTCACATAGAGATAATTACAGATCTTACTTCTGAAGCCTTTATGGATGCGTTTAAGCGTTTCGTATCCCGTCGAGGACTTCCAAAGCATCTTCACAGCGATAACGCTAAAAACTTTGTGGTTACGAATAACATTTTTCACAAATTCTACGAAAGCGTTGCTCAAACTGCTAACAATGAAACTCAAAGTAATTATTTCTTGGAAAATCGCATTACTTGGCATTTTATACCCGCGAGATCTCCGCATCACGGTGGAATTTGGGAATTCGCTATAAAGTCATTTAAGAATCATTTACAAAAGGTAATGGGTGAAACAAAGTTAAATTACGTACAAATTGAAGCTATCTTAAATTCGAGACCTCTCCTTCCCTTATCAAGTGATCCCACGGACCTACAATCTCTGACGCCAGGACACCAATTAATAGGTGGAAATTTATTAGCCACACCTCAACATGACGTAACCGAAATTCCCAGCAATCGTTTGAAAAATTTCCATCAGTTGCAGCAATTGGTTCAAAATTTTTGGAAGCTTTGGAGTCATTCCTACCTCCATACTTTGCAGCAGCGTGGAAAATGGCACGTAAAATGCGAAAACATCAAAGTGGATGCGTTAGTCCTACTCAAGGACGAAAATTTGCCGCCGTTACAATGGTCAAAGGGTCGCGTTGTAGCAGTCCATCCTGGAACCCACAACTTGGTGCGAGTGGTCTCCATACGCACAAGGAATGGGATAGTCAAGCGGTCAATCAGCAAGATATGCCCGTTACCCGTAGACGAGATCAATACTTCTGCGCTTTGAAATCCGCTGGACATCTCAAGGCCGGCGGGATGGTCAATCTTCAAAACTGCCCAACAACGGCAACATCGCGAGCACCGTAAAAAAAAAGGTTGCCTGCAAAAAAGGGATCGGCGCTTAAGAGAGACCGCGGGACGCTGGGTCTCGACATTACAACCCGTGCTAGCAAACGTTAAGCTTCGTTATTCATTTTCATATGTTTTTTCCTTTGTTTGTTAGTTGTAAAAGTTTGTTAAGTTGTAAAAGTTAAAAAATAAAGTTATCGAAAAATACAGTCCACTCAATCGAACAACAATCAGCGCAGCAAATAACGTGGACCTACGTTAAAACCTACCAATATTTATTAAATTATCTTCCTAATATTTCAATTTTATATATTCACAAATATTTTAAAATTAAATATCATTTAAATTTTAATCTACCTTTTAAAACTTAAAATTCAATTTTTATAATTAATTTTACAGTTATTTAGATAAAAGAAACCACCACTATTTGACAAGTCATTGTGAAGACTACTATCAATCAGCTGACGGAAAAACAATTATTACTTATTGGACATAAAGAATCTTCATCAACCATTGAATTGGAAATGACAACTATACAACGATCTCCGGATCCGATCCGAACCCGGTCCCGAGCCTTGGCCTCCCGCGGAACCACCTCGCTGCGAGACCCAGTGTTTTCCGGTGTTCTCTTCGGTCGCTATTTAACGGTCCGCTCAGAACTGGCACGAACCGGGGGAATCCGACTGTCTAGTTAAAACAAAACATTGCGATGGTCTTAACGTGATGTTGACGCAATGTGATTTGTGCCCAGTGCTCTGAATGTCAAAGTGAAGAAATTCAATCAAGCGCGAGTAAACGGCGGGAGTAACTTAACTATGACTCTCTTGACAAACGTCGTCGAGTGTGGACGTGCGTTTCGCGGCTCCTCGTAAATCGGGGCTTTTCGCCATCGCCCTTGCGCCATCGAATCCGGGATAGTCGCGTGTGTCGTCTTAACGTGTTGTGTGCGTTCTGTGGCTTTCCCGAGGGCCATTTCGGGCGTTTCGGAACAGATTGTGGGGGACAGTGACAGTGACAACCCCCTCATCTACACTATCTTGGGGCATTTCCAAACCTAATAGGCGCCCCAGCCCTTCACTATTGCAGTAGGATGTCGCAACAGGACAGGGGTTAACCGTCGCATGGCTTCCCAGGGGATTTTCCCTGCGAGGGGTGTGGCCGCAGATACTTGACGGCTGCTAGCCTTTCGCAACATCGCAAACGGCACTGCCGGGGCCCAGTGGAAGAGGGCCCTAGTGCATGCGCGGAATGTGGCCGGGCCTTCGGGACCTTTGCCGGCATATGCAGCCGCGCCCATCCTGAGGCGTATCAGAGGAGTGTGGAGCTGGCGGATCGCCGGAAGGCCGAACGGTTGACGCCATCAAAAACCTCCGTAAGCTCAAGAGTTACGGCGTATTACGAGCTCAGTTAGAAGCCGAGCAGAAGGAGGCGCCGGACCACCCGACACATTCTCCCGTCCGGTTCGACCGGCCTCCGCAGGAAGGCCCGCTACGGCCGCCCTCACCGCCGACGCGTCTCCGGCGTGGCCCCAGGACCCGGAGGATGGCTGTACGTTTTAGATCCGGCTCTTCCACCAGCGACGGGTCTGCCAGTCCACCATCGCGGAGGCCCGCTTCGTCGCCGTCCCCGCCAGCCGAAGATGGCGACTCCGTGTTTCGGGCCGGGCCGCCTACATCATCGTCCTCATCACTATCGTCCGCCCCCTCCTCTGCCGCGCTGTCGCCGGGTGCCTCGGAGACTCCATCGGCTGCCGCCGCCGTGGCGCCCCCCGTCCCACCGACTCGTCACCCTTTCACCGGAGCCGCCCCGAACGGCACCGAGGCCATCCGGAACTACCTCTTCGAGCTCGCGGCCCAGGAAGGAGTCCCTACCGACATCAGGGACCTCGTCGGGAACATCGCCGGTGGTATCGGGGACGTGGTGTGCTCACTGGAGGCGCTCTACTTGGCTTTGTGGTCGCCTGTCGATGGTCGCCCCGTTGCTGCTCGCGACAAACATAAACGTTACCAAGAGCTGTATGGTAAGGACAGGTCTGCGCTGGCGAACCTTATTGTTCGCGGCGTGGACCCCGGCGCTATGGGAGTGGTCCCCTCACAGGGAGAAATCCGTGCCCATTACGAGGCGGTATTCGCTGCGGCAGCACCCGAGGATAGGTAGCCGATCTCGGACCACAAAACTTCGTCTTTCGGTCTGTATTCGCCTGTTCTCCTGCGGTCTGTGGAGGCCGCCATTCGCTGTCCCAGAGCATCAGGTGCTGCGGGTCCTGACGGCATGTCAGGGGCCGACCTGAGGAGGCTGAATGTCAGGAACGTAACGATCCTTTACAACGCTATGCTCCTTACCCGCCGCACCCCACCAATCCTCAAGGGCTGCCGTACCACCCTCATCCCCAAGGGTGGCGGTGACCCAGCACATGTCGGCTCCTGGCGGCCCATTACTGCCTCAAACATTCTCATCCGAACATTTCATCGGATCTTGGCGGCACGGATGAGCGCTCTGGATTTGCACCCAACGCAGCGTGGATTTCGAAACCTGGACGGGACCATGGCAAACGCAATTATTTTACAGGCCGTCATCAAAGGCTGCCAGGCCTTTTCAAGGCCTTACTGTGTAAGCGCCCTCGACCTACGGAAAACATTTGACACGGTCCCGCATGCTTCCATCGAGAGGGCGCTGCACAGATTCGGTATCGAGCAACCACTCATCGACTACCTGATGGACGGCCTGTCTGGCTGCGCAACTTCTATTCGCGTCGGGGGTGCGCGCGTCGAGGGAATCCCGCTCCTACGCGGCGTTAAGCAGGGCGACTCGCTTTCTCCAGACCTGTTCAACATCGTCCTTGACGAGCTGATGGTGTGGCTGTCCCGCATGCCGACCGAAGTCGGCATCGGGACAGGCATGCTCTAAAATGCTCTAAAATCACTGTCAAGCTTGCCCCGGCCTTGAAGAAATTGTACCTCGCCACGCAGGTTCCACTGTTTATCGGGGCAAAGGTTGTCCCCGTCGTCGAGGCCGATCAGCTTCATGGGGGCAGACCCGCCATCTATAGATTCGCTCAAGGACGCCATGGGTCGCCTGCTAAAAGTGCCCATCAAGCCCCATCAGCGTCTGAGGCTACTTCCCTCAGTACTTGTTCTCTCTGCAGAATCCCAGGGTGACGCGGACCACACTTCATCGGGCGAATAAGATCGTCCGCAAGACTGTTAAGTGCGCATTGCACTTGCGCTCACAGACGCCTAACGCTTTGCTATACGCGGTCAAAAAGGCTGGGGGGCCGCGGTCTCTTCTGCCTCTCCGGGAGGATCCCCGATATTCTGCTGGGCCGGCTGGAGAGACTGGGCTTGCACGACGACCTAGCTAGCTGCCGCCCTCCGGTCCGACTACGTTAAATCCCGGTTGGCGGACAGCATCCGATCATTTGGTTGCGGGGCAGCGCAGGGGGTGTACTGGGGCAGCGCCTTAGCGGCTCGTACAGTGGTGCGGGTCTCAGCGGTCACTGTACGAACGCGGCGGCAAGCCGGTGGATCACAGACCCCCCACAGGGATGGTCCAGTGAGGACCACGTTCACCCTACCTACCGTCGGCGAACTCCACAACACCCGCATCCCGGCCCCTGCGCGGATGTGCAGGGCCGGAAGCCACAGAGTGGAGACTCTCTCCCATGTTCTCCAGCGATGTCCGGCCACGCACCACCAGCGTATGAAGCGGCACGACCTGGCGGTTAACATCCTCGCTAAGGCGTGTCGCTCCAGGGGCCTAGACGCCCACGTGGAACCGTCCATCCCGGACAGGGAAGGGCAGCTTCATAAGGCCGACATTGGTATCCGGGGAGACGGTCGTACCACTGTGGTAGACGTGGGCGTCCACTGGGAGTCCCCAAGACCGCTCTCGGACCACGTTGCCACCTATTCCACCGCCCCGTTTTTGGAGGCGGTGAAGGCCGCATATCCAGGTGACAGGATCTCGGTCCGGGCTATAATCTAGGGGCTCGAGGCACATGGTGACCGCTCAACGACGATGTGGTTGGGAGTCTGGGGCTGCACCCGTCAGTCACACTCAGCCTCGTTTTGTGCGTGCTGGAGGGCGGCTGTATGATCCACCGGTGACATCTGTGGCTCGCCGAGCGGGGGCCCCGCCGCTTTGCGGGGAGGGGTGCTCCTTGGCACGTGCGTGGCCTGTCCTGATTGTGCCGTACTGACCGCCTTGTTGCGCGACGCACACTGGGGCCAATGACCTCCAAACTTGGCATAAGCATAAATATATGAAATATCAATAAGAAAATCGCCATATTGTTAATCGTATTCCTAATATATATGCCTACAATAAAACAAATATCTTAGGCCAATAGAGCACTATATCTACTTGCCACTCTCAGTCAAAAGTAGTTTGCCGAGAAGGTCGTATGTTCGTTTTTGCCTTAGTGTTTTCGAGTGCATATTCATTTTCGTTTATTTTGGTGAAAAACTCTTTAAATTTATACTTTTTTATGATGGAGCCGTCTAGTTCAGGTGAGTACTATAATTTGCAGTGTTAAGGTGGCTGATACTTTTCGATTTCCCAAGAAACGGTTAGAGGTTTAGTTTGGTTCCAAGTTCGTCCAAACTTTCATTTTGGTGTGGCTATAATCTATACTATCTAGACAATTAAGGCAAACTTTAAAATGTTGCAATCTTTTTGCCACTTTTGTTTAAAATAATCATTTAAATAGGCAAAGTCAGTGCTTCTGAAAAGTACATATTTTCGTACGGATAAAAACCTCAATTTTTATTGCTTTTATTACTTGCAGGTGCGAGCTCAGCTGTTATTTTCATTGTTCGGAGGGAACTTTACAATATTTTAAAAAGTTCTGAAAAGAGAAACGTAGAAGGAAAGTTTAATTTTTTGAGGGAGCATGTTAGAGAAAGGATAAAATGTCCTGAGGAGAATCTTAAAGAACTTGATCAAAGATTGTCGTATTTTAAGTCACAATTTAAGAGCAGATGGATGAAAGCAGGCAGGGTGGAGGATAAATTTGCAAAAAATAAACAACATTGGTTGGATACTTCTATTTCTTTTCTAAATTATGCAATAAAAACACCAAAACAAATGGGTGGCCCAAAAATCAACTTTGAAGAGAGCGTAAAAAGACCGAAGTTTTGCGAAAATGTACCCCACTCGAGGAATTGAAGTATGCAACCCAGATGACTTTAAGGGCAGCGGGACAAACACATGCCTCAAAATTAATGCAGGACATGTCAATTTCTCCAAAACGGGCAAGTAAATATAGAAAGGCGTTCATGAAGATGGAAGAAAGTAAATGTCGTCTAATATCAGGTGAAGATGCTCTAGCTTTATTGGTGGACGCCAAGTTGTCAAGACATCAGTTTTGCTTATTTAGAAGACCAAGAAAAATTTCCTTCTAATAAAGTTGTGCAAGCAGAAAAGAAAAAATGCTATCCAAATCAGGAGCACATAAAAGTAACTGAGGTATTAGCAGAAGTTCAGTTACAAGCTTTGCTCAACCACACTGCAGAACGCCTATTGATGACTATACAAGGTAATATCAATTTACTCAATGACGAACAACGAAAAAAGCTTTGTTTAATTAAGAAGTGGGGTTGCGATGGAAGCTCAGGTCATAGTTCTTATAAGCAGGCGTTTCATGGATCTGAATCGAGTGATTCAGCTGTTTTTATAACATCACTTGTTCCTCTTCATCTTATTTGCGATCTAGATAGTAAGAACCCATTAGTGATCTGGCAGAATCCTTGTCCATCATCCACACGATACTGTAGACCTGTGAAAATTGAATTCATTAAGGAATCAACGCAAGTGTCTTTAGCTGGAAAAAGTAGAGTGGATAAAGAAATAGATACACTAAGCAGCACTGATTTATCTCTCGGGGGCAAATCAATTTCAGTCGCTCATAGGCTTACTTTAGCAATGATCGATGGCAAAGTATGTAACGCCCTAACAGAGACCTCATCTACACAACAATGCTATATTTGCGGAGCAAGATCGCAAGAATTCAATTCAATTGACAAAATGGTAAACAGAAATAAAAACAGAAAACCTGCAATTCGGGATATCAGTATTACACGGTTGGATCCGTTTTTTTGAATGTCTTTTACATTTATCATATAAACTTCCAATTGAAAAGTGGCACGCCCGCGGAAATGATAACGAGATAGTTGCAGAAACGAAAACAAGGATTCAAAAGCTGTTTAGAGAAAAAACCGGTTTAATCATTGATAGACCTAAACCCGGTTTTGGCAACTCGACTGACGGGAATACCGCTAGGCGCTTTTTCAAGAACCCTGAGCTCTCTGCCGAAATTACAAATATTGATATCAACCTGATCAGGCGCATGCATATAATATTAACAGTAGTTTCTAGTGGTCAACAAATAAATGTCGACAAGTTCCGAGAATTCGCACATGATACTGCAAGACTTTTTGCGCAGAAGTACCCCTGGTACCACATGCCCCCCATAGTCCACAAAGCGCGAAACAAGGATTTTAAAAGATATAGAGAACACTATTCTCGAAAATGTAGCTGTAAAAACTCCAATGAGGATATTTTCAATTTACTTTTTTTGAGCTCAGATCCTGTAATAACAAGCAACAGGAAGATATTGACAAAAAAGCATCAACGTTTGCCAAGGGAAGCTCTGGAGTTACTAGTATCTACACCCCCACCTGATAATGAAGATCTTGACAACGAAGAACCATTGGACTTACAGAATGATGCTAATAGTGATGACATCTACCCGTCTTCCAGCAATGATAATGATGATAGTGATGATTATGATGATGATCAGTGATGACCATTGCTCCCTATTGGTGTATGCCATTGCCACTTTTTCTCTCTCTCTTTTTTTTTTGAAAGGGGATTGGTTCGAATTTGTCTTAGAACTTATTGAGTTTGCATTTGCTCTATTTAATTTTGGGATTTTCATTTTTTTTCTATACCTTAAAGAAAAGAAAAAAATCTCTTGTACAAAATGGTTCATAAGATGGAGATTGGTCATCTGAAGAAGGACGAACTGACTTTTGAATTAGTTTACCGTGGAATTAATGTTGATGGTATGTCTGTAGAAGTGATGCGTTCTAGCTTACGTCCTCTAATTAAATTGGAAACACAGATACGCCCGATTAGTTATCCCAAGTATCACTTTGATTTTGGCGTAGAGATTCCTCAAATTGAAGCTAAATACGCAGAATTGTTAGATTTGGTCCGAAATTTTGAAGGTGATAAAACTTCAAAAATTTTTCATCACTTGTATTCCCGTTGTCTACACCTGTTGGGTAGAATTGACAAATCACCTGTAACTCAAATCTCCGAGGATAACCTTAAACTTCGTTGTACATGGCTAGCAAAGATTTCTGGATTATTGGGTACTCTGGACAAGTCTGCAAAAACTAAACATTCGTTTGAGCTTAACTCATTGTTCCGTGTTGGTGCGTCTACCACAAATATTAGCGATGATGAATCCGACTCTTGGTCTGATAATTCAGATGTCGTCCCCAAGAATTCTACTCTAATAGATTCGTCATTTACATCTGGTCGTTCTGAGCCTGTATACAAACGCAATGTTAAATTTTCTGGTGACCCAAAGAGTATGTCAGTAACACAATTTTTAGAGCGTGTAGAACTTCGCCATGCCCGTAATGTCTCAGAGGTCGATCTTTTCGCTTCCTCTTTAGATCTTTTTCAGGGAAAAGCACTACTTTGGTATAGGTCTGTTATTAAAAGGTGTCAAAATTGGAGAGAACTTCGTCAACTTCTTATTTCGCATTATTTACCGCCAGATTATAAATCTCGTTTATTTGAGGAAATTTTATCCCGTACACAAGGTCCCAACGAAACAATCGTGGATTATCTCGCTTGCATGAGTACTATGTTTAGCCGTTATGGCAATGTTCCAGAAGAAACTCAGGTCGATAGCATTTTAAGGAATTTGGCTCCATTCTACGTTATGCAACTCCCAATTGTAAGCTCTCTTAATGAACTTGAGGCTGAATGTCTAAAACTCGAGGTTAAAAAGTTCCGTGCAGATCACTATAGACCTCCCACTCGTAGGTCAAACCAAAGTTATGTGGAACCCGAATTTGCATATTTGTCAGCATCCACTCATGAGTTGTCTTTAAATATATCCGCTGTTCAAGCTACTTCTTCCTCAATGGTTTGCTTTAACTGCAATCAACCTGGTCATTCGTTTCGTAACTGTTCTGCTCCTATTAACAAGCATTGTTTTCGCTGTAAAAGACCAAATGTCACCGTTCGCACGTGCCCGGAATCACAGGAGGAACTAATCGGTCGAAATAGTACCTCCAGCTCTTTGCCTTGTTCGACCAATCATGTTTTTCCTCCTAAAGCATTACTCGATTATGTCATATCTCATGTTGATGAAGATCAACGTCCTTATCTTGAAATCACCATATTAGGGAAAACTATTTTAGGAATGCTTGATTCCGGTGCTAACGTTACCGTTGTTGGTCAGTCTGGTTGGGAATTTCTTCAGGACCTAAGACTCAAGTTTACCTCGCCACCTGTCTCCGTTCATGTTGCCAATGGACAGTCTTGTAAAAGTTTAGGTCGAGTACCAGTGCCGATGTGCTTGCTAGATAAACTTTGCGTTGTCGACGTTTTGGTTGTGCCAAGCCTTCCCCATCCTTTGATCTTAGGTATTGATTTCTGGACGAAAATGGGTATCGTCCCTGACTTGCGCCGTAATGAGTGGCATTTCTCAAATGAGCCTTCTGTTTGTCAAATGAATACTGTCTGTGACGTAGTAGATCTATCTGTAGAACAACGTAATTCTCTTAACATCTTGCTTGATGAGAAGTTTTCAAAGATGGGAACCACTTTAGGTCTTACTAATGTGGTTGAGCACGAGATTATTGTTGAAGGTCCGCGTTACCATCCTGTTTCCCCAGTTAAACAAAAGCTAATAGACGAAGAACTGACAAAAATGCTAGAAGCTGATGTTATTGAACCATCGAAAAGCGCTTGATCTTCCCCGATATTAATGGTACCAAAAAAGATGGAACTTACTGTTTTTGTGTTGACTTCAGGCGTTTGAACGCCGTTACAAAAAAGGATGCATATCCTATTCCTTATGTCTCCTCTATACTTGATAGCCTCGGTGGTGCAAAGTACTTAAGTTCCCTTGATCTTAAATCTGCTTTTTGGCAAGTACCAATTAAGGAAAGCAGTCGAGAATATTGTGCTTTCAAGGTCCCCGGTCGTGGACTTTTTCATTTTAAAAGAATGCCATTCGTATTAACTAATGCCCCGGCAACCTTTCAAAGGTTGATGGAAAAAGTGTTAGGAGTTGACCTTCAACCCAATGTTTTCGTCTATTTGGATGATGTAATTATTATCTCTTCAGATTTTGATTCGCATTTGAGTATTATTGGTAAGGTTTTTGATCGTCTTCTAGAATCTGGTCTTACAGTCTCTCGCGAAAAATGTCAGTTTTGTAGACCGCATCTTTAATATTTAGGTTATTTTGTAGATCGTAATGGACTTCACGTAGATCCCGAAAAAGTAAGTGCAATACTTAATGTACCTGCTCCGACTAGTGTTACTCAGATTCGCAGTTTCATAGGAATGTGTAGCTGGTATCGTCGCTTTGTTCCAAATTTCAGTTCGCTCATTGCTCCTTTGACACAGCTAACGAAAAAGAATCAAAAATTTGTTTGGTCTGTTGAGTGCCAAAAATCCTTTGATAGTCTAAAGCAACACTTGGTTTCTAGCCCTATTCTTACTTGCTCGGATTTTTCCCTACCGTTTACTTTGCAGTGTGATGCTAGCGCTTTTGGTATAGGTGGTGTATTGACTCAAGATTTCGATGGCACTGAAAGAGTAATATGTTATCTTTCTAAGACTCTTACTACTCAGGAAAGAAATTATAGTACTACAGAACGCGAATGTCTCGCAGTGATTTGGTGTGTTGAAAAGCTTCGCCATTATTTGGAAGCTATCCCATTTAAAGTTATTACTGATCACTATTCCTTGATGTGGTTGAATCGTTTGCAGTCACCTACCGGTCGTTTAGCTCGATGGTCACTTCGTTTGCAGGCCTACAAGTTTACCTTAGAACATCGTCGTGGTAAAGATCATGTAGTTCCCGATTTTCTCTCTAGATCCGCTCCAATTACGATTGAGGTCAACGCCGTGGATTCCTCTCAGGTTACTAGCTCAGAACTTTTCTCTTCCGAAAGTATTAAAGATAGTTGGTACCTTCGCGTTAGGCAAGAAGTTGAGAATCAGCCACAGGAATATTCTCATTGGCGAATTGAAAACCGAAAATTGTTTAAGTATCTACCGTGTAAGATTCCTGAGCTATCATCCAAAACTGACTCTTGGAAATTGGTTATCCCCAAAGAAATTCGTCGCGAGCTCATTCGAAAATGTCATGATCACCCGACAAGTGGTCACGTTGGAATTTTTAAAACTTATTGGAAACTTCGTTCATGTTATTTCTGGCCTAAAATGAAGGCTGATGTTGTCAAATATATTCAGTCTTGTAGGATTTGTGCTGAACATAAGACCGAACAAAAGGCTCTTGCTGGTCTCATGGGTAATAGACCTTCAATATCTGCTCCTTGGCAAGTTATAAGTTTAGATTTCATTGGTCCTCTACCTCGGTCCTCAAGTGGGTACAAGTATGTGCTGGTAATATGGGACTATTTTAGTAAATATGTACATTTAGTTTCTCTTCGTTCTGCTACTAGTAAAGCCTTATCTTCACATGTGGAGAACGATATTTTCTTAGTATTTGGCGTACCCGACTACTGGATTTGCGTTAATGGTGTACAGATGAGAGGCCGTGAGTTCACAGAACTTTGTCAGAAGTATGGCACCAAGATTTCGTACACTCCTTTGTATTATCCTAAAGCGGATCCAGCTGAGAGGGTCAATCGTGTCGTTAAAACCATGTTGTCTTCGTATATTAAGAACGATCAACGGAAATGGGATAGATTTTTACCCAGCATTGGTTGTGCTATCCGTACCGCAAAACATGAAGTAATTGGTTATTCTCTATACTATATTAATTTTGGTCGAGAATATGTTGGTTCAGGTCGTGGGTATCAGGATCGAGTCCAGATTACGTCTAGTCCTTCTTTGGAAGATTCTGTCTCGAAACGCAGGTTAGGTTTTCAGAAAATGTTTTTGGATATTAGCGAAAAGTTGAAACGTGCTTATGAGAGGAATAAGAAAACATACGACTTACGCCGTAGACCTGTTAATTTTGTCGTTGGTCAAAAGGTTTGGCGTAGTAACCAAGTTCAGTCGGATGCACTTAATTATTTTAATGCTAAGTTGGCATCGAAATTCGTCGGTCCATTTGTTGTTAAGCAAAAACTCGGTTCCTGGACCTACCGTTTGGTCGATGAGTTTGGAAACGACAAAGGCACTTGGCACGTTTCTCATCTTAAACCTTGCCAATCTAACGATAGCGAGTAGTTCCAAATGTTTAGACGTTTATACATATCTGTTCAGTTTGGTATCTGTTATGGCTTTACAATGATCGTCGGTTTATTTTGCCAACCGCTCTGCGATTTGGGGCGAAGTTGGGTTGTAGAGTTTTGGTGGGCTCTAGCGCTAAATAGAGCTTGCTATTGCACTACTTCCTAATTTAGGAAGAATACGATCTCTACGGTTCCTGTAGAAGGTAGAAGTCCTTCATGTGGAGTTGTAATGTAGACCCTCAGTTGCATTACTTCTGTTGCTTCTAACATCGCATTTAGAGTGGATCACATCATCTCTATACTATTGTGGTGATATTTTAGGGTTTTCATTAATTGGTGTTGTATGGTATTTTCTCTGTCTTCAGGATGCTTGATGATCCTTTTCAATTAGTTTTAGTTTCGCTTCATTGGAGAATCTTCAAAGTCGTTTTTTTTTCTTTATTTTGGGTTTTTTTGACTAGTATTGTTTTGGTGATTTTTGCGGAGTCATTGTTCACATCTAGTTTTGAGTTTTGCGAGTATTGCGTCCTAGTTTGGCCTGGTTGGCTTTATGGTTGTCGTCGGTTTACTTTTCTATGAAATTAAACCTCCTTCCGAAGAAGAGGGGGAGTGTAACGGGTTCAATTTGTCATTGACTACTTCGACTTATGTTTCTCACATGTAGGTTAATAATGCTCGGAGACTACCTATTAAATATTTTATTCTCACAATTACTCACTGTCTTAATCCTCAAAACTACTGGTATTGCTACTTCATTCTGTTCGAACACACTGTAACTGTTTAATTGCTTGCAGTCGTTGCATTTTTGCTGCAATTTAAGATGTTACTGCGGAATGCGGTTGGATTGCACGAGACGATCGTCCTGTATTCCTTCTTATTTCTGAACGACAATTTCTATTCTTGTCCCTTGCTTTCATTTATTTACACTTGTTGCTTTTTGGAGAGGTCATATTTCAATCCTCTGTCAACGCGAATACACCCGGCCATTAGTACAGTTAAGCACTCGACCTTTGGCCCACGTTCGTCTTCAATTTCCTAAGACGTTACTGTGTAATCTCATTCATGTGTGTGTAATAATTGATTATTATTGGTAATAGCTGGTAGTAGTTAGGTAATATTTAGTCTGCTTGCGTTGATTAACTTCTGTCATTATTGGCCCATTGACCCTAGTGGTATCGGAATCGAACATCGTATTGCCAGCACCATCGGTCTCTTTTTTTGGAACTTTGTGAAACTTCATCGGTCTTTCTTTCTTTGGCTCTACGATTTCCGTCGGTGCAAGTGGTTGCAAGATTTCAATCCGAATAAGTTTGTGGCATCTCGTAGTTTTCGAGGATTAAACCGGATTGAAATCGTATAGAAGTTGCGGATCGTCGTCTTGTTGGTAGTATTTTGCTTGGACGTCGCCAACATTACAGCTTAGGCTGGATTAAAGCTAACCAACCTAGCACCTGGCACTCTTCACCGCCACCCACGATCATCAGGCGTAAGTTTCACAATTTATTTCACACTTTGCAAGTAATTATGAACTTCGCAACTCATTATTTTCTTTTGTATGGTTTTTTTTTTGGTTCTGGTTTTTGGTTTTGATTTTGGTTTTGGATTTGGTTTTCCTTTTGGAACCAGTTTTTGATTGCTGGACCGGTTTTGGCTTCTCATTTGGAACTGGCTTCCCCAGTTCCGGTTCAATTGGATTTGGTGCTTCCTTACATCGTGGACGGCACGTGTTATGAATTCTGCCACCCAAGAATTCGTCAAGTCTTCAAGTTAGCTCGGTTCAGGACGTTGCAGTGCATATCTCCTCGTCCAAGAGTGATAAGCATTCGTGCCTATCCCACTGACTGGTGAACCCGTAGGCAGTATACAGGACAGCCATCTTAGAGCTTGCCCGACTCGTTCGTTGCTGGTAACTGGAGGATCACAGATAAGCCTCTATTTACGTTTCGGTTAATTTTATACCTATTAAATACAAATTTCAATTTAAATATCAATATAAATTGAAGAGCTCAGTTAGGGTAAAGATAAAGTACCCAATTATAGATACATTTGTTTGTAAGAGCTATTTGTAAACGATCGATCGTAACCAAGCTTCCTGTGCTTAGTGTGTACTTGAGCCAATATATGGAGATTTAAACTGACGTGCCGGTTTATTTATTAATTATTTATTTGGTTTTTGGTTATTTGGGTTCGAACTTTTTTAACTTTGTGAGTTTGTTGGGTGGCTGGTGAGCAAGTCACTATCACTAACTTATAGTATAGGTTGGGGTTTTGTCCTAGCTGGCGCCCCGGTTTCCAACCTTTGATTTATTTACTTTCTTTTTTTATACCCCGCCCATATTTTGAGAAACTGAGCTGCTTGGGCCCTATACTTACTGCTTCCAATCGGTAGCAAAGTGAGCAAAGTATAGTAGGATTGCTTCGGTCTTCCCGCCACCTTCAGTGGAAAAGAGACGTGGCAAACCGGCGTAAAATCGATGGGGTCTTTTTCGGTAAAATACTGACTTTGTATCTGTAGTAGGTTGACGTGTTAACCTTTTTATCTTTTGTCAGATAAGCAGGAACAATTTGAAACCTATTTGATGATTTTTTCAGCAGCCTATAAACATTCACCGAAACATTATTTTGACCTTCGAACCTTGAAATTTGCCGCCATGTCATTGGAAACTGGACACCGTTAAGATTTAATACAGACTGGGGGGGGGGGGGGAATAAGACGAAATCCTTTTAGCGAATTCTGATGGAGCAGGAAACAGAGCAGAAACCGCGGCCCAGGCAAAGCACATTTCATCAGAATTTTGCACGTTAATACAAGCGTGTTTTCTTGCTATCGACTCCGGTAACTTCAGGTAACTTCCGGCGTGAAGTGGATTAAACATGTTGATATTGACCATTAAATTTAGGATTTTCTTCAAAGCCCACCCGGAATCTTTTTCTTGGAACTCCTCTAATTGGGTTTTAATTGGTAATACAACATTTCTATCAAACCATCGTTGTAAATTATTATCTTAATAGATTGCTGCGTTCGAAGTTGTAAAATATTTAATTTCCGTCTGGATTTGATCAGCCTTTTGAATTTGAAATTCTCCCCCGAAGACAGCGTTTATCTTAACGGCCTGGTCCGTTTTCAGCGCGTTGTTGACACGTCGCTGAAATAGTGCGAAACAATCTTGGAGGAAACTCTGCACGTCCTTATGATGAAGGTTAGTTATGACACCAGTCCTGATGCGCGATTCAAATGTTGAATTAACATCATCCCAGTGAACGCGATCTCTCGCAGTTACGGGTCTACTTCCGGAACATCTCTTCAGCATTCCTTTAAATTGACTCCGAAACGATTTAACTTGGACCATTTGAGCTACGAGACGTTGTTTTTCTCGCACCGTTTTCGTAGTCTGCATTTCCTTTTGGATTCTTCTTATCGCTTGAGTACATTCTTTCATACCCTGAGCGACACCATCATTTTTAGGAGAAGTCAGTAAAAGAGCCAACAAAGCTCTAATGGCTCCAATAAGCTCTTCGACCACAGACATCTTTTTCAATGTGCCGCACACGTACTACAACTCTAAAGCTAGAGCACAACAGAAAATCCCAATTTGAGTGTCCTGTAAGGTAAACTTTGGAAGGACGTAGCACTGAACGCTATTGTGTGGTCCGGACCTTCGATAGAAGATTTTTGTGAACTGTTGAGTAGTAACACAGATTTTTTAAAATAAATCGGTCCAACGACACGTGCATAAATTTTATTTACGTCAATTCGTTTATTTAAAGTATCACAAAATTTAACTTTGGCAAACTAAACAAAAGTAAAAGTTTCGTTGACATCAAACGTTAATATAGCAGCATCCTATAAAGAAACCACAATAATTTTTATAGATCATTATTGCCAAACTCAAAAAAATGGTAAATCTATCTTGTTTTTTACATCAGAACCCTTAATACCCAAAATAAGTCAAAACTTAAGATCAAAAGGTCAAATTAAAATTTGTAGAATATAATTGAACGTTCATAATTCCAACGAAATATTGTATTCTAAATTTAGTGACTGGGTCAGAATGGTGATGCTTTATTTAATGTGAAATCGCATATCGGATGATTCTACGCATAGCAAAGTCTTCGATATTTTGAAAATATTTAATATTCTCAGTATTCATACCTGTGGTATTTTTTATTTAATCGTTGTGAAAATATGAAACCATAATGAAACTGTAGGTACTTACCACTTGCTATAATAACACCAAGACTTATAGTAGAAAAAACGGAGATTGAAATTACTTGCGACTTGATACACACGTCAAATAACAACGGTGGCAAAACGAAGACTCTGATAACGCATCTATGCCTGTCCGCGCACGGAAAATTTTCTTCATGGTGGGGACGCACGTGCACGCCTTAACACATCGCGTTGGCCGTAACAAGGTTGAGGTGCGCCTTGCATTCTGATTGATTGAGATTTTATTAAGGGTCGGATGACCTTGGTATATTTTGGTACAGTCGATGCTCCTTTCAGACGTCCGATCGAGTCCCTGTGCACCTGGGTAGCCCCCATTATTTTTTTATATTGTGCCAAATCGTCTTTTGTGTATGCTATGGGATCTTTCAAAAACACCAAATTATACAAGCCGCGGGTACCGGAATATCTCTCGCCGTCTACAATAATATCGCCAGATCCTTGATGAAAATCCATCGATTTATTGCCGAGAAACCATTTGGATGATATTTTGTCGTAAACGGGTCCGTAAACAATATCAGTGTCGGGCGATTTTACCCATAAATTTTGAATATATGAATGGGAAATTTCTGGATATTGTTTCAGGTATGATTGAAGGGATGCGTTAGCCACGCTCGATGTGTCAAACACATCATCTTCCTTCTCATCGATATTTTTCATCTCAACGCTCTTATTGGGATCCGGCGTTTCCTGAATTTCTTCCATAGGCAAAAATGATACGTTAACCTTATTTTTTGTTTCTTCGTTCGGTTCCTTTTTGTGTTGTGCTTGACACCTCGACGTTCAGTTTTTATTTCTGCCGGTGACGGTGATAGCTTTATTTTTGCTATACAATCCACGAAAGTTCATATAAACAAAATGTTTCATTATTGAGATGGCAAAGGTTTAAAAAATTTTTTATTATGTCAAAGATAGTTAAAATCCTCAACTATGAACAAGTTGGAGTAAATCGCATTTGGATCACTAAAGGTAAAAAGGAAATAATAGTCCTTTATTGTATATTTTATTTAGAGAAAAAGGAAAATCTGTGAACCCCTTAACTGGTACTTCAAAACTCTTCCCCTAACTCCCAGGCGTGAATAAGTGCGTTTTTACACATTGTATTTTTATGAATATCTATTTTTTGGACTCTTTGATATATATGAATCTAGTTCTAAAAAATTAATCTTTCGGACTTACCTTTTTTAAAAACATATCGAAAGTGGCAAACCGATCGATAATATATTATTATATTATAATGATTTTTTTTAATGTTTGAAAGGAATTTTATCTATTCAGAATCACTTCAAATTCACGATAAACATAAAATAAACTTTTCACAATTAATTGATGAAATGAGCCATTAAGTAACTTCTAAAAGGCAAAAAAAATGAATTAGCTTTCTTATGGTGTGCTTAAGAATAATACATTCTACACAACACTAAACTTTACGATAGTTGTGCGACTTTTAAACGTTATCAAATTACTGCTATCGCATTTCATTTAATTGTTGACAATCATTATTTTTCCAAATTCGATTATAGGAAACAATACCTTTTTACCGCTATCCACATGCTTTAAATCTAAGTTCGTTATTAAACTTATGTTATCGTGCTATCGTCTATAGCTAGTGGCTTATAATATGTAGTTATTGAAGTCAAAACAATCAAATTAAATGTAACAACAAAAAAAACTTATTTTGAATTTTTAATGCCTGGTCGTTAATAGTAGATTCATTAGAACCCCACATGTTTAAGTTTTTTAGCCTCTAACTGCTGACTCTGTATATGTATCAAAAAAAGTGTCAAAGAAAAGTAAGTTGAATAACAACTTATTGTTTTTTTTATGGGATGAATTATAAAAAATTAATCAGTTTTGGTTAGTGCATATTTTATTAAATTTAAGTACTCTTGCACCTTTATATAACGTATACGTTACCGTTTATATTACAATTTTCTTACAATGCAAATTTTATATTAACTCTTTGCAAAATTTTTATTGCATCATTTAACCACAGAAAATGGTCAATTTTGTTTTTAAATTATCCAAAGTACAAAACTTTGGAATTATGAAATTGTATGCACTACTAAAATAAGTAATTATTGAAAATTTTCATGACATTTGGTGACTGCCGCTCGAAAATGAATGCTTTGAACTGCCAATGCTTAATTACATTATTTCCGTCAGAGAAAGTTTTAATTATAATATCAATGGGACTGATAGTAAATTTGTTATTTTGAATTTTGGCGCTACATATCTCGTATCTTCCTAGAATGTTTATAATCATAAGATTTACTAATACCAATTGTGTGGACTGTCTTTGAGCGGATATTTGATTTTCGTTTTAGTAAAGTTTCAAGACCGACAGATATATTGCACGACTTCTTGGCCACTGGAAGGGGTTGTTGGCCCTCTGCTCTCGCGGGTTTTATGTAAACCGGCACTTTTCAATTAATGTCTCGTGATTTGACAGTCGGTCAGACGCGCGGAGGTCCTGATGATCCGTTGGAAGTCATAATGAGTTTGCACAATCGGCAATGTACAAATAATAAAAACTGCTGTTATTGTAAAATTTACGTTTGAAAGTCCTGCTTGTCTCAAAGTCATGGATAATCTTCATTTTACAGTAATGTGTAATGCCTCTTTAATATTTTGTCAAACTTGTTACAGGCGAGACAATTTAAAAAAGAAAAAATATATTGAAGAAACCCAGGGTAAAAAATTAACATTTAAAATTTACAATCAAATTTGGTCAAAATACTATGGGCAGCCCAAAAAAAAAATACATAAACCAACTTTGACCTTAAGGCCGACAATATCATCAATCAATGCTCCAAATAGTAAACTATCACTTTTCATTACTAAAATATTAACGTCAGCATGCACTTTCGACAATAAATATTGTGTGCCCGACTCTTTTACTTTTGCTGAAAAGATTCAAAATAAACAATTACCTGATAATTTTATGATAGTTAGTCTCAATGTTGTCTTTCTGTTTACAGACTTTGCAAAAAGCAATATTGAGAAGTGGTGGGAATCGATCTCAAGTGTCTGATTACAAGTGACACGAATACCGCCATTTTAGACTGGTATACAAAACCTAATAAACTTTAACTCCGAACATTCAAAGAAAATAAAAATCAACTTAGTGCTTGCACAAAAAGCGAGAGTCCGTAGAATCGACTACCCACGGTCATTGTTGGAAAGGCTGATTTACAGTTTTGAAATGCGGAAGGAACCAACAGTTCAACCCTTACATAACCTAATCGAAAGAAATGTACGCACAAAACTTAACGAACAAGACGGTGAACACTTGGAAGAGCCGCACACCCTGTCATATAGAGCTATTCCACATATAAAAATTATTTCTTCTAAGGTCATGGATGTTTTTAAGAATAAGAGTACATTTAGACTGACTCAAAAATATACGAAAACAGTGGGGAATATCCCCAGTAAAACTTTAAGATGAAGATGAGCTATTAATGAAATCGGGAGTGATACATCGTGTTCCTTGCCGGGACTGTGAGAGAGTATATATAGAACAAACACCAAGAGTTCTAAAAAATAGATTGACTACACATAAGAGTGAAATTAGGATAGAAAAAAGAGCATGTGTGTTGACTAAGCATAGTAGAGATAATGGACATCGTCCAAATTTCAACGAAACCAAAATTTGTGCTACAAAAAACGTGACACACAACATCTAGCACATATATACTGATACTTACTTTCCCTAACCCAAAAATACGAATAGAACTCAAGATACTGTTAATAATCCGGGTATAATTTGTTTCGGTGTCGCCTGGTATTTGCAAAATTTCCTACCAAATAAAATCACATAGAAATTATGTGATATAATATGCTGATGACTAACAGGAAATGCTAGCTTCAGTATTCTAAGTGCCAGCGACGCTACGCTTGCATAAAAACTTTATATATATCACAACTTTGTACTTTGCGTTCAGTTCTTGTAACGGGTTAAATAAAATCTCGTAGTTCTGTTTGTAAAACAAAAAAGGTGTTTTTTAAAAACGAGACCCTTCGTTCGAAAACCTTAACTTAGATTTACAAGCTGTTTTTGTTGGGTTTTTTCTTCTCTCGTATCGTCAGCGGGTGTCTACATGGTTCGCAGAAAATCAGTTGGGTTAAAAATTAATAAAAATGTAGCCGCAATAATCGATTGCAAATTATAAATATTAAGTAACTTTTAGAAAACTGCTGCCTGTTTTTCCAATGTTAACGTAAACAAATTTTAAACTCAACCTGCACAGTAAGTAAATTTTTATTTTATTTTAATTATGTATAAACGGAGTGTCCGTAAAAATGTTTTAGCCTTGAAAAAGGAAATAAACGTTTCCGAAAGCTCGGTGTAGTATAAAAGAGTTTTTCTTGCACCCTATAAACAGAGAAAATACATTTATAACTGAGTAAAACATGATGAAAAAAAAACAAAAGTTCTTAATAGTTAAATAACCGTCAATTTCCATTAAAAATGCAATTTCTTTGCGCGTGTTGGTTTTTAATAATAACGAATTTGGGAATGGTGGGGAGTTTTGTAAGGTTCATTATGGTGTTGGGTAAATGACTATATGTCATTACTTTGGATTGTCTTTGTCATCTTTTTGATACATTGCCTTGTTATGACCATTTTATGAGATTTCGTTTTTATTTTAAAATTATAACTGAAGAATAACAGATATCTTCTACATAGATTGAGATTGATTTTAACTTTCATACCATTTAGTAAAAAAGACTTTGACGATTTTTTTTGAAAATAATTCTTTAATGCCGTTTGAAATAAAATCAGATTTTAAATTTATCTAAAAAATGCGAAGACGTCTTGAGATTCTGACCTAGCAATTTGCCCAACTACAATAACTTCACAATACTTCCTGTCTTCTCCAAAAAGTGCAAATATTTCTCTGCGTTACATTCACTTCCTGTGTAACGAAAACAGCTTTTAAAAATCCGAGACACTCGCGTACAAACAAGGATGGACACTTTGCATCGCAGATATAGTCAGCTAAAATTTGGCAACTTTATTTGTGTTGCCGTTCAATTCATTTAAATTATCAACATTTTTTATTCAGTTTGCAGCATGTGAATATTAACAAAATCAATTATCGAAACTTTTTTACGTAAAAAAAGGTGTTTTTCGTTCAAGTCCAAGACCAGACTCATTTATACCGTTCTGACAAGAAAGCAGTTCTTTGTAGAACGCCTAATAAATTTTAAAATGCGAAATACAAAATGGTTTAATTATATTGTATCCAAAACGTTTTAATTTTCATAATAATGTCAAATTAAAAAATGCTTTTAACTTTAGACTAAAAGCGAAAGTGCAATAACAAGGACACGAAATGAAATATGTTTTTTTATATATTTTAGTTAATAATATCTTTTATAAATATTTAGATAGATTTTATAGTCGTGACGGAAATGTATCCCCTGCCGTTATAATTCATTAAAATTGGCACACGGTTACCTTTAAAGATTCTTCATTAAAGGGCCTTCTAAGAGTAACAAAAATATTTCTAGAACAATTGATGGGAACATATAGATTTTATAAAATGGGCAATCGAAATGTAACGGTTACCAACAACAATAGAGGTTGATTGAAATGCCCATTTTTTTTATTAGCTTCAACTTAGCCAATGAGTTATGTAACGGTTCCGTATCATAAGCATCAGCAGTAAATATATATATCAGTTCGGGAAACGAACCAATAAGTAACCATATGTACAAACAAACCACGCCATTTTTAATCTACAACGATTCCGAAAGTCAGTTTAAAGATGAGATTTAACAACTTCCGATAAAACGCGAAAACATCAAAAGCAAGAGGCATGTGCAGTGCCCCATATTATTTAAAACATCGGATCGGATCGGATATCGTACCGATGGAAGGACAAATTAGTTTGTCAAGTTTCGACGCATTGTCATTTTTGCAAAGAGCCTTTCTCATCGAAAGACATAATTGTCCGCGACTACTACCATTTTACCGGGAAACGTCAGAAATTTCAGTGTTGTAATTCATATTTTACAAACATTTTTGTAGTGTCCGTAGTGTTTTATAAACTCTCAGGAAATGATTTCTATTTTATTCTTAAGGCCTTCGGTAAATAAGGGTCTTTAACTTTAGTTTTCCGATTAACCAGAAAAAATACATATTATACGTTACGTTAAAATGTTTCGATTTTTAGAATCGTATAGGTTTTTGGGCGTCTCTCTAGATAAAATGGAGTGTTCTCACCTTCAGAACGAGTCAAAATTAAATTTGTCATAAAAGTCTGCATTTTGTTATAATTACATCGACGACTACCACAAATTATATAAAATATATAAACGGGTTTACCGCCTATCGATGCTTTTTACAATCAATTAAATGAAACCGACATTAGTGAAGAAAAGTACGCTCACGCCCAAAAAGTCTAGATCGCGTTTGAAGTCAAAAACTTAAACGAATATTTGGATTTATATTTGAAAATGGACTTTATTCTTTTAGCCAATATATTGCAAAAATTTCGAGAAAATTGTATGGCGACCCGGCATGGTATTTTAGTACGCCAGGATATACGGATTCACAAACTGTAGTTTAGAACTGATGCGTGACATTGATCAGATTATGTTTATCGAACAGGGTATACAGAGTGGGATTTCGGTGTGCGTTGGCAGGTACGTCGAGACAAACAACAACTATTTCGACGGATTGAAATGGTTAATCCAAGAAGAAATTGCTTCCCTTACCATTAATGGTGTCCCAGACACCGGAGGGCTACATTTTGGAGGTCTATTTGCAATGCTCCCAGGGTTTACACAATCTACATAAAAATTTCACATTTTCTGCCGAGCATCGCATGCCTCCCAATTCAAAATTACCAAACTTAATGACAACTTTTTTAATGAGATTAATTATGGTATACATTATCGAAATTTAAAGCAAGCTTTAGAACACGGTCTGGTTCTTACTAAAATACACAAAGTATTAAAATTTAGACCATCTCTTTGGCTAAAAGAATATATCGATCTAAATAGTCAGTTAAGAACGCAAGCCACTAATCCTATTGGCAAAAATCTTTTTAAATTATTTAACAACGCGGTGTTCGGAAAAACTATGGAAAATATTCGTCATCATTCATCATCGGATCGCAAATTTTGTTAGAAAGTGGAAGGGTTCTTACGACGCGGGAAATTTAATTGCTAGTTACAATAGAACCATACTAGTTGAAGATTTAAAGTTGGTGGAACTGAAAAAATCGTAACTTTTTTTTTAACACACCCCTTTACACTGGCATGTCAATACTGGATCTATCGAAGAGCAGCATATATTCGTTTGATTACGATTACATGCTACCTAAATTAGTCCCGGCGAAATGTAAAATTCAGTATATGGACACGAGCAGCAGAGGTTATTAAATAGAATTTAAGGAAATTCGACACGTCTGACTATTCCATCGATAATCCATATAATATGCCTCGCGTCAATAAGAAATTACAAGGTCTAATGAAAGACGAAGCCAACAGTTCAATAATTTCACATTATGCCCGAAAAAGATCAAGCCCATTTTCAGCGCATACTCAGGCAGAACTTTCGCCCTTTGCGATGATTATTGTTTCAAGGAAATGGACGAGTACAGTTTCCAGCGAGAGCGTGTTTCAACAGATTAAAAAGGTGTTAATGAAACTGATGACTAGCCGTGACCATGATGGATTAAATTACTCGGCGGTTTCATTATGTAGTGGGCCATTTCATTTCCGTCGTAAATTGCAATTCCTTTAGCGACGAAACCTTCACCGTCCTTTAGATTAAACCCTGGTATATCTAACGCCACGATCCGCATTCTTTTCAATATATTATTGCGGATGTAGTTTTTAAAAACCGTTACATTTGTTTATAGTTTGTCGGGTTAAATGAGACAATAAACCGATGTATCCTTTTTGATATTAGCGTTAGTTTCAAATTCAATTCGTGTTACCACAGAACCAGTTTGTAAAAACTCTCTTTGATGAGAACAATCGATATATATGCGTTGTGAAAATTGACTTGTGCAAGTTTCCATAATTAGAGTGCCCAACATTGGCAAACATATAGAGTGGAAAACCTATTTCCTACAAAATTTAGGTTTAAATCATGGTACGGATATAGTTCCGAATTTAAAAACACTTTTATAATAGTTAAATCGACGTCATGAAATTGACTCATATCCTTTTGTACTTGATCTTTCCTATTTTCATGGAAGGCGATAATTTGGTTGGTTTATTTTTGCGGGCCACGTGTGAGTTGTGGATTCAGACAGAGATCACGTGTCCAGTGTTCTAAATAAAATTGTGGTGCAGTAGTGGTTATAAACGTAAGTTTTTAATACAAAAAATCAAGATAGGCTTGAGTTTGATATTTATAAGAAAAATACTAACACGAATAGGTTTATAACATCCGATTCCTTTCATTGTCGCCAACATAAAATAGCAGTTTTTCATTTTTTAGTTCACAGGTTAGTGAGTTTTCCGTTAACAGAACAAAGATATAACAACGAAAAGATTCGGATTAAAACTATAGTTAATAGTAATGGATATAACGGGCACTTTATAGATAAATTAATTAGTAAGTTTGAAGTTCTTCGGCAATATTTGTCATTATTTTTGGGATTTCCCGATATATGTTTTTCTGCGAAACTTTAGGTGTTTCGGAAGTTATTGTATTTGGTTCATTGTCGTCTAAACAAAGGACCAAATCTATGTCGTTACAGGCTCGTATCGAAATAAATTCTTGCTTCAAACTTAATACAATTTTTTCATAATCTTCGAAGAATCCTGATAGCATTTTCAATGGCATAAAGATGTTCCGTAATCGTCGACCATAATTCGGTCACTTTCGATTGGGAAACCACAGTTCATTTTGAAGTTTTAGACTTTCGTTTGTATTATGACGTCATTAAGTTCGTACCGGATCTCTCTAATGAGGAAATCAATTCCATTGTCACTAAACCTTAATTTCCCAGTGTACTTATCATCTTCATTAGTAAAAACACCTTCAATGTACAACACACTTTCACAATATTTATATATATCCCGGAATACATTTTTCTTTTAAAGAAAGAAAACAATGCCGAAAACTAAAAAAGCATCATTTGAAAAACGAAGAAAACAAAAAAAATTATTGCGGAAAGAAAAAATGATAAATCTTTAAAAACTAAATATTCAGAGCGAAGCGAAGCAAATAAAAAAATTGGTACTAAAGAAAAGCAACAAAGCGAATTTCTTTTTGAATATATCGAAACCTTGAACAAGAATAGAATACGATAGCAAAAAGGACAGCATATCAAAATAATCCTATTAAAAAAAAAAGAAAGAAATGCAATCAGAAAGCGACGGCAAGACGATTCATTTAGAAGTCTCGAACAAGAACGAAACACAGCCACAAAGAGAATGAAACACCAAAAGAATTCTTCATCACAAAAAAATGCAGTTACTAGAAGACGTCAAAACGAAATATTTAAAAATCTCGAACAGAAAAAAATACAATCGCTAAAAGGACAAAATATCTAAACGATCCTACCGCGCAGGAAAAAAGGAAAAATGTAGTTGCCAAACAAAGACAAAATGAAATATTACGAAATATCGAAAGAGAAAGAAATAGAATTGCAAAACGTAATAAAAGAGCATCCCAACAGTCCCTGGTTATTAGTTTACCCATCTTCCATATTCACAGCTCTGCTCAACAAAAATTTAGACAACTAATTAAAGAAGGTCCAACGGAAATATGTACATGCTGCATGCGGTTATGGTTTCCTCGCCAATGTCATAAGATAAACAGTGAAAATTGGGAAAACAAATATGGAATTGAACTTTGCAAAAACATTTTCCGAAAATTGGCAATCAGATCTTCTCAATCAAGAACCTAACGACGATCGAGTACATGTCACCTCATTTCCAATTATAATTGATCAAGGAAATTCCGAATTGGTTGAAATAATGAGCATAGCGTCTTCATCAAATTCAATTACAGCAAACCAGCAATTTAACAATTCAATCCACAGGACTCACATTGAGGATAAGAACTATCCTTCCCAACAATATTCGGTGGTCACAAACGTGAATTTACGGTAAAAGTGCGTTATGGAGACATAGCCAAATTACTTATGTTCCATGAGAGAAGATTCGCGAAAACAATATTGCTATTGTATATGTCTAAAAAATTGCAATTATTTTACATGGTAGATGCTATTAATATATGTTTAAGACAAAATATTAACAAAAACCCCAATAAATACAAAGCAAGAGAAATTCTCCAACAAGAATTCTTGGATCAACTTATAAAAAGGGATTTAGGGTTTAGATTCTTGAGAAAGATTGCCAATAGTCCAGCACACTGGGAATCAGAAAAAGGTAAGCTAGTGGCTATGATAAGGCAATTTGGAGTCCCCACTATGTTTTTTACTATATCCGCAGCGATAAGATAAGAGAAGACCCCGTGACATGCGCCCGCTATTTCGACAATCGCTTTCATTTGTTACTAAATTAAATGAAATCCGAAGAAGGCCCGTTCAAAGAAAATCTCACTGACCATTATTATTATAGAGTAGAATTCCAACATCGAGGCAGTCCACATGTCCACGGACTCTTGTGGTTAACCGATGCTCCGGTATATAACAAATCGAACCCAAATTCAATTATTGCTTGTACGGAATTTGTGGGAAAATACATGACAATAAAGCGTCAGGTGTTGAAAATGTAATAAATTATCAAATTATGGACAAAGTAACTATTTTAGAACAATTAGTTGAAACGGAACCGAATACACTGAAATCAGCAAAAACCAAATACCAAGAAATCGTCAAGTTTTTAAATGAACACAAAGAAGATATATCTTTTTCTGAATACTTGAATCGATTATCGCTTACTCAATAACAGTACGAAACCATTATCAGGCAGAATATTAAAACTACAACCATATTTTTAAAACGTAATTTGATAGATTCTTTGGAAAACCCCTATAATCTTAAGCATGCAAAAATTAAATATGGATATACAGTTTATATTAGACGCCTATGCTTGTATAAGTTACGTAGTTAATTATATAAACAAGTCCGAAAGGGGAGTATCTCAATTGTTACGAGATGCTATGGATCTAAAAGCGCAATTGAAAGCGCGGGTACGGCCTACAGCAAGACGAAATCAATTTCTATAGAGAACAATTGATGCTTTATGTGCCGTGGAGAAACGAGCAAACTGAAATAGAGAACGTTGATCACAAACAACTCTACGTTGCTTACAATGAAGATATAAGAAACAATCTTGAAAAATTCACAAAATTAGATCCCAACGTTTTAGACGAAGCTCTAATTCAAGCCGATCAATATTTATATAACGTTATCGCAACGGCATTGGAAGAAGATTTAGATCCGGAACACATGGTTTTCGGCTTAGACGGACCTGACTTTGATCCATTTGAATTCATGAACGATCCGGCCACCGAAAAAACGGACAAACAGACATTTCCAACTCCGCACCAAATTCCAGACCACGAGTTTTAATGAGATAATTGCTACATTAAATGAGAAGCAGTATGAATATCTCAATCATGTTTTAAAGGAAACTAGTGATAATAATAAAATGTATAATATCGTTTGCGGAGGGGCTGGTGTGGGAAAAAGTCGTCTCATAAAAGCTATCCATCAAGCACTTCTGAGATATTTCAACTCCCAACCAGGCAATGATCCAAATTAAATAAAAATTTTACTTACTGCACCGACTGGCAAAGCCGCGTTTTTAATTTGAGGTTTGACACTACACTCTTCCTTTGTTTTACCAGTAAATCAGTCAGTTATTGACATAATACCTTTAAACGCAGACACTTTAAACAGTATTCACACTACACTGATCAACCTAAAGTTGATCATCGTGGACGAGTTTTCCATGGTGGGTGCAAGAATGCTACATCATGTCGATCAAAGACTAAAGCAAATTTTCCAAAGCGATACTGAATTTGGTGGAATCTCGATACTTCTATTTGAAGATTTAAAAGAATTACCCCCAGTTGGAGACAAGTGGATATTCTCTCATTTTACAAACTATATATTTGCCCCAATATGTGGTACATATTTATGGGATAAATTTAAATATTTCGAACTTACGGAAATTATGCGCCAAAGAGAAGATAAAACATTCGCAATCGCTTTAAATAACATGGGCTTAGGATATATGTCAAACGAAGACATTAAATTAATAAAGTTCAGGCAAATGAAAGGTAACGAAACTACCAGAAATGACAATACATTTGTTTAGAAGTAACGACGAAGTTGACGCATACAATTTAAATTTAAAAAAACTAGCAACCTATACAACTGAGCGAGCTATATCAATTGCAAAAGATGTAGTGAAAGGTGCATGTTCAGAGCAATTGCGACAAACCTTTCTAAATCACGCTCCCGGACTAAAAAAATCCGAAAGTTTTGGTCTTATACATACATTGACACTACAGATCGATGCCAAATATATGATCACGGTGAATATTAATACTCAAGACGGTATTGTTAATGGCGCGACGGGAATTTTAAGAAAAATTGATTACGATAACACCACTACACCTATTAGGTTATGGATGGAATTTTACGATTCAAAAGTCGGCCAACATGTACGAAAACAATATGAAAAAGTTATTAAAGCTCAAAAGTTACCAAACAGTTGGACTCCAATTCTTAAGACTGCTAGAGCGATAAAAGTGAAAAAAGGAAGTAATATTTATGTGGAAGGTCACAATACCCCATTCTTCAAGCGGAAGGCATTACTGTTCATAAAAGTCAAGGAGCAACTTATAAACATATTGCGGTACATATTCTAAAAAATATGAACCGGAGCTCGCTTTATGTGGCTTGCAGTCGGGCGACTTCGTTACAAGGTTTGTATATTTTTGGTGATTTCAAAGCGCCCTCTGAACCTCTCGCAACCGACATAACGTTTACAGAATTGAGGAATTTAAAAGAGAATAAAACATTAATTACAACGTACGCCAAACAATATTTTTGTGATAATGATAAGGTTACGTTAGCTTATCAAAACATCCAAAGTTTCAACAAAAACAAAAAATTTGCGGTAAATAACCCAGTGTTCAAAAACGCCGACATTTTGGTGTTTGTAGAAACAGCATCGATGTTGGAAACTTTACCTGTTTCGGGAAAATCTGCAACAATATAATGCGCAAACCCTATGGAATTTTGTGCTACCGAAAGACTGGAAAGGATAATGTTAAAATAACAAACGAATATACAAATGAAATAAACTCCATTGTGTTTCAAGCTATATTATTTGAAATTAATGACGAGGTCAAAGTGTTAACAGTAAATATATTGGAACGCATTTTTACCGATATCAAACACGAAAAGCGTTTGATAATAGGCGATTTCAATTGCGACCTGTTTTTAGCAAACAATAATTTATTATTCGAATGAATAAAAAGGAATAATTTTACACCAGCCTTAAAAAGTAACGTTCCAACGACCAAAGGAAATACCCATATAGATTGGTGTTTTAGCAATTTCCCAACTATAATAGCTAATATATTCCAAACCGTCTACTGTTACCATAACACCATTGCGATTAATATCTATAAAGATTATGTTGCCCATACCTGCATCGAGCAAGTATGCAATTCAATTATAAGTAACTTCATTTATAATCTTTACACTAACCAGCAGATTAGTCCGTCTTCGCCAGAAAGAAATTTTATAAATATGTCATCTGATTCTAGTGACATATCCGTTATTACAATTAACGACGAATCGCAATCAAGGGAACACAATTTTGTAAATCCGAAATTAATAAATAATGATCACGTGTCCTGTTACGCAAATTCCAGTGTTCAATGTTTGCTCGCATTGCAAGAATTTCGTAATTCAATTTCAAAAAATGACACTGCAATTAATAAATCTCTTTATAAAATTATGAACAAAACAATGAACAATGTTGTTGAACTACGTCGCTGCGTCGGAAATTTATTTATTCAGAATCAGCAGCAGGACGCAAATGAGTTTTTACTCGCGCTTTTAAGCTGGTTGGATATTGACTTTAGTTATTATATCGTTTTCCAACAGCATTCAAGTGTAAGATTTTGTAGTAATTGTTTAGTGGAAGAGCAGGGTGAAGCAACTTACCATAAAATTTTAACTTTATATTTTCCTGAAGGTTCCTACGAATCAATCGATTTTAATAGGATGAGTGAAGCAAGATTTTCTGACATTGTATGTCCCAACTGCCCGCAAAATTACTTACAAACTAACTTCAAATTCACTGAAGTTCACAAATATTTAATTATAACGCTTCAAAGAACGCAACTAATTGCTAATCACTTTGAAAAAATTAGTACGACATTCACCAACTTTAATAATGAAAGAGTCGTCATCCAAAATTCTATTTTCAAAACTTCCTCCGTAATATTACATTACGGAGAAAATATAACATCTGGCCATTATATTGCCATTACGAGACAGCCAAACGGTAACTGGTTATATTGCAACGATTCAAATTTGGCTGAGCAAACACATTTCGGCAACACCCTTAAAGATATTTTAATATTGGAAAAAATACATTAAAATTTGTATTATATGACACATTATATTAGATTACGGTTGACAAATTTCATATTTATGTATTTCTTCGACGGTATGTTATTGCTATCGTTTACTATTTAAATATTTCCAAAAATGTTCAATACTTGCAAAATAATAAATTTTCAAGTTATTGCAAGTAAATGACAATTTCATAAATCGTTTCAATTTAACAAAAGTTTTCACAATAAAAATCTTGCAAAATTTAATTAAATGTGCATCATTTTTATATGTGCATAATTTTTAAACAAATTTGCCAAGCAACTTAAACTTGGTTTAATAAACACCACTTTAGAATGCTCATTGATAATTATCTTGCAAAATATTTAATTTTTATATATTTTACAATTATTATATTTTAGCAACTTGAAACAAATCAAATTCCAGATGTTTCGATAACATCAAATACGGAATTAAATATAGTAATTATTTACAACGTTATATTCAAACCAAACTTTAAATTAACTGAAGTTGAACAATGAGAATATAATCTGAGTTTACTGCGTTGCTATTACGAGGCAGTTAAATAACAAATGGTTATACTGCAGCGATGAAAAATCATCTGAACAAACAAATTTCCGGATTTTATATTAATTGGAATTTGCAAAAATGCATAAATTTATTTAAATGCTTGATTTAATTGAAATAAAAGCCATAACTAATTTTAATAATGTTTACAAACGTTTTCAAGTACAGTTTATATAATAGGTAAAATTCTCAACTATTTGCAATCAATATTGATAGCAAAATAACATATACCTATTAAAATATTCTATAAATAATACGTAGATATATACTTACATCTACTATAATAAATTTTACTTCATATGGTGAACTAAATAAAACAGAATTTCACCAAAGGGCACAAATTCAAGCAAAACAGTGTTTTACCTTGTTAAAACGCATATGCCCGTATCCAGAGTCACTATTAATGGGCGGGGAGTACACCGTTGTCACATATATAAACGACTTTAATTTTTAACAAAAAATAAATCTTATCAATTTTTTTCATGATTTTTTATATAATATCAATTTGATGTAATAAAGTCAACATTATATCCTAACGAGTTTTACTTCAGGTGGCCCGGGAATATATAGTTATGATATTTTCTTTAAATCGTACATTTCATTACATTTTGAAGTACTTGTTTAATGATCATTAACTAATTCAGTTATTTATTATACTGATTATTAATTATATAAGAATTATGACAACTATCATACAATATTCCCGATTGCCATGGGATGACCGGTTCAGATGTAGGCGTGAAGGAGTCTGGAAAATAAATTATGCTCTCGATTTAATCGAAGCATAAGGCAGCGTCATCGCTAGTTGCTCCAACACAATAGCTAAAATATGACGTCCAATAATTTTTGAAAACATTTAACGTCATTAAGTAAAAAAAAAATATGTTCAATTTATCATTTGTATAATCTAGTGATTAAATTGATATAAAAATGATGAATGTAGATATTTAATACCAATATTAAATAAATTTAGAAAATTACTGACGTTATTGAATTAAGCATCCGCCTGTATCCAATACCACAGCTTTGATTGATTGACTGTTGGAAAAAAGGAGAAAAACCTGTGTAAGTGTTAATCGAAGTTTACGTGCAAATGCATCAACAAATAGGCATAATGCGTGATAAATATTCAACCCTGAAAGTTATGTGGACAACCGGCATGAAAATAAATCCAAAAACATTCAAAGATATAATCAATATATCGTTATAAAAGTCTATTCGATCAATCTTTGGCGTATATAAAAATCACTAAAATCACACCGAAAAATTTAATTATACCGCACAACCAATTCAAACGGTACGGAAACTAAAAATCTTTTGTCAAAATCAATTTTTTTCACATGCAGAATCCACCACCACGAACACAGATGGTTAAAACATTCTTATCCAACACTCATACAGTCGTCCCATTGCACATCTCACTCCATCACATTCACGATCACAGGTGGTAGTAAACTCAAGGCATAATGGCAAACAACCGGCAAATCAATGTATCCAGGCGCAGTCAATTTCAATAATCAAGAATGTGGAGCAAAACCTAACACTTAACAGGAAATAAAGACCATTGACTATTGAGGTAAATTATCCAAAAACTGAAAAAGAATTAATTTTAGCAACAAATTATTATCCTCCACTACAAACTTTAAAGAATATTCCACAGCCTGGCAACTGCGCCAGTAACGAAACCCATGACATTTGTTAACATGACGTATAATTGCCGTAAACAATGGCAAAACTAAGATTGCAACAAGTTTTACTCCAAAATATGTATATAAACAGGATAATGTACAAAATATTACCGAAGAATAATAAATATCACAAGCACAATAACTGCTAAACCGACGGAGAACATTCTGGATAGTAAAACTAAGAAATAAACTATTAGAAGAACTCGAGCATCTAAATCAGTATACGGCAAGGTTAAAAATAATATTTTAATGTATTATTAATAGTATATTATGTATTATTTAGTATATTACCAAGGAAATCAATTATAAGTATATTATTTTCTTTTTAATTAATCCACAAATTTAATTTAGCAAATTGGGATGTTACAATATTTTAATTAGATCAAATGCATCCTAAAGAATTTTTGACATCATCAACATAACATTTGACGAAACTACAATTAGTAGATGGTTTACTTCCATTTGCTTTAAACATGGATAGTCTAGACTATTCAATTAATGGAGTTTCACCACTCATCAACACGAATATTATAAGTTATTTGATGTTTTCCTTATTTTTATTGAGTTGTATGTAGGAAAATCATATTCTGAATTAATTCAAATTCCAAAATACATTTTTCTGTTAGCAGGGAATAAATTTCAGCGATAGAGAAGGCTTTTGACAATTAAAATCATAACTGGTATGCCCAATGATCTGGCACAATAACTGCATCCAACTTTAAGTTGTTGTCTTTAATAAAAACAATTTGCTACCCAACAAAAATGGCATTCACAACAAAGACAACTATTTGGTAATTATCTAATAAACATGTGACAAACCAAAAATATCACAAACATGGAGGAAGGGGAAAAACACTCTTTTGTAATAAATGAAGTGGACTTCTCAACAACAAGGGGAAAGTGGCCTCAACTAGCTGCGTGACAGAAAGGGTTTTGTAAATTGTAAAATCAAAAATTTTATAGTTTATAAAACATTTAAATACATTCAACAAACAGAAAATAAGATCATTTAATAAAATAACACAGTTTTGCTTTTTTACGCAAATATAAACAAATTTTATTTACTTTCTTTATTTACTGTTGAATTTCATTTGATAGGTCGTCGGAATGCCTAATTGATGATGCGTTAATTGATAAATTTATTCCATCAATTAAATTCTAAATGTTTGTAATTAAAAATTGCCATAACTAAATCTATAACTAATAATTTTGAAAACTTACCAATTTTTTTCTTTTACTTTTAACTAATTACTAACTAACCTCTAAAAAGTTAGTCTATATCAAGCTTTTTTTAAAAAATAAGTCCATAAAATACTTTCATTTCAAAAACAAACATTTAAAAATTTAAAATTAAAAGTACTAATCAAAATGTTGAATAGTTGAACATTTATCAATTTACGATTTATATTTATATAACATGTTTTAAAATGAATAAGAAACAAAAATTTAAATCATAATAAAATTAAAAATTTGGTAAAAATTCAAGAAATTTTTTTTATTGAGGTATTACTACTCATTTCATTTAATATCACTACTTCTTTACAGATATATTTTAATTATATTTTTTATTGTATTTTATGTACGTAACTGCAAAATATATTATTTATCACTATCAAATCTTTAACAATCATTACACACTTTTTAAATTATTTTGTAATTAATCAGTTATATTATCAAATGGTTTTTAAAATATTATTGTTTTTTTTTAGTATTAATCAAGAAAGATTTTAGTAGAAACTAATGCGCTTAAATCAATTCGCATACTGAACCAAAATCAATGTTGCTGTTTATGCTACGATACCGAAGAAATAAGACAGCTTTATTATTATAATTATTTACTCATTTAACTTAATCTTCAGAGATTGTCCGAATTTTAGTACTGACTTTTCTTAAATCCTTTGTATATTTTTTTTTAATATCATTCAAAATTGCAAATATATTTACTGTAATATAGTAATACATTAAAAAAAAAATAGTATACAACTACATTCCAAATAAAAATGCATTATTTCAAAATTTTTAATATTTTTTTTTTGAAAAAAAAAACACAAAATAATAATTAACCTTATAGTAGTCCAATACCTATGCATTAAATCAAATGAAAAATTTACTTTTTTTAACAGACTATATTTTTGTTTGGAATGTGCAATATTTAATTTTTAAACATTTATATATTTTTGATTGTATATATTTAATTTGCAATATAATAGAAATAACATTTTGTTGACCTTAATAAACTAGTAAAAAATTGTTAATAATAAAACTCTTTAATATTAAATTAATGTGTAAATTCAACAAATATGTTTTTAAACCGTTTAGGATTAAATATGTTATAGTTATATAGTAAATGCAAATTATATATACAACAATAAAAATAATTAAATATTTATTAACATTATTAAATGTAATATACTCTGAGTAACCCACAATAATTTTAATTTTTCTTTAAATTTTTAAAAATTCTTTTTGAGTTATTGTAAATTATAAAAAGAAAATTATTTTCCAATTGGGATATTACAATGGACCGATTACAATGCTATCTTACCAAATATCCTAATACCAAATATGATGAAAAGTCTAATATAACATAAATTAAATCAGAATGGAGAAAGGTGGAAGAAGAATGACAAGAGGTGGACGAGGAAGTAAAAGAGGACCCAGAGGAAAAAATTACAATTGTATTAAATAACAGTAAATATCTTTTATTTATATTAAATTAATCAATAAGCAATAATTAATTCATTCCTTTTCAGAAAATTATTTCATATCTATGAAATAATTTTAACAAACTAATAAAGTAAAAAAAAAAGCAATTTAATAAAACGGAAATTAAAAAGATATTCCAAATACCTAAAACAATTGACTTATTTTAATAATACTTTACAACTTTTAATTAAAATTGACGGTACATTATCAGAAACACTTAAAACAAATTTACCAATAAATTTTTATTAATTCACAATCTTCATAATAAACAAATTATTTTATTAAATAACAAGACATTGGCTTTTATCTTAATTGATCTTGTCTGGTTTTGAAATCAACAAGCAATATAACTGTCAACTAATCTCATACAATAAATTGAATTTTAGCCTCAACAAAAAGAATATAATAAATAAACAAACATTAACAACAATGAATTTCTACTAATTTACGTGCACCAAAAAAAATCAAATTAAATATTCGCTAATGAATCTTTCCTCCCTATCACATTCATATCCCTTAAACTAAATAGCCTTATCCTGATATCCCGAATTTCCCTTACATTTGTCTTTCTTTTATCCTCGCCTTCCACATATAATTTTTCGAAAGAATTGTTAGAAAAGCGAAGTCTAACAACAAACACGCTCCACAAGTGATAATACTATAACCTAAACAATAAAAAACAAAAATAAATTAACACACAATAAAATCCATTAAAACACTATCTTACCAAAGAGCTAAACACAATCTATACTTAAAAGGGATGAATGTACCATAAATTAAGTACTGACTCTAAAATATAAATATTGTAAAATTTTTCCATAAAACGAAACTAAAACATGCAAATTACCTCCGCAAAAGTTGCCAATAAGGTTTAAATTTCACCCTGACCTAATACAATACTGAAAACTAAAAGGTAACTTAAAGACTACTAAGTATCCGATTTCTAAAGTACGGTTGTGATTTTAACAAATATAACAGCACATTCCAATTCCGGAAGTTTCATTTAAAAGCTTTTGAAATAAAACCCAAAAGAATACAAACATGATTCATATAACCTTCAACCTAAATTGTCAATCCATAGATCTAATTAATGTTCTTCCTCCAATTCGGATCGGTCCAATTTCATAGCTTATTAATAACATACATGAAAACATAACAAACGTTAGACATGTCTTTTTCATAATTGTTCGAAATAAAACTTTTCGAAATTATTTTCCATTTCTTTTAATTTGCTTTAAATAACACATTAAAAACATAATGTTTTCCGATTTATTGCACCTCCCCAAAAACAAAATCATTTTCTTAGAATTATTCTTGCAACCTCCCGAATACTTTTTCACCTAATTCAAAATAAATTGCTGCAAATATAATTGGTATAAAACCCTTAATCTTATTTCTAAAAGGTCATGTCTTCTAAAAAAATACCACCCAATTGCATATGGTCCATGAATAAATTTATTAAACAGAGAAGAGAAAATGGTTAATAAAACTTTCACTGGCGGCAGCTTATTTGATTTAAATTCTAAAAGTTGGTCATGATATCAAAGCACTCTTCGAAACCGAAATTGGCTACATTTATAAAAATCGTGTCAAAGAGGTAAGAATTTTTTTATTGTTTATGAAACATTTCCTTATACCTAATAACATCGAGCATTTACGACTACTTATGCCATCATAATTTACTTCGGTATTTTAAAATGTCTTTTATAAATAGCTAGTTTTCACGTTTAATAATCAATAATCGACAAATTCTGCCTGAACAAATCTAATATACAAATTTTTGTAATGTGTTATTCGTAAAATTTGTTATTAAAATATTGAGACAACAGAATTTTGAATCTTAACATATTAATATCGCTATCTACAGATTTAAACAATCCAAAAACATGACAATTCCGACCATTGAAATAGAAGATAATTTAAATGATAAGTATATATTATTTTATTATAAAAATACCGTATTTACCGTATTATTTTTTATTTATTTTCTTAAACACTTGGATAAATTACTCAAAAGAAAATTGCTAAAGTATTACAATTTTAATAAAAATATGTTATCAACAAAAAAATAATTCAACAAAATAGTTTTAAAAAACGTCAACATAATTCATTTAAAAAATATTGAAAAATAATAACCTCATGATTAAACAATAAGTAAATATCATATTAATTGAAAATTAAATAACCTACTATAGCACTTTTCTAAATTTTCATTTAAATGTAAATTCAATTAATATAGACACACATATTTTTTCAAAAATTTCTAAATAATAAAAAATTCATAAAAATAATATTACAGATCTTTATTAAATCTAAAAAATTAATTAAAATTAATTTTTTAGATTTAATTAGTAGTAAAATCAAAAAATTGCAGAAATTAAGAGTTTATTATTACTAAAATATATATACAATAACAATTAGTTTAAATAACTACTAATAAAATTCTTCCCATTACTTTTCGAGATAAATAAGAGATATGGCAAGAAACTTTTTACTTCTGCATAACAATTTTTTATGCGAAATAAGCCCAGATATAATGACAATATTCTATTTACTATATATACTGTTTTTTATTTAACGTCTAGATAAAATTGAAGATTTAAAAAAAAATATCCAAATATCCAACAAGTAGAAATTGAACAATTAAAAAAAAAAGATAACGAAAAAGTAGAGGGAGGAATTTGGTATAAGAGAGGGGAAAGAGGACAACGAAGTGGTGGCCGGAATGGAAGAGGTGGAACAAGAGCCGGAAGAGGTGGAAGAAGAGCCGGAAGGGGTGGAAGACTTTTTTATTTATATTACATTTTTACATCATTAGAAATTAATGCATAATTAAACAATAAGTAATAATTAATTTATTACATTTGAGAAAATTATTTTATATCTATGAAATAATCTTAATAAAATGAAGTAAAAAAAAACAATTTAATAACACTGAAATTAAAAATTTATTGCAAATGCCAAAAAAAACTTAACTTTTCTTAACAATTATTTACAATTTTTAATTAAAATTAACAACACATTATCAGAAACAAATTAAATAATATATTGCCTCTTATCTTAATCGAACTTGTCAGGTTTTGAAATCAACAAGTAGTTAGTACAACTGTCAATTTATCTGATATAACATAGCATATAACAAATAAGCAAACATTAACAAAAATGAATTTCTACTAATTTATTTCCTCACGTGCACCAAAAAACAAATCAAATTAATTTTTCGCTAATGAACCTTACCCAATCACATTCATATCACTCACACCTGTGGTCCTTTGATCGGCGCCTTCGACATAAAATTTTCAAAAGAATTGTTAGAAAAGCGAAGTCTAACAACAAACAAGCTCCATAAGTAATATCACTATAAGCAAAATAATACAATAAATAAAAACAAAGAAAAATAACCACACAACATACTAGAAATTGGTTCCATTGTATGGATTAAGTGTTCTAAGTGTCTAGTGAACGTTATAAGTGTTTATTCATTGTCGGTCCCGCTGTTTTTTCCTGTCCACGCCCGTATGGTGGCCAGATAGGTCCGAATGGTCCACGGGGGAAGCGAGGGAAGCCGTTTTTCATGATCGGTCGAAGATTTTTGAATAAAGTTTAATTGTTGTTTCTGCTCTCCTCGAAGGAGATGGATCTATCCAGTCCCTTTTAATTAAGGCATCCTCCAGGATCATAAAGAAAGTGTCAAACTATTTGTGTAAGTGGCCGAGTGACTCTGGTCGATTTGCCCAATAGAAGTAAAAGAAAAAGATCTTTATATCCATTTGTTTTTAATATTTTTGTTCTGCAAATAAAATGACAATACCAAGTTAATCAATATACTGAAATAAAAAAAATCATGGAAAATAGTATAATCTTGAAACCACTACTGTTGCTTAGGTACCTAATAATGTATTTTCTGTAGGTTTTCTTTTAGTATAAATTTAAGGTAAAAAACAAGTTTACACCAGCTTAAATGTTCTTGAAACTAGTATAACACAAATAACTAATACAATGGACTCTACAACAAGCGAACTAAACTTCTGTTATACTTATCAGCTACTAATAAAATTTATATTACAAAGAAAATAATAAATTGCAACGATATATTATATATATATATATATATATATATATATATATATATATATATATATATATATATATATATATATTCTCACGTATTGATTCACGGATGGAAAAATGTGATGACACTATATTCCGGGATATCATCCGTTCGCTCGTTGAACTCCAATTGGAATCCTGCAAATCCTGCATCCGACTGACTAACTATACTCAAGAGAGGCATAGTTAAGTTACTCCCGCCGTTTACCCGCGCTGGATTGAATTTTTTCACTTTGACATTCAGAGCACTGGGCACAAATCACATTTCGTCAACATCACGTTAAGACCATCGCAATGCTTTGTTTTAATTAGACAGTCGGATTCCCCCGGTTCGTACCAGTTCTGAGCTGACTGTTAAATAGCGGGCGAAGAGAACACCGGAAAACCGGAGTTTTCCAGGTCTCGTAGCGAGGCGGTTCCGCGGGAGGCCAAAGCTCGGGACCGGGTTCGGATCGGCTCGTTAACCGGAACTCGCTTCCTCGCCAAGCCCGACATGCCCCGATCCTTAGAGCCAATCCTTATCCCGAAGTTACGGATCCAATTTGCCGACTTCCCTTACCGACATTATTCTATCGACTAGAGGCTCTTCACCTTGGAGACCTGCTGCGGATATAGGTACGAACTGGCCCGACGTCTCCACGTGGCCATAACTTAGCGGAATGAAATTTACATTAAAACTACAGGTAACTTCACCAACTTCACACAAAATTCACTTTCTTGGATTGATAGTAGGTTTTTCCTTATCATTTTAAACAGATTCCAGTCAAAATCGGCTTCTTCGACTCATATCGTACCTAAAACCGCATCAAAACTGCAAATATCAGTTTAAACTATCATTTTTTGATACAAACAGTTATATATTCATGTCAATATCTTTCAAATTCTAGTCAAAATCGGCGTATTTGGGCATTTTAGTAACGAAAACCTTAATAAACTATTAGATTTCGACGTAAGGCAACCATTCTGAGTCAAATAGTTGCCGATTTCGATAAAATCTTAGTCAGATTCTGCTTTTTCACCTCTTATTGTACCCAAATCTACCTTAGAAATGCAGATATATACTTAAAACACCTTCTTTTGGGACAAATAATTGGTTTTCGCCCTTGATTTACGGAAGATTATTGCCAAAACATGCATTTTCATAACTTAGCGAACTGAAATCTACATTAAAACTGCAGATAACTACTTAAAAATTCACTTCCTTGAATTGATAATAGGTTTTTCTTTGTCATTTTAAACAGAATGCAGTCAAAATCGGCTTCTTCGATTCATATCGTATCTAAAACCGCATCAAAACTGCAAATATCAGCTTAGACTATCATGGGTGTAAAACCCCTTTCTAAATCAAATAGTTGCCGATTTCGATAAAATCCCTGTCAGAATCTGCTTCGTCGCCTCTTAATGCACCCAAATCTACATTAGAAGAGCAGATATGATCTTAAAACCCCTCTTTTTGGGACAAATTTGGGTTTTTTTCGCTCTTGATTTCGAGTAGATTATAGTCAAAACCTGCATTTCCATAACTTGGCAGACTGAAATATACATTGAAACTGCAGATGACTTCTACGGATTTTCAAGGTCCCAGGGGAAGATGCGGCCACCGCTGCAACTGCGGTGCTCTTCGCGTTGCAAACCATATCTCCCTGATGGAAGTTTCCACGGAACATTAAGTGTGTTTATGGACTTTCGACACCACACCCCGTTCCATGAAATGGTCGCTGCGGTGGTGGAGGTTTTCTCTTCCGAGACGTGTAGGTTTTTGGGACACACCTGTGATGAGTGCACTGTTGCCAGCGTATTTCGCAACCGTTGCTTGATGCTCCTGCGGCGGTGAGACCACCTGGCCGTCTACTATGACAGCGAGGCTAGCCTTGCTAGCGATGATGTCGGGCTTTCAAAAGATCCGCTCCCCCTCGACGTGGCAGCCGTTATTCCGTAGTCCACCCGCCAAGGCAGGGCAAACTGCATCATGACGGATCTGTCCTTAAACAGTAGCGGTGATAATGGATCGCCTTGACGGACCTCCACCGAACCGCCACTTCTCAAAAACTTGACCGGCCACTGATATTACCGTGGGAGCCTTGCTGTACGCCGTCATCACATACTCCATGAATGGACCACATCTAGAATTGCCGTGTTTTCACAGAACACACTTAATGTTCCGTGGAAACTTCCATCAGGGAGATATGGTTTGCAACGCGAAGAGCACCGCAGTTGCAGCGGTGACCGCATCTTCCCCTGGGACCTTGAAAATCCGTAGAAGTCATCTGCAGTTTCAATGTATATTTCAGTCTGCCAAGTTATGGAAATGCAGGTTTTGACTATAATCTACTCGAAATCAAGAGCGAAAAAACCCAAATTCTGACAGGGATTTTATCGAAATCGGCAACTATTTGATTTAGAAAGGGGTTTTACACCCATGATAGTCTAAGCTGATATTTGCAGTTTTGATGCGGTTTTAGATACGATATGAATCGAAGAAGCCGATTTTGACTGGAATCTGTTTAAAATGACAAAGAAAAACCTATTATCAATTCAAGGAAGTGAATTTTTAAGTAGTTATCTGCAGTTTTAATGTAGATTTCAGTTCGCTAAGTTATGAAAATGCATGTTTTGGCTATAATCTTCGTAAATCAAGGGCGAAAACCAATTATTTGTCCCAAAAGAAGGTGTTTTAAGTATATATCTGCATTTCTAAGGTAGATTTGGGTACAATAAGAGGCGAAAAAGCAGATTCTGACTAAGATTTTATCGAAATCGGCAACTATTTGACTCAGAAAGGTTGCCTTACGTCGAAATCTAATAGTTTATTAAGGTTTTCGTTACTAAAATGCCCAAAGACGCCGATTTTGACTAGAATTTGAAAGATATTGACATGAATATATAACTGTTTGTATCAAAAAATGATAGTTTAAACTGATATTTGCAGTTTTGATGCGGTTTTATGTACGATATGAGTCGAAGAAGCCGATTTTGACTGGAATCTGTTTAAAATGATAAGGAAAAACCTACTATCAATCCAAGAAAGTGAATTTTGTGTGAAGTTGGTGAAGTTACCTGTAGTTTTAATGTAAATTTCATTCCGCTAAGTTATGGCCACGTGGAGACGTCGGGCCAGTTCGTACCTATATTCGCAGCAGGTCTCCAAGGTGAAGAGCCTCTAGTCGATAGAATAATGTCGGTAAGGGAAGTCGGCAAATTGGATCCGTAACTTCGGGATAAGGATTGGCTCTAAGGATCGGGGCATATCGGGCTTGGCGAAGAAAACTCCGGTTTTCCGGTGTTCTCTTCGCCCGCTATTTAACAGTCAGCTCAGAACTGGCACGAACCGGGGGAATCCGACTGTCTAATTAAAACAAAGCATTGCGATGGTCTTAACGTGATGTTGACGCAATGTGATTTGTGCCCAGTGCTCTGAATGTCAAAGTGAAAAAATTCAATCCAGCGCGGGTAAACGGCGGGAGTAACTTAACTATGCCTCTCTTGAGAGAGGTCGTCGAGTGTGGACATGGCCCTTGCGCCATCGAATCCGGGATAGTCGCGTGTGTCGTCTTAACGTGTTGTGTGCGTTCTGTGGCTTTCCCGATGGGCGTTTCGGGCATTTCGGGACAGATTGTGGAGACAGTGACAACCCCCTTATCTACACTATCTTGGAGCATTTCTAAACCTAATATGCGCCCCAGCCCTTCACTATTGCAGTAGAATGTCGCAACAGCACAGGTGTTAACCGCCAAACAACTTCGTGCGCGTCGTATTGCTTCCCAGGGAATTTCCCCTGCGAGGGGTGTGGCCGCAGATACTTGACGGCTGCTGGCCTTTCGCAACATCGCAGACGGTACTGCCGGGGCCCAGTGGAAGAGGGCCCTAGTGCATGCGCGGAATGTGGCCGGGCCTTCCGGACCTTTGTCGGCATATGCAGCCGCGACCATCCTGAGGCGTATCAGAGGAGTGTAGAACTGGCGGATCGACGGAAGGCCGATCGTATCTCGGAGCTGGAAAGGTTCGCCATCTGCTTGGCTGAGCTCGAGTACGATGGAACCGCGGTGAACAAACACCTAGCATATAGGTTCCACCGTACGGTTGACGCCATCAAAAACCTCCGTAAGCTCAAGAGTTACGGCGTATTACGAGCTCAGTTAGAAGCCGTGCAGAAGGAGGCGCCGGACCACCCGACACATTCTCCCGTCCGGTTCGACCGGCCTCCGCAGGCCCGACCCGTCGCTGTCGCCGCCGGCCGAGGATGGCGACTCCGTGTTTCGGGCCGGGCCGCCTACATCATCTGGTCATCATCATCGCCTTTCTGAGTCAAATAGTTGCCGATTTCGATAAAATCTTAGTCAGAATCTGCTTTTTCGCCTCTTATTGTACCCAAATCTACCTTAGAAATGCAGATATATACTTAAAACACCTTCTTTTGGGACAAATAATTGGTTTTCGCCCTTGATTTGCGGAAGATTATAGCCAAAACATGCATTTTCATAACTTAGCGAACTGAAATCTACATTAAAACTGCAGATAACTACTTAAAAATTCACTTCCTTGAATTGATAATAGGTTTTTCTTTGTCATTTTAAACAGATTCCAGTCAAAATCGGCTTCTTCGATTCATATCGTATCTAAAACCGCATCAAAACTGCAAATATCAGCTTAGACTGTCATGGGTGTAAAACCCCTTTCTAAATCAAATAGTTGCCGATTTCGATAAAATCGCTGTCAGAATCTGCTTCTTCGCCTCTTAATGCACCCAAATATACATTAGAAGAGCAGATATGATCTTAAAACCCCTCTTTTTAGGACAAATTTGGGTTTTTTTCGCTCTTGATTTCGAGTAGATTATAGTCAAAACCTGCATTTCCATAACTTGGCAGACTGAAATATACATTGAAACTGCAGATGACTTCTACGGATTTTCAAGGTCCCAGGGGAAGATGCGGTCACCGCTGCAACTGCGGTGCTCTTCGCGTTGCAAACCATATCTCCCTGATGGAAGTTTCCACGGAACATTAAGTGTGTTTATGGACTTTCGACACCACACCCCGTTCCATGAAATGGTCGCTGCGGTGGTGGAGGTTTTCTCTTCCGAGACGTGTAGGTTTTTGGGACACACCTGTGATGAGTGCACTGTTGCCAGCGTATTTCGCAACCGTTGCTTGATGCTCCTGCGGCGGTGAGACCACCTGGCCGTCTACTATGACAGCGAGGCTAGCCTTGCTAGCGATGATGTCGGGCTTTCAAAAGATCCGCTCCCGCTCGACGTGGCAGCCGTTATTCCGTAGTCCACCCGCCAAGGCAGGGCAAACTGCATCATGACGGATCTGTCCTTAAACAGTAGCGGTGACAATGGATCGCCTTGACGGACTTCCACCGAACCGCCACTTCTCAGAAACTTGACCGGCCACTGATATTACCGTGGAAGCCTTGCTGTACGCCGTCATCACATACTCCATGAATGGACCACAAATATTCAGGCGAAGTTTTAGCCTGCTTTAAGCACTCTAATTTGTTCAAAGTAAACGTGCCGGAGCACCTCGACACTCAATGAAGAGCACCGCGGCAGGATTGAGTTGGACCGCCCGCGTGAACGGGCTAAGTCCACCGGCAGGACGTCTCGCGGCACGCCAGTTAACACCGCGGACGATGAACCGGCGGCGCGAGACACAAATTCGACTACGAGCTTTTTAACCGCAGCAACTTTAATATACGCTATTGGAGCTGGAATTACCGCAGCTGCTGGCACCAGACTTGCATTCCAATTGATCCTCGTTAAAGGGTTTAGAGTGTACTCATTCCGATTACGGGGCCTCGGATGAGTCCCGTATCGTTATTTTTCGTCACTACCTCCCCGTGCTGGGAGTGGGTAATTTGCGCGCCTGCTGCCCTCCTTGGATATGGTAGCCGTTTCTCAGGCTCAATCTCCGGAATCGAACCCTGAGTCCCCGTTACCGGTTACGACCATGGTAGGCGCAGAACCTACCATCGACAGTTGATAAGGCAGATATTTGAAAGATGCGTCGCCGGTGCGAGACCGTGCGATCAGCGTAAAGTTATTCAGAGTCACCAAGTTTAACGATGTCGGGCGCGAACCCGCCACCGATTGGTTTTGATCTAATAAAAGCACTCCTTCCGTCTCCGGTCGGACCTCTGTTTGCATGTATTAGCTCTAGAATTGCCACAGTTATCCAAGTAATTGTGGGTACGATCTAAGGAACCTAACTGATTTAATGAGCCTTTCGCGGTTTCACCTCGAATTTGCGTATACGGATCGCCTTTGTATGCGGACCGCTTCCGTATGCGGACCGCCTTCGTATATGGATCGCCTCGGTATACGGACCGCCTCCGTATGCGGACCGGCTCCATATACGGAACGCCTTTATATACGGACCGCCTCCAAATACAGACCGCCTTCGTATACGGACCGCCTTGATATACAGAACGCCTCCATGTACTGATCGCCTCCATATACGGATCACCTCCATATACGGATCACCTCCATATGCGGACCGCCATTATATACGGACCGTCTCTAAATACAGACCGCCTTCGTATACGGACCGCCTCCATATACGGACCGCTTCCATATAGGGATCGCCTCCATATACGGAACGCCTTTATATACGGACCGCCTCCAAATACAGACCGCCTTCGTATACGGACCGCCTCGATATACGGACCGCCTCCATATACTGATCGTCTCCATATACGGATCACCTCCATATGCGGACCGCCATTATATACGGACCGTCTCTAAATACAGACCGCCTTCGTATACGGACCGCCTCCATATACGGACCGCTTCCATATAGGGATCGCCTCCATATACGGAACGCCTTTATATACGGACCGCCTTGATATACAGACCGCTTCCATATATTGATCGCCTCCATATACGGACCACCCTCATATACAGACCGCCATTATATACGGAACGTCTCTAAATACAGACCGCCTTTGTATACGAACCGCCTCCATATACAGACCGCCTCTCTATACGGACCGCTTCCATATAGGGATCGCCTTCATATACGGAACGCCTTTATATACGGACCGCCTCCAAATACAGACCGTCTTCGTATACGGACGGCCTCGATATACAGACCGCTTCCATATATTGATCGCCTCCATATACGGACCACCTCCATATACAGACCGCCATTATATACGGAACGTCTCCAAATACAGACCGCCTTTGTATACGGACCGCCTCCATATACAGACCGCCTCTATATGTAAACCGCTTCCATATGCGCACCGGCTTTATATACGGACCGCTTCCAAATACAGACCGCCTTTGTATATAGACCGCCTTGATATACAGACCGCTTCAATATACAGACCGCCTTCGTATACGAACCGCCTCCATATACTGACCGCCATTATATACGGACGGTCTCTAAATGCAGACCGCCTTCGTATATGAACCGCCTCTATATGTAAACCGCTTCCATATGCGGACCGGCTCCATATATAGACCGCCTGCATATATAGACCGAGTCCATTTATAGACCGCCTCCATGTACAGATCGCCTTTATATACAGACCGCCCCATATATAGGTCGTCTCTATATATAGACCGCTTCCATAACCGAAGCTAACCAAAATGGACCAAAGTGAAGTATATAGACCGTCTAAACGGTAAACCGCCTTTGTGGTGGTTGGCATCACCAAAGCGATAACCGAAACTAACCAAAATGGACCAAAGTGACGTATTGCCTAGACCGTGAACCTCTTCGGTGGCGGTTTGATATCTAATTAAAACTAATAAAAAAACCGATCAAAATTTAGAATTGAACATCACCATGATTCAGAACGTTTTGAAATTGAAATAAAAATGTTAAGATATGTGATTACGTATTTTTGAAACGTTCGTCTCGAAACGTTTCGTTCGACGTTAAAGGAAAAAGGAATGGGAAAGGGAAAATAAATTTATTTCATTTTTATTTATTATCGAAAACGAATTCTTTAAAAAACGATTTGGCGGTTCTAAAAAGAACCTTGAAGGTCGCCTGAAATATAACAAATTAGTATTGATAATAAAAAATCCTTGGCCGGTTGTGAACGTCTCGTAGATCTGAAACATAAAAAAAAAAGGATTAGTTACGTTATGAGATAGTGTGTCGCGAATCGGGTTATCGTCGTATTTTTCTCTATCGTTCGATTGTCCGCGGTATCGAACGTAACGAATAATTTCGACCCTCGTGATGGGATTAAAGTCATAATCGGGTAAAAGTCTCAATCGGGTGAACGTCTTTGTCGGGTTAGAGTTTTAATGGGGAAAAAGTCATCGTTCGTACCGGCGGCAGGAAATATTGGAACTCGTGTACTTAATAAAATTTTGGAAAATGTAATATTTTTATTTGGTAAAAGTCGTGATCGAGTAAACGTCATAATTGGGTAAAAAGTCACGATCGGGTGAAAAGGCTATATTGGGTAAAGGACGTCGTCGGTAAAAAGTCGCCCTCGGTTACAAGTTATTATCGGTGAACTGTCATCGTTGTGTCGTAAAATCGGAACGAAAATGGGGTCGTAAAATGGAAACGAAAATGTAAAAAGTGGCAAATTTTCGAATTCAATTGAAGATTTTATCTAAAAACGCCCTATAAACGATATTCTGCGTGAAAACTGGATTATTTTTGCGACCGTCTTTAAAGAAACGACCCTGTCTACGACTTTCCTTTACAAAAATGCGAATATCCTGCCAAGTACGCACTCTGGACAAAGCGACGTACAATTGACCGTGAGCAAAACACGGGACGTTGAGACACAAACCGACTCGCGAAAGAGTCTGTCCTTGCGCTTTGTTGATAGTAATTGCGTGCGCCAACTTAATCGGAAATTGTTTTCTATAAAATGTGTCGCCGCCCGGTAGCAATGGCGTTTCTTTTTCCTCTAAAACGAATTGTTTTCTGATAATGACACATTTACGGCCCTGAAATTGACCGGAAACGATGCGGCCGACTATCACGTCATCGCCCATCTCCATTCCCTGTCCGTTACAAAAACCCCTCCGCACGTTAAGATTTACCAAAAGGACTACCACCGAACCGATCTTCAAAGTCAACCGATGTGGCGGTAGTCCCGACAAATCTAAACTTTCGATAATTTCACTGGTGACTCCCGTCGCGAGGGGATTGGCGATTTCGTGATCGTCGGCCCCATCCTCGTTACTCTGTCTATCGTAGGAATTGGTCGCCAAAAAGACCCTCTCCGATCCTGACGAATCGGGGAAGATCTTTGAGATGATTTCGTTCAACTCCTCGACCTCGCTGTTCACGGGACAAAGGATCGACCGGAGGGCCAATCGCTCGGCTAATTCCAAGAATCGCTCGTTCGTCCCGGGAAGAGCGAGCATCGATTCGAAGACGTCCCCGTAAACAAAGTCGACGAGTTGTTCGCGCGATTTGACAATTAATTTGGAAGGAACGAACAGACAGTTATCGGAAATCGGTTCGCGTCCGTTGTCCGAAACGATTCTTTCCCCGTCGCCTACTCTCCTGATGAAATTCGACCATTCCATCTCTTGCGGATGAACACGCATGTTTTCCGTTAACGTGCACAGTTGAAAAGTACTCCATGCCGGATGCGAAACGATGGACTCGAACACGGACGCCATTCCCGCTCGCCTACCCTTGACAACGGGAAGCAACTGCTTGGGATCGCCGCTAAGAATAACGGTTTTCCCACCGAACGGCCGTCGCGATTGACCGTATTCCCGACACACGGCATCGATCATTTCCAACATCCACGACGCCAACATAAACACCTCGTCTAACACGACGAGTCTCGCGTTTCGAATATCGTCGTCCGCCTCCGACTCGCCCACCAAATTAGAAACCGGCGTATCGTCTACGCCTCTTTCTCTAGGAATGCCGAAAGAAGAATGAATCGTAGCCGCGTTCCGGATTAACGTGGCCGCGATCCCCGTAAAAGCCGCGGATACGTACGGTAACGCGCGAAGTTCCGCCTCTTCCAAAATAACGTTGACGGTCGCGGTTTTGCTGGTGCCCCCTTCGCCGGTCAAAACGAAAACGATACCGTTACGATTGCATACAGACTGTAAAAACTCGTAAACGAATCCCAGCTGTTGATCGTTGAGATCGATCAGATGCAAATTTTGATTCGGTCTCGGAACGAAAACGAATTCCTCGAACGTAACCTCTTCCTCGTCCAAAAGTTGTTCCGCCTCCTCGTCGTAAACTCAATCGGAAATCCAATCCCGAGGAAGATTAATTTTTTCCATCGAAGTGGAGCATTCGACCAGAAATCGATCTACGAAACTCCAAAGGACCGTATACCGACACGTACGGAGCACGTGCATCCTTTCGTTTAAGTCGCCCGCGCCCTCTTCGTCGATATCTCTGATTAAATCGATATGAATCCTATGCACGTCCGCGGACATACGCCTGCACCATCTCTTAAATAAAGTTCGGGGATTCTTCGACGGATTGTACAAGAGAATTAGAGCGAACGCTTCCCTTAAATAAAACGGATGACGAAGACGATCCGCTATCCAATCTAAAATCTTGTCCGCCTCTTCGTCGTCGTCCGGGATCAATTTTAACGCTACGCAAGCGGCCTGATACGAAGGACATAAAACGCCGTTTACGGTTTTCGCGTCCACGAACGAAATCAAACCTGTCACGTTGCCCAAAATCATTCGTAGATAGTAGCGCTCCATATTCCCCGGACTCGGATAAACCGGACTCATACGACCTATAGAACTGGTGGGTCGCGATTTGGCGACCCAACGACCTTGCCGCCAAGAGTGCGTTTTGACGATGTCGACGTAGAACCGTCGCCGACCCGTCGCCTCCTCCGCCGCGTTCAATTCGAACCAAGCGACGAGCTTAGAACGCTCGCCCCTTTCGACTACGGCCACCTCGTCCCCTTCCCTGTAAATTTCACAAGCCTCTCCTTCCAAATGCACGGGCAACTTTTCGATTGTGTGACTGATATGGAATATGCCATTTCCCAAGATGCGATAGACCGCCTCGTGCGGTCCGATATATCTAATTTTAAGGAATGCCGCCGCCTCGTTCCAATCGATCGTATTCACTTGCATCTCAACGCATTGGATGTTCGCTACGTCTAACCCCTTATTGACGTAGGCGTTAATGTATCGACACACCTGGATCGGGTTTCCGACGCAAAGTTCCAAATTCGTTGCCGACGAAACGATTTTGTTGCCTGTTAAAAAAGCAAACACAAGGAGGACGTCTGTAAAGAATTTGCTTCTCGATCTTAAAAACGGTGCTCGATATTTGCTGTTTCGGATATTTCCACCGGCATCGATCGACAACGGTCCAGCAAGGCGGTCTTCTGACCCTCGAATTTTCGACACCTATCTCCCCCTCTTGTTCCTCCTCCTCGTCATTGTCGTCGATTTCCTGTTCGACGTTTTCCGGTTCGATATCGCACTTGTTATGTATCATGAACGTGTTGACCAAGTGACGAAGCGATTCGAAACCGTTACCGTCCGAAGGTTCGGGCCATCTCGCATAAATGACCCTATCCACATCCTCTCCCGAAACGGGAACGTCTTCTCTGGACAAATAGAGAAGGATATGCGCGTGCGGAGCGCCGCGTTTTTGGAATTCTACCCTGACAACGTATCCTTCGATTTTCCCTAAGATTTGACGCTCGGTCAAATCTCGCATCAAGGCATTCAATTTTTGTTCGAATACGCGACACAAAACCTCCGGAAAGTTTCCTATGTCGGACACGGATTTGTCGCGGCGGTTCATCTCGTCGATTACCTCTTGCCAATTTTTGTTTGACGTGAACGTGACAAGGTAAGTGGGAACTCTTCTCAATTTCGCGCACAAAGCCAAACTGTCTAGATAACCGTTGTGGTAGTACCGCCTGGTACCGGGAATCGTAGTCGGTAAGATGATGATGCGACCGGGACGTACGCGAGCTAGACCTTCATTTCCCTCATTTATTTCCGCCGTCCGCATTTCCAAGAACCTTTTCAAACTATCGTAGGTATCGGATCGTAATACCTTTTGATTTTTTTCCGCCCAAGAAACGTCGTTGTACTCGATTTTGACGTCGGCGTCGATGATGTATTGTAAACGCAATTTACCTACCAAATCCAAGACATTCCAATAACGACCGCCCTTTGTCCTCGGAATATCCGATAACAACCGAAATCTGTAATATTGTCTCAACGTGTTGACCTTGTCGGCGGATTCGTTCCAAGAACTCTCCGCGTGCAAATGAACCAAAGGATACAACATTAGATCTAGTGTGGCCGTGATAACGGAAATCTCTCTATACGGCAAAGCCGCGTCCTCCTCCAACGGTCTTGGAACAAACTCCACGTCGTAGTAGCAAGGGGGCCTGTCCCCGATGTAAATACCCGCGATCGTTTCGTTTCTCGGAAATTGAAGTCCCGAGATGCGAGCCGCGGCTTCGGATATCCCCCTACGGTGGTATCCCGCTTTACGTGGACCGTTTCGTTCGTCCTTGATCCGCGGATTAACGCAGAAAACAATTTCCCTAACTTCCCTGTTATTGACGGCGGCGTTTTCGACCTCCTCCCTATATAATTAGCCTGCCCATTTAAAAATTTTACATAATCGATTTTCCCGTCTTAAATACGATTCGAATGAATCGACAACGTCCTCGGATAATTGTCCCGAAACGGTGGAAAAAGACCTTCGCAAATTGGCCGTGTTTTCCGATACGTCAATGAAATAAAGATGCGCCTCGTTAAAACGACGATTTCCTGTTCGATGCGAATCCGCCATAAACCTCACTTGACGATTGATTACCGCGGTCGATGTAGCCGGACGGCCCGATCCGTACATCCCTAGACCGGCGTAATTGCCCCTGGGATGGGCCATAGCGAAAATGCTATTATAAGCCCTGGAAAATTTTCCAAAATGCCGCATTAATTCATACTCGTCTACGTTCAATTTTCCTCCGGCGTACAATTTGAGAAGGTTCAAATCGACCGGTTTCTTAAAGAACGCGTCTTCGCCCAAGACATTACGACCGGAAGAACAACATAACTCGCTTCGACCCGTTTTTCGATACAATTCGGAAAACCAAAAAGCAGCCCCGCAAAATGGACAAAACCACCTTTCCCTTCCTAGATAATGAGTTTCGATTAAATCAAAATCAACGTCCTCGTGATATACGGCATTTTGATAAAAATTGTTGATTCTCTCGTTTCGAATACGCCACTCTCGCTTGTGCGAGAGGAACGGAGGTAGAGGGTGCCAAGCGCGACCCACTCTACCGCGGATGACCGGCCTCGAAGCTTCCGCCACCGATTCCGCGATATAATCCAAATCGTCTTCGTCGTCGTCGTCTTTCTCCTCGTTGTGTTGTTTTGACATCGTGATCGTCTCCTCCAAAGGACTCTTGGTAGGATTGACGCAAATTTCAACCGATTCTTTGCCAACGACAGACGGCTCCGATTCCCTTACGTTCTCGACGACGGAATCCCGGACAAAAGTGTCCATGACCTCCACACCTGACCTAGACAAATCGAAATTGCGCCGCATTTCGATATAACAATCGTAATGATTGTGTCCACTGTATCTTAACAAAATCGGATTGGTATCGTCCATTCTTCCCTGATCTAAGAGAATTTTTCCATTTTCGATGATCAAAAACCTCCTATTATAAAACGAAGAAAGTGCGAAAACTTCCATGGCGGAACCCCATTCGCCGTTTTTTGACATGACATTTTTGTAATCATCAAAATTTGTAAAATCGGTCCAAACCGCTAGATCGTTCCAATTGTTTTCCGCCGCCGCGACCGCGTTCGATCTTACCTGGAAATGTTGCCGGTCGTTACCGTGCAATCCCACGGCGATAGAACGAAACAAGCAATTCCCGTCGCCGGCCGCCACTCGATACCGTCCGTATCGATCGCTTCTAATTTGTTCGCTTTCCATTATTATTTTCGACTAGAAACTTCTGAATAAAAAAAAGAAAAACGCGAATAAATTATACGATAAAATGTGTAAGAACGCATAAATCGACACATATTTAAAGAAAAACGTTAAAAAAAATTAGAACATTTAAAATTTAATAAGAACCGTCAAAATAACAGAACGATATCGCGACGTTCTGTATACAATTTAAATTTAAAGAAGGAAATAAAAAAAAACGAAAACGAAAATATCGTTCGCTCGAAACAAACGATATAATAACGTAACACATAGAACCAATGTAAAGAAAATGAGACACCCTGTATGTGACTAGAAGCAAACTATCTTATCGGAGTACGTGTGATTATGTAAAAACAGAGTTACGCAACCCGCACATGATTTTACGTAGGAAATAATTTAAAGACATCCGGTAGGTTTTGAAAAAATTAAATTTAAAATTATAAAGCCAAAGATGCAAAAACATTAGCAAATTTAAATCGAAATACTCATTTACCGCGGGGAACGATATCGCGACGTCCTGTATACAATTTAAATTCAAAGAAGGAAATAAAAATAACGAAAACGAAAGTATTGTTGACTCAAAAGAAGCGATATAATAACGTAACACATAGAACCAATATAAAAAAAATGGGACAACCTGTATGTGATTAAAAGCAAACTACCTTATCGAAGAACGTGTGATGGTGTAAAAACAGAGTTACGCAACCCCCGCATGATTTAACGTAGGAAATAATTTAAGGACATCCGGTATATTTTTAAAAAACTAAATTTAAATTTATGAAGTCAGAGATGCAAAAACTTTAACAAAATTAAATCGAAATATTCATTTGCCGCGGGGAAAAATATCGCGACGTCTTGTATACAATTTAAATTGAAAGAAGGAAATAAAAATAACGAACACGAAAATATCGTTCGCTCGAAACAAACGATATAATAACGTAACACATAGAACCAATGTAAAGAAAATGGGACAACTTGTATGTGATTAGAAGCAAACTATCTTATCGGAGTACGTGTGATGGTGTAAAAACAGAGTTACGCAACCCGCGCATAATTTTACGTAGGAAATAATTTAAAGACATCCGGCATATTTTTAAAAAATTAAATTTAAAATTATAAAGCCAAAGATGTAAAAACATTAGCAAATTTAAATCGAAATACTCATTTACCGCGGGGAACAATATCGCGACGTCCTGTATACAATTTAAATTCAAAGAAGAAAATAAAAATAACGAAAACGAAAGTATCGTTGACTTAAAAGAAGCGATATAATAACGAAACACATACAACCAATGTAAAGAAAATGGGACAACCTGTATGTGATTAAAAGCAAACTACCTTATCGGAGTACGTGTGATGGTGTGAAAACAGCGTTACCCAACCCGCGCATGATTTTACGTAGGAAATAATTTAAGGACATCCGGTATATTTTTAAAAAACTAAATTTAAAATTATGAAGCCAGAGATGCAAAAACTTTAACAAAATTAAATCGAAATACTCATTTGCCGCGGTGAACAATATCGCGACGTCCTGTATACAATTTAAATTGAAAGAAGGAAATAAAAATAACCAACACGAAAATATCGTTCGCTCGAAACAAACGAAATAATAACGTAACACATAGAACCAATGTAAAAAAAATGGGACAACCTGTATGTGATTAAAAGCAAACTACCTTATCGAAGAACGTGTGATGGTGTAAAAACAGAGTTACGCAACCCGCGCATGATTTTAGGTAGGAAATAATTTAAGGACATCCGGTATATTTTTAAAAAATTAAATTTAAAATTATAAAGCCAGAGATGCAAAAACATTAGCAAATTTAAATCGAAATACTCATTTACCGCGGGGAACAATATCGCGACGTCCTGTATACAATTTAAATTCAAAGAAGGAAATAAAAATAACGAAAACGAAAGTATCGTTGACTCAAAAGAAGCGATATAATAACGTAACACATAGAACCAATGTAAAGAAAATGGGACAACCTGTATCTGATTAGATGCAAACATTTTTATCTGAGTATGTGTAATCGTGTGAAAACAGAGTTACGCAACCCGCGTATGATTTTACATAGGAAATAATTTAAGGATAACCGGTATATTTTAAAAAAATTGAACATGACGCTAGAGATGTAAAAACCAATGCAAAGAAAAAAAAACACTAAAATATATTAGCGAGAGATAGTCGCAACTCGAAAACTTTTTCTTCATGTCCGCGTAGGAGCACATAGCAATAGAAATATATTTAATTACCTGAAAAAAAGAAAATCAATCACAATTAACTTTCTCGGGTGCACTTTTAAAACAAACTAAATGCAAATCTCGATGAAGATCATCCCACCTACATTGTCACCCCCACCAATTATTTAATATTTCGCGCCTAGGATAACGATCGCTAAGATCGTCGAACGTTGCCACGTTGAGCGCAAAACGTAGTTATTAAAAATGATGCGAGTTAATTTTTGTCTTTACCAATTATGAGAATCGTCGAAATCTATCTGGAAACACTTTCAACTGCATCCCGTCTCTTTTCGTTGAATTGAAATTGATCTTTTTTTCAATAAAAATCGATATAAATCACAATGCAGGGATGCTTCTGGCAACAGTGTCACCCCATCCACTTTTATAACGGTTTTCTGTCCGTCGATCGTAAATCATTTTTTCGCGGGTAAAATAACAGCTGTTAGAGAATCGTCGGACGTTGCCATATTTAAGAGATGCAAAAATCACGAAAATAATCGATCGATTTTAATAAGGGAAAAATGAAAGCCTACCTCGCTTTAAAATTTCAAACTTGAATGGATAGGAGGAACGTCGGAAGCCTACCAAACTATAGTGGTTACGAAACCGCACCACTCTACGCGCGTTATAATAAACTCGGGACGAAAATTCGCTTATTTTTCGCCTCCGACGCACCGTTTCCGAGATACGGCCCTTTTTCGATTTTTTTTTCCATTTTAAAATGGCTATAGCTCGAAAACGGTTCGTTTTTTGGGAAAACCGAGCAATTTTTTGCCCCAAACGGGACGGTTTACCACCCCATTTTACGGGAATCCGGTATCTGTTTTTCCATTTTCTTGATTTTGGTGCCCCCGCCGGCATCGTATAGAGTCTTAGGAGCCTACCTCGATTTAAAATTTTAAACTTGACTGGATAGGAGGAACGTCGGAAACCTACCAGGCTATAGTATATACGAAACCGCACCATTTTACGCGCGTTATAATAAACTCGGTACGAAAATTCGCTTATTTTTCGCCTCCGGCGCACCCTTACCGAGATACGGCCCTTTTTCGAATTTTTTTTTCGATTTTAAAATGGCCATAACTCGAAAACGATTCATTTTTTGGGAAAACGGAGTAATTTTTTGCCTTAAAGCGACGCTTTAAGGCAAAAAATCCAATCAAAAAAAGGACAAAATTTTCACCCCAAAGGGGTCGTTTCTCACCCCCCTTTACCCTTAGAAGACATTTTCTCCGATTTTTTTTTCAAAAATTACAAAATCCGAGGGGGTAAAATTTGGAGGGGGGGGGGTTGAGACTTTGTCAGTCGATTCCCCACGCCTAGTCAATGACGTCGAGGCCGGTACGAAAATTCGCTTATTTTTCGCCTCCGACGCACCGTTTTCGAGATACGACGATTTGAAAATTTTGAAAATTTTTCCAAAAAACCGCCCTATCTCGGAAACGGTTCGTCGTATCGAGAAACGGAGCGAATTTCCGCCCTAAAGGGGGCGGTTTCCGACCCCGTTTTACCCGGATCCGACATCGTTTCCGCCATTTTCCGGAAAAAAGTTCTTTCGGGGGCGGTAACTCCGCCCCCAGAGGTCGGGGGCGGTTCCGCTCGCGGCGCCGAAATCGCGGCCGCCCCCTCCGCCGACCCGCCAAGTTTCATCCCGATCGGACCGGCCGTTCCCGAGATACATCGCGAGCCGGCAACGTTTAGAGTCAGGTCCCGCATAACAAGCGGCGCGCGAAGCGCGGTCGCTTATTATGCGGGGACTAGGGCGGTATCTGATCGCCTTCGAACCTCTAACTTTCGTTCTTGATCAATGAAAACGTTTTTGGCAAATGCTTTCGCTTCTGTCCGTCTTGCGACGATCCAACAAAATAGAACCAAGGTCCTATTCCATTATTCCATGCACACAGTATTCAGGCGAAGTTTTAGCCTGCTTTAAGCACTCAAATTTGTTCAAAGTAAACGTGCCGGCCCACCTCGACACTCAATGAAGAGCACCGCGGCAGGATTGAGTTGGACCGCCCGCGTGAACGGGCTAAGTCCACCGGCAGGACGTCTCGCGGCACGCCAGTTAACACCGCGGACGATGAACCGGCGGCGCGGGACACAAATTCGACTACGAGCTTTTTAACCGCAACAACTTTCGTGGCAGGTACTACGTTTCGTTCGACGTTAAAGGAAAAAGGAATGGGAAAGGGAAAATAAATTTATTTCATTTTTATTTATTATCGAAAACGAATTCTTTAAAAAACGATTTGGCGGTTCTAAAAAGAACCTTGAAGGTCGCCTGAAATATAATAAATTAGTATTGATAATAAAAAATCCTTGACCGGTTGTGAACGTCTCGTAGATCTGAAACATTAAAAAAAAAAGGATTAGTTACGTTATGAGATAATGTGTCGCGAATCGGGTTATCGTCGTATTTTTCTCTATCGTTCGATTGTCCGCGGTATCGAACGTAACGAATAATTTCGACCCTCGTGATGGGATTAAAGTCATAATCGGGTAAAAGTCTCAATCGGGTGAACGTCTTTGTCGGGTTAGAGTTTTAATCGGGAAAAAGTCATCGTTCGTACCTGCGGCAGGAAATATTGGAACTCGTGTACTTAATAAAAATTTGGAAAATGTAATATTTTTATTTGGTAAAAGTCGTGATCGAGTAAACGTCATAATTGGGTAAAAAGTCACTATCGGGTGAAAAGGCTATATTGGGTAAAGGACGTCGTCGGTAAAAAGTCGCCCTCGGTTACAAGTTATTATCGGTGAACTGTCATCGTTGTGTCGTAAAATCGGAACGAAAATGGGGTCGTAAAATGGAAACGAAAATGTAAAAAGTGGCAAATTTTCGAATTCAATTGAAGATTTTATCTAAAAACGCCCTATAAACGATATTCTGCGTGAAAACTGGATTATTTTTGCGACCGTCTTTAAAGAAACGACCCTGTCTACGACTTTCCTTTACAAAAATGCGAATATCCTGCCAAGTACGCACTCTGGACCAAGCGACGTACAATTGACCGTGAGCAAAACACGGGACGTTGAGACACAACCCGACTCGCGAAAGAGTCTGTCCTTGCGCTTTGTTGATAGTAATTGCGTGCGCCAACTTAATCGGAAATTGTTTTCTATAAAATGTGCCGCCGCCCGGTAGCAATGGCGTTTCTTTTACCTCTAAAACGAATTGTTTTCTGATAATGACACATTTACGGCCCTGAAATTGACCGGAAACGATGCGGCCGACTATCACGTCATCGCCCATCTCCATTCTCTGTCCGTTACAAAAACCCCTCCGCACGTTAAGATTTACCAAAAGGACTACCACCGAACCGATCTTCAAAGTCAACCGATGTGGCGGTAGTCCCGACAAATCTAAACTTTCGATAATTTCACTGGTGACTTCCGTCGCGAGGGGATTGGCGATTTCGTGATCGTCGGCCCCATCCTCGTTACTCTGTCTATCGTAGGAATTGGTCGCCAAAAAGACCCTCTCCGATCCTGACGGATCGGGGAAGATCTTTGAGATGATTTCGTTCAACTCCTCGACCTCGCTGTTCACGGGACAAAGGATCGACCGGAGGGCCAATCGCTCGGCTAATTCCAAGAATCGCTCGTTCGTCCCGGGAAGAGCGAGCATCGATTCGAAGACGTCCCCGTAAACAAAGTCGACGAGTTGTTCGCGCGATTTGACAATTAATTTGGAAGGAACGAACAGACAGTTATCGGAAATCGGTTCGCGTGCGTTGTCCGAAACGATTCTTTCCCCGTCGCCTACTCTCCTGATGAAATTCGACCATTCCACCTCTTGCGGATGAACACGCATGTTTTCCGTTAACGTGCACAGTTGAAAAGTACTCCATGCCGGATGCGAAACGATGGACTCGAACACGGACGCCATTCCCGCTGGCCTACCCTTGACAACGGGAAGCAACTGCTTGGGATCGCCGCTAAGAATAACGGTTTTCCCACCGAACGGCCGTCGCGATTGACCGTATTCCCGACACACGGCATCGATCATTTCCAACATCCACGACGCCAACATAAACACCTCGTCTAACACGACGAGTCTCGCGTTTCGAATATCGTCGTCCGCCTCCGACTCGCCCACCAAATTAGAAACCGGCGTATCGTCTACGCCTCTTTCTCTAGGAATGCCGAAAGAAGAATGAATCGTAGCCGCGTTCCGGATTAACGTGGCCGCGATCCCCGTAAAAGCCGCGGATACGTACGGTAACGCGCGAAGTTCCGCCTCTTCCAAAATAACGTTGACGGTCGCGGTTTTGCTGGTGCCCCCTTCGCCGGTCAAAACGAAAACGATACCGTTACGATTGCATACAGACTGTAAAAACTCGTAAACGAATCCCAGCTGTTGATCGTTGAGATCGATCAGATGCAAATTTTGATTCGGTCTCGGAACGAAAACGAATTCCTCGAACGTAACCTCTTCCTCGTCCAAAAGTTGTTCCGCCTCCTCGTCGTAAACTCAATCGGAAATCCAATCCCGAGGAAGATTAATTTTTTCCATCGAAGTGGAGCATTCGACCAGAAATCGATCTACGAAACTCCAAAGGACCGTATACCGACACGTACGGAGCACGTGCATCCTTTCGTTTAAGTCGCCCGCGCCCTCTTCGTCGATATCTCTGATTAAATCGATATGAATCCTATGCACGTCCGCGGACATACGCCTGCACCATCTCTTAAATAAAGTTCGGGGATTCTTCGACGGATTGTACAAGAGAATTAGAGCGAACGCTTCCCTTAAATAAAACGGATGACGAAGACGATCCGCTATCCAATCTAAAATCTTGTCCGCCTCTTCGTCGTCGTCCGGGATCAATTTTAACGCTACGCAAGCGGCCTGATACGAAGGACTTAAAACGCCGTTTACGGTTTTCGCGTCCACGAACGAAATCAAACCTGTCACGTTGCCCAAAATCATTCGTAGATAGTAGCGCTCCATATTCCCCGGACTCGGATAAACCGGACTCATACGACCTATAGAACTGGTGGGTCGCGATTTGGCGACCCAACGACCTTGCCGCCAAGAGTGCGTTTTGACGATGTCGACGTAGAACCGTCGCCGACCCGTCGCCTCCTCCGCCGCGTTCAATTCGAACCAAGCGACGAGCTTAGAACGCTCGCCCCTTTCGACTACGGCCACCTCGTCCCCTTCCCTGTAAATTTCACAAGCCTCTCCTTCCAAATGCACGGGCAACTTTTCGATCGTGTGACTGATATGGAACATGCCATTTCCCAAGATGCGATAGACCGCCTCGTGCGGTCCGATATATCTAATTTTAAGGAATGCCGCCGCCTCGTTCCAATCGATCGTATTCACTTGCATCTCAACGCATTGGATGTTCGCTACGTCTAACCCCTTATTGACGTAGGCGTTAATGTATCGACACACCTGGATCGGGTTTCCGACGCAAAGTTCCAAATTCGTTGCCGACGAAACGATTTTGTTGCCTGTTAAAAAAGCAAACACAAGGAGGACGTCTGTAAAGAATTTGCTTCTCGATCTTAAAAACGGTGCTCGATATTTGCTGTTTCGGATATTTCCACCGGCATCGATCGACAACGGTCCAGCAAGGCGGTCTTCTGACCCTCGAATTTTCGACACCTATCTCCCCCTCTTGTTCCGCCTCCGTATACCGACCGCCTCCCTATACGAACCACTTATATATAGGGATCGCCTCCATATATGGAACGCCTTTATATATGGACCGCCTCCAAATACAGACCGCCTTCGTATACGGACCGCCTTGATATACAGAACGCCTCCATATACCGACCGCCTCCCTATACGAACCGCTTCCATATAGGGATCGCCTCCATATATGGAACGCCTTTCTATATGGACCGCCTCCAAATACAGACCGCCTTCGTATACGGACCGCCTTGATATACAGAACGCCTCCATATACTGATCGCCACCATATACGGATCACCTCCATATACGGACCGCCATTATATACGGACCGTCTCTAAATACAGACCGCCTTCGTATACGGACCGCCTCCATATACGGACCGCCTCCATATACAGACCGCCTCTATATATAAACCGCTTCCATATGCGGACCGGCTCCATATATAGACCGCCTGTATATATAGATCGCCTCCATTTATATACCGCCTCCATATACAGATCGCCTCTATATACAGACCGCCCCCATATATAGGTCGTCTCTATATATAGACCGCTTCCATAACCGAAACTAACCAAAATGGACCAAATTGAAGTATATAGACCGCCTAGATGGTAGACCGCCTCCGTGGTGGTTGGCATCACCAAAGCGATAACCAAAACTAACCAAAATGGACCAAAGTTGAGTATATAGATTGCCTAGACCGTGAACCTATTCGGTGGCGGTTTGATAGGAACGTCGGAAACCTACCACGCTATGGTGTTTACGAAACCGCACCACTCTACGCGGCCGTTTGCAGTAGGTAGGTTTCGAACCTACGCTGATATGGAGAATCTGATTTCTAGTCAGACGCTTTTACCGACAGACCAAATCTAAATTTGCTTGAAAGTGGTACTATTTCTGGTGATGTGCCATGCGTTGAAATATAAGGCCATTATATTTTTATAAATTTATGTACTCAATCCCCATATCTGAGAAAAATTTCTGGGCTGAGCTGTTAATTAAAAAATATATATTTCAAGCAAAACAATTTCCGTTTGCAGTAGGTAGGTTTCGAATCTACGCTGCCATGGAGAATCTGATTTCTAGTCAGACGCCTTAACCGACAGACCAGGGCTAAATCTGTTTGAAAGAAGAACTATTTCTGGTGATGTGCCATTTAAAATATAAGGGCATTATATTGTTTTAAATTTATGCACTCAATCCCCATAATTGACAAAATTTTCTGGGCTGAGCTGCTAATAACAAAAATTATATTTCAAGCAAAACAAATGGTCGTTTGCAGTAGGTAGGTTTCGAACCTATGCTGATAGAGAATCTGATTTCTAGTCAGACGCCTTAACCGACAGACCAGGGCTAAATCTGTTTGAAAGTCAAACTATTTTTGGTGATGTGCCATGCGTTGCAAAATAAGTCCATTACATTTTTATAAATTTATGTACTCAATCCCCATATTTGAGAAAAATTTCTAGGCTGAGCTGTTAATTAAAAAATATATATTTCAAGCAAAACAAAGGCCGTTTGCAGTAGGTAGGTTTCGAACCTACGCTGCCATAGAGAATCTGATTTCTAGTCAGACAGACGCCTTTACGGACAGACCAGGGCTAAATCTGTTTGAAAGTAAAACTATTTCTGGTGATATGCCATTTGAAATATAAGAGCATTATATGGTTTTAAATGTATGCACTCAATCCCCATAATTGACAAAATTTTCTGGACTGAGCTGCCAATTACAAAAATTATATTTCACGCAAAACAAATGGTTGTTTGCAGTAGGTAGGTTTCATACCTACGCTGCCATGGAGAATCTGATTTCTAGTCAGACGCCTTAACCGACAGACCAGGGCTAAATCTGTTTGAAAGTCGAACTATTTCTGGTGATGTGCCATGCGTTGAAATATAAGTCCATTATATTTTTATAAATTTATGTACTCAATCCCCATATTTGAGAAAAATTTCTGGGCTGAGCTGTTAATTAAAAGATATATATTTCAAGCAAAACAATGGCCGTTTGCAGTAGGTAGGTTTCGAACTCAATCCCCATAATTGACAAAATTTTCTGGACTGAGCTGCTAATTACAAAAATTATATTTCAAACAAAACAATTTCCGTTTGCAGTAAGTAGGTTTCGAACCTACACTGCCATCGAGAATCTGATGTCTAGTCACCCGAATTAACCAATAGACCAAGGCTAAATCTGTTTGAAAGTCGAACTATTTCTGGTGATGTGCCATGCGTTGAAATATAAGGCCATTATATTTTTAGAAATTTATGTACTCAATCTTGATATTTGAAAATATTTCTGGGTTGAGCTGTTAATTAAAAAATATATATTTCAAGCAAAACAATGGCCGTTTGCAGTAGGTAGGTTTCGAAATTAATCCCCATAATTGACAAAATTTTCTGGACTGAGCTGCTAATTACAAAAATTATATTTCAAGCAAAACAATTTCCGTTTGCAGTAGGTAGGTTTCGAACCTACGCTGCCATGGAGAATCTGATTTCTCGTCAGGCGCCTTAATTGACAGACCAGGGCTAAATCTGTTTGAAAGTAGAACTATTTCTTTTGATGTGCCATTTGAAATATTAGGACATTATATTGTTTTAAATGTATGCACTCAATCCCCATAATTGACAAAATTTTCTGGACTGAGCTGCTAATTACAAAAATTATATTTCAAGCAAAACAAATGGTCGTTTGCAGCAGGTAGGTTTCGAACCTACGCTGCCATGGAGAATCTGATTTGTAGTCAGACGCCATAACCCACAATCCAGGGCTAAATCTGTTTGAAAGTAGAACTATTTCTTTTGATGTGCCATTTGAAATATAAGGACATTATATTGTTTTAAATGTATGCACTCAATCCCCATAATTGACAAAATTTTCTGGACTGAGCTGCTAATTACAAAAATTATATTTCAAGCAAAACAAATGGTCGTTTGCAGTAGGTAGGTTTGGAACCTATGCTGATAGAGAATCTGATTTCTAGTCAGACGCCTTTACCGACAGACCAAATCTAAATTTGTTTGAAAGTGGAACTATTTTTGGTGATGTGCCATGCGTTGAAATATAAGGCCATTATATTTTTATAAATTTATGTACCCAATCTTCATATTTGAAAAAATTTCTGGGCTGAGCTGTAAATTAAAAAATATATATTTCAAGCAAAACAATGGCCGTTTGCAGTAGGTAGGTTTCGAACTCAATCCCCATAATTGACAAAATTTTCTGGACTGAGATGCTAATTATAAAAATTATATTTCAAGCAAAACAAATGGCCGTTTGCAGTAGGTAGGTTTCGAACCTACGCTGATATGGAGAATCTGATTTCTAGTCAGACGCTTTTACCGACAGACCAAATCTAAATTTGTTTGAAAGTGGTACTATTTCTGGTGATGTGCCATGCGTTGAAATATAAGGCCATTATATTTTTATAAATTTATGTACTCAATCCCCATATCTGAGAAAAATTTCTGGGCTGAGCTGTTAATTAAAAAATATATATTTCAACCAAAACAATTTCCGTTTGCAGTAAGTAGGTTTCGAACCTACACTGCCATCGAGAATCTGATGTCTAGTCACCCGAATTAACCAATAGACCAAGGCTAAATCTGTTTGAAAGTCGAACTATTTCTGGTGATGTGCCATGCGTTGAAATATAAGGCCATTATATTTTTAGAAATTTATGTACTCAATCTTGATATTTGAATAAATTTCTGGGCTGAGCTGTTAATTAAAAAATATATATTTCAAGCAAAACAATGGCCGTTTGCAGTAGGTAGGTTTCGAACTTAATCCCCATAATTGACAAAATTTTCTGGACTGAGCTGCTAATTACAAAAATTATATTTCAAGCAAAACAATTTCCGTTTGCAGTAGGTAGGTTTCGAACCTACGCTGCCATGGAGAATCTGATTTCTCGTCAGGCGCCTTAATTGACAGACCAGGGCTAAATCTGTTTGAAAGTAGAACTATTTCTTTTGATGTGCCATTTGAAATATTAGGACATTATATTGTTTTAAATGTATGCACTCAATCCCCATAATTGACAAAATTTTCTGGACTGAGCTGCTAATTACAAAAATTATATTTCAAGCAAAACAAATGGTCGTTTGCAGCAGGTAGGTTTCGAACCTACGCTGCCATGGAAAATCTGATTTGTAGTCAGACGCCTTAACCCACAGACCAGGGCTAAATCTGTTTGAAAGTAGAACTATTTCTTTTGATGTGCCATTTGAAATATAAGGACATTATATTGTTTTAAATTTTCTGGACTGAGCTGCTAATTACAAAAATTATATTTCAAGCAAAACAAATGGTCGTTTGCAGTAGGTAGGTTTCGAACCTATGCTGATAGAGAATCTGATTTCTAATCAGACGCCTTAACCGACCGACCAAAGCTAAATCTGTTTGAAAGTCGAACTATTTCTGGTGATGTGCCATGCGTTGAAATATAAGGCCATTATATTTTTATAAATTTATGTACTCAATCCCCATATCTGAGAAAAATTTTTGGGCTGAGCTGTTAATTAAAAAATATATATTTCAAGCAAAACAATTTTCGTTTGCAGTAGGTAGGTTTCGAACCTACGCTGCCATGGAGAATCTGATTTCAAGTCAGACGCCTTAGTCGACAGACCAGGGCTAAATCTGTTTGAAAGTAGAACCATTTCTGGTGATGTGCCATTTGAAATTTAAGGGCATTATATTGTTTTATATGTATGCACTCAATCCCTATAATTGACAAAATTTTCTGGGCTGAGCTGCTAATTACAAAAATTATATTTCAAGCAAAACAAATGGTCGTTTGCAGTAGGTAGGTTTCGAACCTACGCTGCCATGGAGAATCTGATTTCTAGTCGGACCCCTTAACCGACAGACCAAGGCTAAATCTGTTTGAAAGTCGAACTATTTCTGGTGATGTGCCAGGCGTTGCAATATAAGTCCATTATATTTTTTTAAATTTATGTAGTCAATCCCCATATTTGAGAAAAATTTCTGGGCTGAGCTGTTAATTAAAAAATATATATTTCAAGCAAAACAATGGCGGTTTGCAGTGGGTAGGTTTCGAACCTACGCTGCCATAGAGAATCTGATTTCAAGTCAGACCCCTTAACCGACAGAACAAGGCTAAATCTGTTTGAATGTCCAATTATTTCTGGTGATGTGCCATACGTTGAAATATAAGTAAATTATATTTTTATAAATTTATGTACTCAATCCTTAATTTAAGAAAAATTTCTGTTCTGAGCTGTTAATTAAAAATTATATATTTCAAGCAAAACAATGGCCGTTTGCAGTAGGTGGGTTTCGAACCTACGCTGCCATAGAGAATCTGGTTTCTAGTCAGATGCCTTAACCGACAGACCAGGGCAAAATCTGTTTGAAAGTAGAGCTATTTCTGATGATGTGCCATTTGAAATATAAAGGCATTTTATTGTTGTAAATGTATGCACTCAATCCCCATAATTGACCTAATTTTTTGGGCTGAGCCGATAATTACAAAAATTAAATTTCAAGCAAAACAAATTTTCGTTTGCAGTAGGTAGGTTTCAAATCTACGCTGCCATGGAGAATCTGATTTCTAGTCAGACGCCTTAACCGACAGACCAGGGCTAAATCTGTTTGAAAGTAGAACTATTTCCGGTGATGTGCCATTTGAAATATAAGGGCATTATAATTTTTTAAATTTATGAACTCAATCCCTATAATTGACAAAATTTTCTGGGATAAGCTGCTATTTACGAAAATTAAATTTCAAGCAAAACAATGGTCGTTTGCAGTGGCGAACCTATAATGATAGAGAATCTGATTTCTAGTCAGACGCCTTAACCGACAGACCAAGGCTAAATCTGTTTGAAAGTCGAACTATTTCTGATGATGTGCCATTTGAAATATAAGGGCATTTTATTGTTGTAAATTTATGCACTCAATCCCCATAATTGACCACATTTTTTGGGCAGAGCTGCTAATTACAAAAATTAAATTTCAAGCAAAACAAATTTTCGTTTGCAGTAGGTAGGTTTCGAATCTACGCTGCCATGGAGAATCTGATTTCTAGTCAGACGCCTTAACCGACAGACCAGGGCTAAATCTGTTTGAAAGTAGAACTATTTTTGGTGATGTGCCATTTGAAATATAAGGGCATTATATTGTTTTAAATTTATGCACTCCATCCCCATAATTGACAAAATTTTCTGGACTGAACTGCTAATAACAAAAATTATATTTCAAGCAAAACAAATGGTCGTTTGCAGTAGGTAGGTTTCGAACCTATGCTGATAGAGAATCTGATTTCTAGTCAGACGCCTTAACCGACCGACCAAAGCTAAATCTGTTTGAAAGTCGAACTATTTCTGGTGATGTGCCATGCGTTGAAATATAAGTCCATTATATTTTTATAAATTTATGTACTCAATCCCCATATTTGAGAAAATTTCTAGGCTGGGCTGTTAATTAGAAAATATATATTTCAAGCAAAACAATGGCCGTTTGCATTAGGTAGGTTTCGAACCTGCGCTGCCATGGGGAATCTGATTTCTAGACAGACACTTTAACGGACAGACCAAGGCTAAATCTGTTTGAAAGTAGAACCATTTCTGGTGATGTGCCATGCTTTGAAATATAAGGGCATTGTATTGTTATAAATTTATGCACTCAATCCCCATAATTGACAAAATTTTCTTGGCTGAGCTGCTAATTACAAAAATTATATTTCAAGCAAAACAATGGTCGTTTGCAGTAGGTAGGTTTCGAACCTATGCTGATAGAGAATCTGATTTCTAGTCATACGCCTTATCCGACAGACCAAGGCTAAATCTGTTTGACAGTCGAACTATTTCTGGTGATGTGCCATGCGTTGAAATATAAGGCCAATATATTTTTTTAAATTTATGTAATCAATTCCCATATTTGAGAAAAATTTCTGGGCTGAGCTGTTAACTAAAAATTATATATTTCAAGCAAAACAATGGCCGTTAGCAGTAGGTAGGTTTCGAACCTACGCTGCCATAGAGAATCTGATTTCTAGTCAGACGCCTTAACCGACAGACCAAGGCTAAATCTGTTTGAAAGTCGAACTATTTCTGATGATGTGCCATGCGTTGAAATATAAGGCCATTATATATTTTTAAATTTATGTAGTCAATCCCCATATTTGAGAAAAATTTCTGGGCTGAGCTGTTAATTAAAAAATATATATTTCAAGCAAAACAATGGCCGTTTGCAGTGGGTAGGTTTCGAACCTACGCTACCATAGAGAATCTGATTTCCAGTCAGACGCCTTAACCGACAGAACAAGGCTAAATCTGTTTGAAAGTCGAACTATTTCTGGTGATGTGCCATGCGTTGAAATATAAGTAAATTATATTTTTATAAATTTATGTACTCAATCCCCATATTTAAGAAAAATTTCTGTTCTGAGCTGTTAATTAAAAATTATATATTTCAAGCAAAACAATGGCCGCTTGCAGTAGGTGGGTTTCGAACCTACGCTGCCATAGAGAATCTGATTTCTAGTCAGACGCCTTAACCGACACACCCGGGCTAAATCTGTTTGAAAGTAGAACTACTTCTGGTATAAAATTCCATTATATTTTTATAAATTTATGTACTCAATCCCCAGATTTTAGAAAATTTTCTGGGCTGAGCTGTTAATTAAAAAATATATATTTCAAGCAAAACAATTTCCGTTTGCAGTTGGTAGGTTTCGAACATACGCTGCCATAGTGAATCTGATTTCCAGTCAAGCGCCTTAACCGACAGACCAGGGCTAAATCTGTTTTAAAGTAGAACTATTTCTGGTGATGTGCTATTTGAAAGATAAGGGCATTATGTTGTTATAAATTTATGCACTAAATCCTCATAATTGACAAAATTTTCTTGGCTGAGCTGCTAATTACAAAAATTATATTTCAAGCAAAACAATGGTCGTTTGCAGCAGGCAGGTTTCGAAAATACGCTGCCATAGAGAATCTGATTTCTAGTTAGACGCCTTAACCGACAGACCAGAGCTAAACCTGTTTGAAAGTAGAACTATTTCTGGTGATGTGAAATTCGAAATATAAGGGCATTACATTGTTATAAATTTATGCACTCAATCCCGATAATTGACAAAATTTTCTTGGCTGAGCTGCGAATTACAAAAATTATATTTCAAGCAAAACCATGTTCGTTTGCAGCAGGTAGGTTTCGAACCTACGCTGCAATAGAGAATCTGATTTCTAGTCAGACGCCATAACCGACAGACCAGGGCTAAATCTGTTTGAAAGTAGAACTATTTCTGGTGATGTGCCATTTGAAGTATAAGGGCATTATATTATTTTAAATTTATGAACTCAATCCAAATAAGTGACAAAATTTTCTGGGATAAGCTGCTATTTACGAAAATTATATTTCAAGCAAAACAATAGTCGTTTGCAGTAGGTAGGTTTCGAACCGATGCTGATAGAGAATCTGATTTCTAGTCAGACGCCTTAACAGGCAGACCAAGGCTAAATCTGTTTAAAAGTCGAACTATTTCTGGTGATGTGCCATGCGTTGAAATATAAGTAAATTATATTTTTATAAATTTATGTACTCAATCCCCATATTTAAAAAAAATTTCTGTTCTGAGCTGTTAATTAAAAATTATATATTTCAAGCAAAACAATGGCCGTTTGTAGTAGGTGGGTTTCGAAACTACGCTGCCATAGAGAATCTGATTTATAGTCAGACGGCTTAACCGACAGACCAGGGCTAAATCTGTTTGAAAGTAGAACTATTTCTGGTGATGTGCCATTTGAAATATAAGGGCATTTTATTGTTGTGAATTTATGCACTCAATCCCCATAATTGACCACTTTTTTTGGGCTGAGCTGCTAATTACAAAAATTATATTTCAAGCAAAACAAATTTTCGTTTGCAGTAGTTAGGTTTCGAACCTACGCTGCAATAGAGAATCTGATTTCTAGTCAGACGCCTTAACCGACAGACCAGGGCTAAATCTGCTTGAAAGTAGAACTATTTCTGGTGGTGTGCCATTCGAAATATAAGGGCATTACATTGTTATAAATTTATGCACTCAATCCCGATAATTGACAAAATTTTCTTGGCTGACCCGCTAATTACAAAAATTATATTTCAAGCAAAACAATGGTCGTTTGCAGCAGGTAGGTTTCGAACCTACGCTGCAATAGAGAATCTGATTTCTAGTCAGACGGCTTAATCGACAGACCAGGGCTAAATCTGTTTGAAAGTTGAACTATTTCTGGTGATGTGCCATTTGAAATATAAGGGCATTATATTATTTTAAATTTATGAACTGAATCCCCATAATTGACAAAATTTTCTGGGATAAGCTGCTATTTACGAAAATTATATTTCAAGTAAAACAATGGTCGTTTGCTGTAGGTAGGTTTCGAACCTATGCTGATAGAGAATCTGATTTCTAGTCAGACGCCTTAACCGGAAGACCAAGGCTAAATCTGTTTAAAAGTCGAACTATTTCTGGTGATGTGTCATGCGTTGAAATAAAAGGCCAATATATTTTTTTAAATTTATGTAGTCAATCCCCATATTTGAGAAAAATTTCTGGGCTGAGCTGTTAATTAAAAAATATATATTTCAAGCAAAACAATGGCCGTTTGCAGTAGGTGGGTTTCGAACCTACGCTGCCATAGAGAATCTGAATTCTAGTCAGACGCCTTAACCGACAGACCAGGGCTAAATCTGTTTGAAAGTAGAACTATTTCTGGTGATGTGCCATTTGAAATATAAGGGCAATTTATTGTTGTAAATTTATGCACTCAATCCCCATTAATTGACCACATTTTTTGGGCTGAGCTGCTAATTACAAAAATTATATTTCAAGCAAAACAAATTTTCGTTTGCAGTAGGTAGGTTTCGAATCTACGCTGCCATGGAGAATCTGATTTCTAGTCAGACGCCTTAACCGACAGACCAAGGCTGTTTGAACCTACGCTGCCATAGAGAATCTGATTTCTAGTCAGACGCCTTAACCGACAGACCAGCGCTAAATCTGTTTGAAAGTAGAACTATTTCTGGTGATGTGCCATTTGAAATATAAGGGCATTTTATTGTTGTAAATTTATGCACTCAATCCCCATAATTGACCACATTTTTTGGGCTGAGCTGCTAATTACAAAAATTATATTTCAAGCAAAACAAATTTTCGTTTGCAGTAGGTAGGTTTCGAATCTACGCTGCCATGGAGAATCTGATTTCTAGTCAGACGCCTTAACCGACAGACCAGAGCTAAATCTGTTTGAAAGTCGAACTATTTCTGGAGATATGCCATTTGAAATATAAGGGCATTATATTGTTATAAATTTATGGACTCAATCCCCATAATTGACCACATTTTTTTTGCTCAGCTGCTAATGACAAAAATTATATTTCAAGCAAAACACATTTTCGTTTGCAGTAGGTAGGTTTCGAATCTACGCTGCCATGGAGGATCTGATTTCTAGTCAGACGCCTTAACAGACAGACCAAGGCTAAATCTGTTTGAAAGTCGAACTATTTCTGGTGATGTGCCATTTGAAATATAAGGGCATTATATTATTTTAAATTTATGAACTGAATCCCCATAATTGACAAAATTTTCTGGGATAAGCTGCTATTTATGAAAATTATATTTCAAGTAAAACAATGGTCGTTTGCTGTAGGTAGGTTTCGAACCTATGCTGATAGAGAATCTGACTTCTAGTCAGACGCCTTAACCGGAAGACCAAGGCTAAATCTGTTTGAAAGTCGAACTATTTCTGGTGATGTGTCATGCGTTGAAATAAAAGGCCATTATATTTTTTTAAATTTATGTAGTCAATCCACATATTTGAAAAAAATTTCTGGGCTGAGCTGTTAATTAAAAAATATATATTTCAAGCAAAACAATGGCCGTTTGCAGTAGGTGGGTTTCGAACCTACGCTGCCATAGAGAATCTGATTTCTAGTCAGACGCCTTAACCGACAGACCAAGGCTAAATCTGTTTGAAAGTCGAACTATTTCTGGTGATGTGCCATGCGTTGAAATATAAGTAAATTATATTTTTATAAATTTATGCACTCAATCCCCATATTTAAGAAATATTTCTGGGCTGAGCTGTTAACTAAAAATTATATATTTCAAGCAAAACAATGGCCGTTTGCAGTAGGTAGGTTTCGAACCTAGTCAGACGCCTTAACCGACAGACCAACGCTAAATCTGTTTGAAAGTAGAACTATTTCTGGTGATGTGCCATTTGAAATATAAGGGCATTTTATTGTTGTAAATTTATGCACTCAATCCCCATAATTGACAAAATTTTCTTGGCTGAGCTGCTAATTACAAAAATTATATTTCAAGCAAAACAATGGTCGTTTGCAGTAGGTAGGTTTCGAACCTATGCTGATAGAGAATCTGATTTCTAGTCAGACTTCTTATCCGACAGACCAAGGCTAAATCTGTTTGAAAGTCGAACTATTTCTATTGATGTGCCCTGCGTTGAAATATAAGGACATTATATTTTTTTAAATTTATGTAGTCAATCCCCATATTTGAGAAAAATTTCTGGACTGAGCTGTTAACTAAAAATTATATATAAGTAAATTATATTTTTATAAATTTATGTACTCAATCCCCATATTTAAGAAATATTTCTGGGCTGAGCTGTTAACTAAAAATTATATAATTCAAGCAAAACAATGGCCGTTTGCAGTAGGTAGGTTTCGAACCTACGCTGTCATAGAGAATCTGATTTCTAGTCAGACGCCTTAACCGACAGACCAGCGCTAAATCTGTTTGAAAGTAGAACTATTTCTGGTGATGTGCCATTTGAAATATAAGGGCATTTTATTGTTGTAAATTTATGCAGTCAATCCCCATAATTGACCACATTTTTTGGGCTGAGCTGCTAATTACAAGAATTATATTTCAAGCAAAACAAATTTTCGTTTGCAGTAGGTAGGTTTCGAATCTACACTGCCATAGAGAATGTGATTTCAAGTTATACGCCTTAACCGACAGACCAAGGCTAAATCTGTTTGAAAGTCGAACTATTTCTGGTGATGTGCCATGCGTTGAAATATAAGTAAATTATATTTTTATAAATTTATGTACTCAATCCCCATATTTAAGAAATATTTCTGGGCTGAGCTGTTAACTAAAAAATATATATTTCAAGCAAAACAATGGCCGTTTGCAGTAGGTAGGTTTCGAACCTACACTGCCATAGAGAATGTGATTTCAAGTCATACGCCTTAACCGACAGACCAAGGCTAAATCTGTTTGAAAGTCGAACTATTTCTGGTGATGTGCCATGCGTTGAAATATAAGTAAATTATATTTTTATAAATTTATGTACTCAATCCCCATATTTAAGAAATATTTCTGGGCTGAGCTGTTAACTAAAAATTATATATTTCAAGCAAAACAATGGCCGTTTGCAGTAGGTAGGTTTCGAACCTACGCTGCCATAGAGAATCTGATTTCTAGTCAGACGCCTTAACCGGAAGACCAAGGCTAAATCTGTTTAAAAGTCGAACTATTTCTGGTGATATGTCATGCGTTGAAATAAAAGGCCAATATATTTTTTTAAATTTATGTAGTCAATCCCCATATTTGAGAAAAATTTCTGGGCTGAGCTGTTAATTAAAAAATATATATTTCAAGCAAAACAATGGCCGTTTGCAGTAGGTGGGTTTCGAACCTACGCTGCCATAGAGAATCTGAATTCTAGTCAGACGCCTTAACCGACAGACCAGGGCTAAATCTGTTTGAAAGTAGAACTATTTCTGGTGATGTGCCATTTGAAATATAAGGACAATTTATTGTTGTAAATTTATGCACTCAATCCCCATAATTGACCACATTTTTTGGGCTGAGCTGCTAATTACAAAAATTATATTTCAAGCAAAACAAATTTTCGTTTGCAGTAGGTAGGTTTCGAATCTACGCTGCCATGGAGAATCTGATTTCTAGTCAGACGCCTTAACCGATAGACCAGAGCTAAATCTGTTTGAAAGTCGAACTATTTCTGGAGATATGCCATTTGAAATATAAGGGCATTATATTGTTATAAATTTATGGACTCAATCCCCATAATTGACCACATTTTTTTTGCTCAGCTGCTAATGACAAAAATTATATTTCAAGCAAAACACATTTTCGTTTGCAGTAGGTAGGTTTCGAATCTACGCTGCCATGGAGGATCTGATTTCTAGTCAGACGCCTTAACCGACAGACCAAGGCTAAATCTGTTTGAAAGTCGAACTATTTCTGGTGATGTGCCATGAGTTGAAATATAAGTCCATTATATTTTTATAAATTTATGTACTCAATCCCCATATTTGAGAAAAATTTCTGGGCTGAGCTGTTAATTAAAAAATATATATTTAAAGCAAAACAATGGCAGTTTGCAGTAGTTATGTTTCGAACCTACGCTGCAATAGAGAATCTGATTTCTAGTCAGACGCCTTAACCGACAGACCAGGACTAAATCTGCTTGAAAGTAGAACTATTTCTGGTGGTGTGCCATTCGAAATATAAGGGCATTACATTGTTTTAAATTTATGCACTCAATCCCGATAATTGACAAAATTTTCTTGGCTGACCCGCTAATTACAAAAATTATATTTAAAGCAAAACAATGGTCGTTTGCAGCAGGTAAGTTTCGAACCTACGCTGCAATAGAGAATCTGATTTCTAGTCAGACGGCTTAATCGACAGACCAGGGCTAAATCTGTTTGAAAGTTGAACTATTTCTGGTGATGTGCCATTTGAAATATAAGGGCATTATATTATTTTAAATTTGTGAACTGAATCCCCATAATTGACAAAATTTTCTGGGATAAGCTGCTATTTACGAAAATTATATTTCAAGTAAAACAATGGTCGTTTGCTGTAGGTAGGTTTCGAACCTATGCTGATAGAGAATCTGATTTCTAGTCAGACGCCTTAACCGGAAGACCAAGGCTAAATCTGTTTGAAAGTCGAACTATTTCTGGTGATGTTTCATGCGTTGAAATAAAAGGCCATTATATTTTTTTAAATTTATGTAGTCAATCCCCATATTTGAGAAAAATTTCTGGGCTGAGCTGTTAATTAAAAAATATATATTTCAAGCAAAACAATGGCCGTTTGCAGTAGGTGGGTTTCGAACCTACGCTGCCATAGAGAATCTGAATTCTAGTCAGACGCCTTAACCGACAGACCAGGGCTAAATCTGTTTGAAAGTAGAACTATTTCTGGTGATGTGCCATTTGAAATATAAGGGCAATTTATTGTTGTAAATTTATGCACTCAATCCCCATAATTGACCACATTTTTTGGGCTGAGCTGCTAATTACAAAAATTATATTTCAAGCAAAACAAATTTTCGTTTGCAGTAGGTAGGTTTCGAATCTACGCTGCCATGGAGAATCTGATTTCTAGTCAGACGCCTTAACCGACAGACCAAGGCTGTTTGAACCTACGCTGCCATAGAGAATCTGATTTCTAGTCAGACGCCTTAACCGACAGACCAGCGCTAAATCTGTTTGAAAGTAGAACTATTTCTGGTGATGTGCCATTTGAAATATAAGGGCATTTTATTGTTGTAAATTTATGCACTCAATCCCCATAATTGACCACATTTTTTGGGCTGAGCTGCTAATTACAAAAATTATATTTCAAGCAAAACAAATTTTCGTTTGCAGTAGGTAGGTTTCGAATCTACGCTGCCATGGAGAATCTGATTTCTAGTCAGACGCCTTAACCGACAGACCAGAGCTAAATCTGTTTGAAAGTCGAACTATTTCTGGAGATATGCCATTTGAAATATAAGGGCATTATATTGTTATAAATTTATGGACTCAATCCCCATAATTGACCACATTTTTTTTGCTCAGCTGCTAATGACAAAAATTATATTTCAAGCAAAACACATTTTCGTTTGCAGTAGGTAGGTTTCGAATCTACGCTGCCATGGAGGATCTGATTTCTAGTCAGACGCCTTAACCGACAGACCAAGGCTAAATCTGTTTGAAAGTCGAACTATTTCTGGTATAAAATTCCATTATATTTTTATAAATTTATGCACTCAACCCCATATTTGAGAAAATATTCTGAGCTGAGCTGTTAATTAAAAAATATATATTTCAAGCAAAACAATGGCCGTTTGAAGTAGGTAGGTTTCGAACCTACGCTGCCATAGAGAATCTGATTTCTAGTCAGACGCCTTAACCGACAGACCAGCGCTAAATCTGTTTGAAAGTAGAATTATTTCTGGTGATGTGCCATTTGAAATATAAGGGCATTTTATTGTTGTAAATTTATGCACCCAATCCCCATAATTGGCAAAATTTTCTTGGCTGAGCTGCTAATTACAAAAATTATATTTCAAGCAAAACAATGGTCGTTTGCAGTAGGTAGGTTTCGAACCTATGCTGATAGAGAATCTGATTTCTAGTCAGACTCCTTATCCGACAGACCAAGGCTAAATCTGTTTGAAAGTCGAACTATTTCTATTGATGTGCCCTGCGTTGAAATATAAGGACATTATATTTTTTTAAATTTATGTAGTCAATCCCCATATATGAGAAAAATTTCTGGGCTGAGCTGTTAATTAAAAAATATATATTTCAAGCAAAACAATGGCCGTTTGCTGTAGGTAGGTTTCGAACCTACACTGCCATAGAGAATCTGATTTCAAGTCATACGCCTTAACCGACAGACCAAGGCTAAATCTGTTTGAAAGTCGAACTATTTCTGGTGATGTGCCATGCGTTGAAATATAAGTAAATTATATTTTTATAAATTAATGTACTCAATCCCCATATTTAAGAAATATTTCTGGGCTGAGCTGTTAACTAAAAATTATATATTTCAAGCAAAACAATGGCCGTTTGCAGTAGGTAGGTTTCGAACCTACGCTGTCATAGAGAATCTGATTTCTAGTCAGACGCCTTAACCGACAGACCAGCGCTAAATCTGTTTGAAAGTAGAACTATTTCTGGTGATGTGCCATTTGAAATATAAGGGCATTTTATTGTTGTCAATTTGTGCACTCAATCCCCATAATTGACCACATTTTTTGGGCTGAGCTGCTAATTACAAAAATTATATTTCAAGCAAAACAAATTTTCGTTTGCAGTAGGTAGGTTTCGAATCTACGCTGCCATGGAGAATCTGATTTCTAG